>NC_081421.1:24719642-25060144 GCF_949786415.1 Peromyscus eremicus | reverse complement strand
CTCCTGTCTCTCCCCCATACCCTCCCCCACACCCTCTCCTGTCTCTCCCCCATACCCTCCCCCACACCCTCTCCTGTCTCCCCCCCATACCCTCCCCCACACCCTCTCCTGTCCCCCCATACCCACCCCCACCCCCTCTCCTGTCCCCCCATACCCACCCCCACACCCTCTCCTGTCCCCCCATACCCACCCCCACACCCTCTCCTGTCTCCCCCCCATACCCTCCCCCACACCCTCTCCTGTCTCCCCCCCATACCCTCCCCCACACCCTCTCCTGTCCCCCCATACCCACCCCCACACCCTCTCCTGTCCCCCCATACCCACCCCCACACCGTCTCCTGTTTTAAAGGTAGTGTTTACATAGAGCCTATCTATATGCTCCCAGACTTTATCATTTATCTTAGCAGTGCTGGGGATCAAACACAGGGCCTTGGGAATGCTAGACAAGTGCTCTACCACCAAGCCCCAGCCCCAGCCCTGACAGCACATTTTCAGTCCTTTTTAAAACTCTTTGACCCAAAGTCCTGCCCGACCTTCAGACCTGGGTGCCACCATGATAAACAAATACGTGATGGAGAAGGTGGGAAAGAGATAAAACGGAGCAGTGTGTCTGCCAGGGAGAGAGGCAGAACTGAAGACATGATGGGGGTGACGGGTGAGAGAGAGGGCCGGTGGACATGCTGTCACTGCCCAGGAGAGTCAGCATGACGGTGTACAATAGCCTGGAGCTTATGCAGATGCAGACTGGGCCACATGGAGTTGCTGGTTAGCCTGAGCTATATGGTCAAACCTTGTCTCAAACAAACAAAAAGACATAGAAAGTACAGTTAGAGAAGGGCCCAAATCACCCACCAGCAATGACCCTTTGGGGTTTACTCTTCTCTTTCCACTTCTACAAGATCCTTAGCAAAGGGGGTTGGAGAGATGGCTCATGGGTTAAGAGTATGGCACAATCATGAAGACCAGAGTTCAAACACCAGAACTCACTTTAACGAGCCGGGCATAGTGTAAATTCCCATAACCCTCATTCTGAGAGATCAGATGCCCTCTTCTGGAATGCACCTTCCCCATACTCTCCTCCCCCCAACATGCACACATACACACACAGAAACACAAATAAATAAATAGAAGACTTTCAGCAAAGGGCACAGCTGGGCAGTACTGTGCTTTATTGCAGACCATAAAGCCAGGATCTGACAAGAGCGACAAGCAAGTCACCATTGCCACGGTAGCCCACACTTGCCTCTCCGCCTCTGGACACCAGGCTTCTGAATCACTGAGTCCAGGGAGGTGTCTTTACAGATGAGATGGTTTATTTGACAAGCAAACTCCCTCTGGAGTGTGTGCTGAGTCACAATCACTTGACTCAGTTTACCCAGTCTGCCCAGGAAATGCTGGAAAGCATTGCATCATAAATCCCCCAGCAGTATTCATGAGAAATAAGAGCAGGCGGTGACTGAGCTAACAATAAACAGCATTTTAGGAATTTCCATTTGTTATAAGCAACGGGGAAATGAATATTGATAAGATAATCCAGTTTCTATACGTGTTCTGACATTTTGTCTGGAAATCTGTCCAATTTACTGAAAACTTAAAGTAATTGTTAATATCCATCGTATTAAGTAAATGGAAGGCCAGCAAGGTAGTTATGGCGCTTGCTGAAAAGCCTGACATTCCGAGTTCAATTCCTGGAACCCACATGAAAGGAGGAACTGATTCCTGCAAGCTGCCCTTTGACCTCCACATGCCTGTCATAGCATATGTGCACACAAACAAACAAATAAATAAATGAGGAAATCAATATATGAGCATGGGGGGAGTGGTGTGTGTGTGCAAAACCCTAAATTTAAATTCTTTGGCAAATTAGAAAATGGCATTTGACTTGCACAGTGAAAACTGCCGTCTGGCCAGGTCCACTGACAGTGTACTCACGGAGACTAGAGTGAGCACAACACGCTCCTCCCCCACGTGACTCAGTTTCCCCACTGACAGTGTACTCACGGAGACTAGAGTGAGCACAACACGCTCCTCCCCCACGTGACTCAGTTTCCCCACTGACAGTGTACTCACGGAGACTAGAGTGAGCACAACACGCTCCTCCCCCACGTGACTCAGTTTCCCCACTGACAGTGTACTCACGGAGACTAGAGTGAGCACAACACGCTCCTCCCCCACGTGACTCAGTTTCCCCACTGACAGTGTATTCACGGAGATTAGAGTGAGCACAACACGCTCCTCCCCCATGTGACTCAGTTTCCCCAGGCCTTTCGGAGCACTTCTGCCTCTTACTTTGCTGAGTTTCTGAAAGCGGACAGTGTCCTTTGTTTACAATGGCGGCTGGGGCTAGGGGGTGGGGCGGCTCTGAGCAGAGACTGAAGTAAAAAGGCAAGAGGGGGAAAGTAGGTGGTAGAGAAGGAACCCGGAAAGCTTCTAAAGAACTGTGATGTTACCCTAACACCAGGTGTGAGAGTGCCAGCCTGGTGGGCAGAGCGGGCTCCTGAAGGGGTTCAAAGTCACGCTCAGCTACACAGTGAGGTCAAGACCAGCCTGGGACATGTAAGTTCCTGTCTCAACAAAATAATCAGCTATCCTGCAGTCCGTGAAAACTCGGTCTGGGGATGTAGCTCAGTTAGGGTAGTGTTTGCCTATCATGTGCAAGGCCCTGGGTTCAATCCTCAGCACCATATAAACCAGGTGTGGAGGTGCCCATCTGTAATCCAGTAGAGTGGTGGAGGGAGGGAGGGAGGAGTCTCACAGCTCAAGGTCATCCTTGGCTAAGTAGTGGGTTTGAGGCTAGCCTGTGCTATTTGTGATCCTAAGTCAAAATGTGTCTCCCTCTCCAGGTCTGACGGCCAAAGAGCAAACGACAGGATACAATCAGAAATGGTACTCTGCTTGTTAGTATATAAATTGCTTTGGTTTTAAACTGGACCAATCTCTGGTGGTCAATTTAATGTAGAATTATGGACAATTCTATGATATGGAGAGCTTTGAGGGGAAGGAAAAGGCAGTCTTCTGAAACTAAAAATAACAGAGGAAGCCGGGCAGTGGTAGCGCACAGCTTTAATCACAGCACTTGGGAGGCACAGACAGGTGGATCTCTGAGTTCAAGGCCAGCCTGGTTTATAGAGTGAATTCCAGAACAGATAGCCAAGGCTAGACAGAGACACCCTGTCTGAAAAACAAAACAAAACAAAAAACAAACGAACAAAGTAACAGAGGAAGCTGGATGAGATAGTCCATGCCTGTACTCAGAGGCTGAGGCTGGAAGACCACCAAGAGTGTGAGGTGAGACTGGGCTATCCAATAAATGTGCGGCCAGCCATTCAGAGGTTGGAACCAGAGGGTTACAACGAGTTTTAATCTAGCCTGAGCTACACAGTAAGTTCCAGGCCAGCCTGAGCTACAGAGAAAGAACTAGCTTTAAGAAAATTAAAATATCCTGTCTCAAACCCCTCCCCTCAAAGAAAGAAAATTAAAATGAGAAAAGCCATCAAGATCACTAGAGGAGACCCACCCCTGGTCAGTCAGTGCTGCAGTAAGAGCGGATGAGAGAGGTCCACACACTACATGACCCCTACAGGAGTCAGACACAGCCCAGCACTGAACTGCAAATGGACTTACAATGTGAGGAGATTTTAGTGTGGGATTTTAACTCCACTGCGTAGTTCTCAAGCGTAATCTTTATAGATGATAGGGTCGTGTCACCATGTCAAAAGGTTGGACACCCCTGGGCCCAAAGGTTTCCACAGCTCAGAGTGACAGACTTGCTCCTCTGGAAGAATGAAATCCAGCCAGGGCATCCAGCCTGAACTGAACTGGGTCAACGATGAGATATGGGCAACTAGGAAAAGTGCTGCAGCCAGGTTCACGGGGTTGGGCAGGAGTCTTAATCAAACGCCTACCCAGAGAAAGGGCAGAGCAGCAAAGAGGAGGGGACACAAGGGGACGGGGCATGCCAGGAACCCCTCAACCTGGTGCTCAGCCCTAAAGGAACATCTCCGTCGTGCTGCCCGATCCCACCCTGCACCTCCCCACACCCCAGAAAGGCTTAAGGCGCATCACAGAAGAGAGGGCAGAAAGCATTTACGAGCTGTGGACAGGGAGCTGTGGACAGGGAGCTGTGGACAGGGGGCTGTGGACAGGGGGCTGTGGACAGGGGGCTGTGGACAGGGAGCAGGGCTATGAAATGCTGTCTTCAGGACATGGCGTGGCCACTGTACCCACAAACTCACCGTGGCTATGATTATCCGCACACCATCAGCCAGCATCCCAACAGGCAGAACTAACTAGACTCAGGAAGTTTATAAAAAAAAAAGGGCATGAGGGGGAAGGGGGCGTGTTGGAAGTGCTTCAAGGGAGTGAGAAGGGAGTTTGGGGTAGGTATGATCAAGATACATTGTGTATATATAAGAAATTGCTAGTAATAAATTAATACATATATTTACATATAGTCGATCTGAAAGACGCAAGGACAGTGTACAGAGGCCAACAGTGTCAACTCCAGAGCCATTCACTGTGCCTGGGTCAAAATCCCGGCTCCTCTCTTATCAGAACTGGATGAGTCAGTTACTAAACTCCTCTGTGACATAACTTCCTATCCATAAAATGAGAACGCTAGCATGTCAAAAGATTGGTGGTGGCCATGTGTAATTCCAGCACTTGGGACATGGGACTGGGGATCAGCAGTTCAAGGTCACCCTCTGTCACAGTCTGAGGCCAACCTGGGCTGCATGAGACTGTCTCCAAAGGAAAATAAAATGCAAAACAAAAAGACTGATAACCATGTTCTAAAACTGTTGGCTGAAAGTTGTAAACAACCTACTACCAGAAAACTTTTTTTGTTTTTTTTCGAGACAGGGTTTCTCTGCATAGTTTTGGTGCCTGTCCTGGATCTCGCTCTGTAGACCAGGCTGGCCTCGAACTCACAGAGATCTGCCTGGCTCTGCCTCCTGAGTGCTGGGATTAAAGGCATGCGCCACCGCCGTTCGGCCCAGAAAACTTTTATATATGTGTGCTGGCTAGTTTTTATATTACCTTGATAAAAACTAGAATCATTCCAGAAGTGACAACATCAATTGAGAAAACTTCCCCCACCAGATTGTCCTGTGGTCCATTTTTTGATTGATGATTGATGTGGGAGGTCCCGGCTCACTGTGGGCAGCGGGTTGATCCAGTGAAGAGGAGCAAGCCCGTAGCTGTCTTCCTCCGTGACCGCTGCATCAGTTCCTGCCTTGAGTTCCTGCCCTTACTTCCCTGGATGATGGACCACAAGCTGTACGCTGAAACGAATCTTTTCTTTCTCAAGTTCTACTTGGTCGTAGTGTTTTATCACAGCAATAGAAACTTAATAAGGCCGTAAGTATTCTCGGATCCAGGGAGGGGAGCTCGGGAGAGCCTGCTGTCTGGTGCTCCAGCCACATGAGTAGCTCAGTAACCTACAACATGAGTCCGCTGCTCTCAAGACTCCGCTGCAGCTCATGGCCTGCTTCACTCCTCAAGTCTGACGGTCTGGGTTCTACGTCAGTGGTTCTTCAGTTTTTCTAGTGTGGTCATTTCTTTCTGTCTAGAATCTTTTTAATTCCCCTCTCCATATTCTGCTCTTCTGTACCAATTATAGCAAAATACATACTTGGACGAAAGAATGATTTTTCTGCATCAAAATCTGGCCATGCTTCATAAGGTTTGAGTGGGCTTTTACTAGGGTTATTATTCAGGGCGGGTTTGTTTTGAGGGTGTCGTGTCTAAGTATACTTTTAAGTGCAGATTTGGGGAGAGAGTGGGTTGAGACAGGGTTTCTCTATGCAGCCCTGGCTGTCCTGGAACTTGCTACGTACAACAAGCTAATCTTGAACTTACAGAGATCTCCCTGCCTCTACCTCTGCCTCCCAAGGGCTGGGATTAAGGCACGTGTTACCATGATCAGCTTGAAGTACAGATTTAATTTTGGTTTTTGTTAGCACCCAACTTCTATAACTCCACTGTAGGCTAGAGAAGGAGGGGAGAAAGTGACGTAGGGGTGTTTCTGGCTGTGGGCAGGGGTCCCAGTTTTAACCCCTTGCACACTGTCCTTACGCAGCAAGGACAGGAAGAGAATGTCAAGGCATCAAAGTCTTGTGAAAGACCCCACTCTGTGAACGGATGGAACCTCATCTCCACCCACCCATCCGTCCCTGTCCTCAGGACAGCTACAAACCTCCCTTGCTGGAACTGCCCCATCTTGAGTTCCAACTCAGAAAATGGCCCTTGCTTCCCCTTTCCATCTCCTTCACCACAGCAGCCCTGAGAGCTCCAGCTTGTTGCCCTCATGCTGCCTCTCTCCAGTACACCACGGTCCAATTCTCTCCTGTGTCCATTTTTTATTCTTTTATATGCAATACGAAGAACCCGCAAAAGGGATTCTGTGTCCATGGTAACACAAGCATTCAGGGTGCTGAGGCAGGAGGCTCACACACGAGTTTGGAATACACAGTGAATCCTATGTCAAAATAAAATGAAACAGAACCTTGGAGAATAACGTAATTTAAATGGCCAGCTGACATGAGACAAATAGAAGATAGATGCTAGATAGGTAGGGAGAGAGAGAGAGAGAGAGAGAGAGAGAGAGAGAGAGAGAGAGAGAGAGATATGACAGGTAGATAGATAGGTAGATAGGTAGATGGATGACAGATGAATGACAGGTAGACAGATGATAGGTAGACGGATGATAGATACATGATAGATGATAGATAGATAGATAGACAGATAGACAGATAGTGCTGCCTGTTAGCAATCCTTTCTCTTGCCCCTTTCTCGGTCAGGTAAAGAATTGCAAGATGAGGTGGTCGCAATCCATAGCACACAGCCAAGACTTATTGAAGCAAACATAGTCCTCACATGCTATTTTTTACAATGTGTAACAGGGCCAGATCCCCTTTTTCATCTTAAATTGGATGGGCAAGATGCACTTTGTTGGTTCAGTCACTTTAAGTATAGCAGAAACCAGATGGGAGGGGGGCAGACTTCTGAAATACCCATAGAGAAAAAAGTCTGTGCCCAGAATAGGAATAAACCTGCCAAAAGAGGAATTCTTTCAGACAAGAACTGGGAATTAGGCCATCTTGGATTAAATGGAAAGTATTCAGAGATCAGCATGATCCAGTCCAGGGCCTCTTTCCCTAGCTATCTACCTATTCAAGAATTAACTATCTCCTGTCTTCCCTCAGATAGATGGATAGATACATGCATGGATGGATGGGTGGGTGGGTGGATGCATGGACGAATGAATAGATGCATAGATGAATGGATGGGTGGGTGGGTGAGTGGACGGATGGATGCATGCATGGATGGGTGTTTGGATGGGTGGATGAATGGATGGATGGATGGATGGATGGATGGATGGGCAGGTGCATGCATGGATGGATTCATGGATGGATGGATGGGTGGGTAGATGGATGGATGGATGGATGGGTGGATGGATGGATGGATGGGTGGGCAGGTGCATGCATGGATAGATTCATGGATGGATGGATGGGTGGGTGGATGGATGGATGGATGGATTCATTCATGGATGGATTCATGGATGGATGGATTCATGGATGGATGGATGGATGGATGGGTGGGTGGGTGGGTGGATGGATGGAGGGATGGATTCATTCATGGATGGATTCATGGATGGATGGATGGATGGATGGATGGATGGATGGGTGGGTGGGTGGATGAATGGATGGATGAGCTACAGTGTATGTGTGTGGTGGGGTGGCTTCAAAGAGGGCAGTCTGAAAATGTACTGCCTTCTTTGAGATAAAGGCAGAACTTGACTGGGCCTAGTGATTCAAGACTGTAACCTCAGTCTGTAGGAGTCAAGGGCAAAAAGATTACCAATTTCAGACCAGTGTGGATTACAAAGATAAAAGGAAAGAGGCAGAGGCAAGGGAACTGGGAAGACAAAAGAGGACTAAGGTAGAGCTGCCCCGGGGAAGACGGTTGTGGGTCACCTCCCGCCAGCCCCTATAAACTCACTCGTGTGAACTCTCCACCCCTTCATTGCTTTCCGGGTCCTGTTTCTTCTTTCTTCTTCTGGGATCACAACTCACACCATTCTTTTCTGTGATCTTCTGTCACAAGCTTTCTCAAGCTGCACACCCAAGTCATTCTATGCTTATGTTCTTTGCTTTCTCTCTCTTCTGGCCCACTGCCCTCTTTGTCTCTGTGAAGTTGTCTGTCCACATTAACAGTCCTATTTCTTTTCTTTTCTTTTTTTTGTTTTTTTTTTGTTTTGTTTTTTTTGTTTTTCGAGACAGGGTTTCTCTGTGTAGCTTTGCGCCTTTCCTGGATCTCGCTCTGTAGACCAGGCTGGCCTCGAACTCACAAAGATTCACCTGTCTCTGCCTCCTGAGTGCTGGGATTAAAGGCATGAGCCACCACCGCCCGGCTCAGTCCTATTTCTTTAGCTCCCCTTACAATATGATACCTATAGCATTTTGACTCCCAGCGCTGCATCTTGAAACTAACTAAGTTCACCAATGGCCTACTCAGTCAAGCGTCTACCAACCCACTCCTCAGTTTTCCCCTTTAACTTCTCCAGGCTCTGATCTATTGTACCACAAACCCCCATTTATTTATTTATTTATCACTTGGGGGTTCTTTTGAGACAGGGTCTCATGTAGCTCAGGCTGACCTCAAATTCACCATGTAGCAAAAGATAACCTTGAACTTCTGGTTCTCCTGCCTCTACCTCCTAAGTGCTAGGATGCCTGGTTTTTAAAGTGCCAGGGATTCCATGGCCTCCTATATGCTATGTAATGTGGCTACCAACTGAGCCACATTCCCAGACCTCATTTTGTTTTTTGAGGCCTAAGCTGGCCTCAAACTCGGGATCTTCCTGTCTCAGCCTCCCAAGTGTTGGGATTACAGGTGTGGCCAACATAACCAACTCCTGCCTTTGTGTATATGTATGTAGCTTATAGATTGGTTCTTCATCTCCAGCCCAGAGGGTTTTTTGTTTTGTTTTTTTCAAGACAGGGTTTCTCTGTGTAGCCCTGGCTGTCCTGGAACTCACTCTGTAGACCAGGCTGGCCTGGAACTCAGAGATTCACCTGCCTCTGCCCCCAAGTGCTGGTATTAAAGGCATGTGCCACCATGGCCCAGCTTAGAGTTAAATAATGGTGTTTCCAAAGTTCTATTTTTTATTCTGCTTTATCTTGTTGTGGTAATAGAGGTTGATTCCAGGGCTTCTCAAACACTAGGTAAGCGCTCTACCATGGAGTAACCCCGTGAGCCACCCCCCTCTAATCTATTCTGTTTTGAAGCAGGGGCTCACTAAGTTTCCTAGAGGAGTCTTAAACTTTGAAAACTTTTATTTTAAATTATGTATATACAGGAGCATGTATGTGTGTTTATGGGTGTGTGCACACGTGAGTGCAGCTGTCCTCGGACTCCAGAAAAGAACAGTGGATCTTCAAGAACTGGAGTTATAGGCAGTGGTGAGCTGCCCAACTTGAATACTGGGAACAGAACCCAGTCCTCTGCAAGAAGAGCAAGTACTCTTTAACCACTAAACCATCTCTAACCCTGAACTTTTTTATTTTAACCTATGTGCTGGATAGTTTTATGTCAACTTGACACAAACTAATGTCATTTGAGAGGGGGGAACCTCAATTAAGAAAATTCATCCAGGGCTGGAGAGATGGCTCAGTGGTTAAGAGCACTTGACTGCTTCTGCAGAGGTTCTGAGTTCAATTCCCAGCAACTACATGGTGTCTCAGTACCATCTGTAATGGGATCAGATTCCTTCTTCTGGTGGGCATGAAGACAGAGCACTCATATACATAAAATACATGAATAAATAAATCTTTAAAAGAAAATGCCTCTGTAAGATCAGGCTGCAGGCAAGCCTGTATTTTCTTAATTAGTGATTGATGAGGGAGGGCCCAACCCATTGTGGGTGATGCCACCCTTGAGCTGGTGGTCCTGGGTCTTTAAGGAAGCAGACTGAGGGGCTGGAGAAATGGCCCAGTGGTTGAGAACACTGACTGCTCTTTCAGAAGACCCAATTTTAATACCCAGCACCCACATGGCAGCTCATAACTACCTATACTCCAGTTTCAGGGGATCCAACACCTTCACACACACACACACACACACACACACACACACACACACACACACGGGCAAAACACAAATGTACATGAAATAAAAAAAAATTAAAGAAAGAAAGAAAGTAGGCTAAGCAGCCATGAGGAGCAAGCCAGTAAGCAGCATCCCTCCATGGCCTCTGCATCAGCTACTGCCTCCAGGTTCCTGCCCTGGAGTGTAAGCCAAATAAACCCTTTCCTGCCCAGCTTGCTTTTGGTGGTGGTGTTTCATCCCAGCAATAATAACTCTGATAAGACAAGGCCAGAGGACAACTTTCAGGAACCAGTTCTTTCCTTCCATGGGTTCCAGGAGTTGAGCTCAGGTCATCGAACTCACAGAGATCCGCCTGGCTCTGCCTCCCGAGTGCTGGGATTAAAGGCGTGCGCTACCACCGCCCGGCGTGTAGGAAGTCTTTTGAACCTGCTGAAGCCATCTTGCTAACCCAGCTTGAGCTTTCAGTCCCCAGACCTCAAGTCTCCTGAGCAGCTGGAGCTACAAGCCTGCATTAGACACAGCTCAAAGTTTAATGTTCATTTGACTCAACTTCACAATTCCTGCTTTCCTTGCAAGACAGTGAACCATAATGGCACAGTGCCAGACACACAGGAACAGCTCACCTGCTGCTCACTAAATTGAGTTGTGGTAATTGTTCTCATTTGTCCTTTTCAAACTCCAGATCCACATTTACAACCATCTCCAGGATTATCATGGACAGGGCAGGGAATGTACAGTGCCATGCATCCTGTAATGGTTAATCTTTATTGCCAACCTGACTGGATTTCCAACTACCTAGAGACCACCTCTGGTGAACTGCTGAGGTCATTTACAGAGAGGCACAACTGACAACAGAAGACCCGCTCTGATTAGGGGCAGCAACTCCCGTGGGCTGAGTTCCCAAACAGACCAGAAAAGGGAAGAGAGAAAGCGAGCTGAGTTCCAGCGCTCATCTGGCTGGGCTTCTGGACTACAATCCAGCGTGAGCAGATGCCTCATGCTCCTGCCATGGTGCTGTCCCCCACCCAGAAAACAGTGTCCTCAAACCACAGACAACAAAAACAACAAGACCATGGGCCAAAACAAATCCTCAATTAAACTGCTTTTCTTCAGGTATATTTTGATAATATTGAGATAAGCAACTAACACAGGTTTAATCCCAGACACCACAAAAATTATCACTGGGTCAGGTGTTAGTGTAACAGTCCTAAATCTGGGGTTGAATGACCCTTTCACAGGGCGTTGCCTGAGGCCACCAGAAAACACAGATATCTACATTACGATTCATAACAGTAGCAAAATTACAGTTATGAAGCAGCAACAACATAATTTTATGGTTGCAGGTCACTACTGCACGAGGGACTGTATTAAAGGGTTGAAGCATTAAGAATGGTGAGAACCAATGTGTTAATGGCTCACATCTTTAATCCTAGCACTTGGAAGGCAGAGGCAGGTGGATCACAATAAATTAAAGACCAGGCTGGTCTACACAGCAAGTTCTAGGGCAGCCAAGACTGCAAAAGGAGACCCTGTGTCAAATAACTAACTAAAATTAGCATTGTCTACTCTTCCTCTGCACCCTACAGCAGTTAATTCACTACATTCTTGGCAAGTTACCTGGCCATACATAATCAGACACACCTTGATTCTTTGCTCAGCTCCTTCCTCGTTTCTCATGATTTCCAAGCAACCATCAACTCATCTCTTGTTGTGGAATATTATTTTAAGGTGTGTTACATTTGTTTATGCCATGGAACATTTGTTTAATGATGCAAAGCTATGTTATATTCTTTTATGTTGCATTTGTTTAACTCTGTGAAGCTGTGTTACTGTGCCAGTCTAAAACACCTTATGGTCTAATAAAGAGCTGAATGGTCAATAGCAAGGCAGGAGAAAGGATAGGCGGGGCTGGCAGGCAGAGAGAATAAATAGAAGGAGAAATCTAGGAGGAAAGAAGAAAGACCAAGAGAACAAGGAGTGGAGGACACTAGGGACCAGCCACATAGCCACACAGCCACACAGCCAGCCACCAAATAAGAGTAAAAGTAAGATATACAGAAGGAAAAAGCCCATAGGCAAATGGTAGATGGGATAATTTAAAGTTAAGAAAAGCTGGCAAGAAACAAGCCAAGCTAAAAGCTGGGCATTTATACTTAAAAATAAGCCTCCATGTGTGGTTTATTTGGGAGCAAAAACAACCAATAACAATCTCTATTCTACCTGCCAACACTTTGAATGTAGCTGTAAGAGGGATCCCATTGTCATGATAACCTGGCAAGAAGGAGCTATTCCACAGAGAACACTTGTTGCTCTCTGTTCAGCTATGAGACTACTGAAACACAGACCCTCAAACCATGGTCCCCAGAGATTACCCCATGTTAGGGAAAAGAAAATCCTAAAAAGCCCTGATGTCAGAGGACAGCTGGAGGAAGAGCTTGCCCAGCAGGAAGTGATCTCACACTGTCCCAACATATGTGGTTAAATCGCCACACTTTATTTATGGGCCTTTGTCTTATCTTTTCTATAAAACTGTAACATTGCTGCTGAGATCAGGCTGTGCCCTGCCTACAGTTACTCTGTACTATGCAGAACAGTGGCCTGTCAGACTGTCTTGCCCTGAGACTACATTTACAAGCAGCATTTGAGTCTGTTTTAAGGAGAGAGGATGACTGTGCACCTTGGTGGACACATGAACGGCACTATCTGTCTGGCATCTCCATGTGGCACAGACTGATAAAGGACTTATGTCTGGGAGAGGAGCTGAGGGTAAAGGATCACAAGGGCATATTTAAATTACGTGGGCACACCAGGCCTGATGACTTCCCAGACGTTAGCTTGAGGAAAGGATGTATAACTTTCTGACCTGGACCCTCTAAAGCGGAAGACACCGAACGCAATGGTCATGGCTTCCACCCTCTGACCAGCCAGTGTGCGTATTAATGAGCCAACAAGCAGAGAACTCTTGACTATCCCAGGGGCTTCAACTCAGCTCAGTCTCTACCCCTGATATGGCCTACTTAGAACTGTCTGTCATCTGTCCCTGTCTGTCCTGCTGTCTGGGCCTGGTCTCCATCCATTTTACCACATATGTTCATCTGGACCTGGTCCTACCCTTTGCCTTCACAGCTCAACTCTTGACACTGAAGACTGTATCCAACAGGTTTCATTATCTTACAAGTGTTCTGCACACCCTCAAACGCTCTTTGCATTCCTATCCGCTCCTCCACTCTGCCTCTGCTAGGCCTCCTTGAAACTCCTGATTTCTGCTGAAACCACTTTAACCCTCTGTAGCCATTCTGTAACCGAATTATACACACAAGTATATTACACATATGGACAGAGATAACGTACAGTTACTGTACTTATACTACCATGCTTTGTGATGTGTGTTTGCCTGAGCCAGCTGTCAAGGAAAGCAGGGCTACTGGCACCTGTTGCTAAGGAAACCACTGTACCTTGTGAGTTTATTGTTATCCAATCCGTTCTGACATTGAGAAAGACCCAATGCACCCGTCTGTTTCCGCATCGAGTGCTCACTGCAGCTGCTATGGGGAAGGTGGAGAGAAACTGGTAGTCTTTCTCCCCAGCTTGGCCGAACTATAAATACACGAACTATAAATACATGTTCCTTTAACCAATTTCTGTTTCCTTTTAAACTAGTCAGTGGCTTCATCGACCCGTGCACCTGGTGCCACCACCACAAGGTGTCACCACCTGATGACAAACCCCAAGCTGCCTAGGTGAAGACTCCCAGCATTCCCAGAGCTTGCCTACTAACCTGAACTGTAGATAACACTCTCCCTAGTAACCTGTTATCCACTGCTGTCAGGGTTCCCACCCTGAATGCTGACATCATTCTGGCTGCTAAGAATCCTGTTGAGCTTCCTGTTTCCCGGGGCAGGGGTTACGTATGTGTTCTAAGCATTCCAGTTTGGTCCCATTCTACACAGCAATTTCACTTCTCGGCACCCCGCCCTCTGCATTCATGCATAGCTTGTATAACTTATCTTCTACCTGCTATTTTACTTGGTGGTGCCCTCTGGACGCAAGCAGGCTCCACATCTGGAAGCACAAAAAGCAGCTGATAATTTTACAGAGACTTTACACATCAGTTGACAGTAGTCAGGAATTTGAGCCTGGTTGTAGTGTGGATGATTTGATCATGGGAATTAGCACCCACTACAAATGATGGTAGACCTACTCAGACTCCTGACCTTTAGCAGAGCCTCCATCTGGTTCAAACCATCTCTACATCTTTCCTTGCTCTGTTCTTTTGTCCAGTATTATTTTGTTGAATACACCGGGAGTATGCTGGACGCAGAGTTCTGTAAGGAGCGCAGCCGCACAGATGCCACAGAGCAGCAGTGGAGAACAGCCCTAAGCCACCCTGGGGCTGGGGCTGCTCCTCAGCTGGTAAACTGCACCTCTAACAAAACTGGGCTTGATCCACAGCCGCAGCGCTGCAGAAACACGGTGTGGTCATGCATGCCTGCAATCCTGGCAGCTAGAAGGGAGAGGCAGGAAGAACACAAGTTCAAGCTTTCCTCAGCTACACAGCAAGTTCAAGGCCAGCTTGAGACACATGACACTTTGTCTCCAAAACTAAATAAATAAACAAAGCCACCCTCTAACACTATAGCTTTATAAAACCAAGGTCTCATGAGGCCACTCTATTACAGAGCTGTTCAACTCATTTCAGATTTAATCTGCACATCCAAGAATTCCATTACAGGCTTCAAAGCAAACCTGAGAACCTTACCTAACTCCCCAAGAGACTCTAAGCCAAAGAAAGAGGGATCCAACACACCCACACTTTTCCCTCGAAATGCTGTCTCTTATCCCTCCCGGAACACCTCTAGTGCTGCGGCTTCACCTCCGGGAGTGCTAAGATGTGCTGGCCTCTTCAGTTCCTTAACTGTTGACTTTTCACTATCACCAGAAGTTAGGCAGTTTCCATATGGCTAAGGTACCAGCTAAATTCCAAAAGCCTCCCATATTCTAAAAGACCATCCGACGGAACAGATGGCGTGAGCTGCCACTGTCTGCCCGTCACTGTTCTATGGAGAAAGCTTAGGCAAAAGTGACCACAGGTGGTAACTCGGGAACCGAATTTGCCCAAGCATCCTGACTCCAGAATGTAGAGTCATTATTATCTACTGTACAAGTACATCCATTCTCAAAAACCAACAAAGACATTTAAAAGCAGATCTCCATCATCAGCTGTCTGGAACACTCAGCCTCTCATAGTCGTACACAATGAAACTGAGATCGCAACAGATATTTAAACATCTTGGAAAGGATACCGGACTCTCCCAGGCTCAGCAATGATGGAAGAAGAACAGCTCCAGACTGGTCAGGACCAAGAAGTCAGCATCACCCCCTCCAGCCTTTCTCCCTCCCCGTGACACTATCAGCCTTGTGCATGTCTCGCTTTCCAAGCACAGAGATGTGAAAATCAGAACAAAAAGGCAGACTTCTGGCTGGGGGTGCACTTAATGGAGGCCCAGCACCACCAAAAACAAACAAAAACAAGTATAAAGCTCTTTTCTTTTTTTTTTTTTTTTTAAGATTTATTTATTTATTATGTATACAGTGTTCTGCCTGCAGGCCAGAAGAGGGCGCCAGGTCTCATTACAGATGGTTGTGAGCCACCATGTGGTTGCTGGGAATTGAACTCAAGTCCTCTGGAAGAGCAGCCAGTGCTCTTAACCTCTGAGCCATCTCTCCAGCCCGAATAAAGCTCTTTTCTACCATATTGTAAACATCCTGGCAGGAATGAAGCTGTTCTAAAGACACACTTGTATCACTCCCTGGGCTATCAAACTATTGGTACAACATCCCAAGGAAATGGAATTTCCTCAAGAATGTTACCTTGGGAGAAGGAAAAGGCTGAAGCCTGATGCCAGCCAGAGGAAGAACCTGTCTCTCTGGAAGAGATTTCACAGTCTGAGTTGCCAGGGGCCCAGCAGGAGAGGGACCACACTGTGACCTCACTGTAAAGCTGTGCAGACCTCTCGCCCTCTTGTAAAGTGGAACCCTCCTGTCAAGACCCTGAAGATGGGCACGGAGGTCACTGGACCTCCTTATTTATCCCTCTTCCCAGTTCGGCTCCACTAATTCAATCTCCTTTTTTCCACCATGACTTGTTTGTTTAAATTGTCTACTGTGAACAGGTGGCTGAGTCAAGGTTGAGAGGGTGGTCAGGGCCAGTCTCGGACCTTATCAACTCTGGAAACCACCTCCCTGCTACTTTCCCAGTGCTAAGTAGATCAAGAACCAGTTGGACAAGGTCTGGGTCCGAGGCCCAGCTTCTTTCCTGGGTCTGGGACTGCAGCTCGGCAGTAGCAGAACAGAGCCTAGCATGTGGGAGGCCCTAGACTCAGTCCCTAGTGTCAACAGCTAATGTGATCAACCCTTTGTATGTGATTATTAGTGAGTTTTAAGAGTTCTTTATATACTCTGAATATAAGACCCTTTCCAAACACATTAATTGGAAATATTTTCTTCAATTTTGGGGGTTTATATTCACCCTTTATTTCTTTCTGTATAGGTGTGTGTGTGGTATGGCACACGCAGGAACATGCTGCCATGCCCAGCTTGTTAAACAACAAAACCAAAAACCAAATGTGAGTTCTGGCAATCTAACCTCAAGTTCTCATGCTTGCTTGACAGACGTTTAAACCATGAGTCCTCATTTTCACCTCTGTATACTGATTAGCTTTTAATATCCATTGAGGTTTTTTCTTGCTCCCCACTCCCAAATAAAAATTTCCTTTAATCCCAGCACTCGGGAGGCAGAGCCAGGCGGATCTCTGTGAGTTCGAGGCCAGCCTGGGCTACCAAGTGAGTTCCAGGAAAGGCGCAAAGCTACACAGAGAAACCCTGCCTCGAAAAACCGGAAAAAAAAAAAAAATTTAAGAAATGTTTTCTACTGCCTTGGGAACTGATCCTAAACAAAAGCCCTCCATGAGGATGTACCTGCCACTGAGGCCTCTCCGATGGTCAGGACAGGTAGGTTTTGTTTTGGCTTCATTGTTCAAACAGCTGACTCAACCTCCAGCACAAAGACTAAAACTTCCAAACCAAACCTTCCCAACTCCCTTCTGGAGCACAGCAATCCATGCTTGCCCACTCATGCCTCTTCCTGGCTCCACACACCAGCTCCACAGAGTGCTGCACAGACTGAATTCACCTTCTGCTGTCTGCAAAGTTTGGGAAGCAGAAAATCAGATGAGGTCTTTGACAAATGATTTTCTCTTTTTATGTCTAGAGCTCTCGATACTTTTAAAAACTGACTAGCAAACTCTAAACATGCAAGGCAAGAGATTTTTACAGATATTTACGAACGTCTGAGAGTCAGAGAATGGAGACAGTCTGTTCGTGTATATCCACAATGATGACTATCAACTAATGCATTCTATATAACATATTTTTTAAACGCATTATGAACCCTTTGTATAGCTTTACAGCATTTGAACTTTCACTCTCTGGGTTCTCTGAAAGTCTTATGAACAGGAAAGGTGAATAGCCCACTTATGTGATGCTCATTTGAGGCTAAAATGTCAACTGCCGGAGTTGGGGATTTAGCTCAGTGGTAGAGCGCTTGCCTAGCAAGCACAAGGTCCTGGGTTCGGTCCTCAGCTCTGAAAAAAAAAAGTTAACTGCCTTGCCTAGACCTCACAGCACCAGATTACAGCAGGAGTATCTGACTCAACAGCTCTCCGGACTGTGACTCATCACTGAATATTACCGCTCGGAGCTGGAAGGCAGCCAGCACCCAAACCAGCGCTCCAAGGCACACCTCTTCCATTACACATGCCTTGCAACATTAGATTGGGCAAAATTTAAAATCAAGATGGAGAAGGAAGTGGGTTGTGAAATGTCCCCCAAACTCTGTCCCCCGGGGCAGCATATTCGGGTGAGCAGGACCAGGGTGTCCCTAACGGGGGAGCCTGATAAAATCAGCATCACAACAAAAGCCCAAGCCTTTGCAGCAGGAAGCTCTCCACAGCCACGACTTGGCTGGAAGCCTCAGGAGGCAGGCTGGCCTGCAGGCCCAGCCTACAAGAAGTGCAGAGACGCAGGTGCCAACTGCCCGTGTAGGACGGAGTTTGGATCACTCCCAAGCACTGCGGTGTTTACAGTATACCAGAAACTGAGGGCTGGACAGACTGAGGTCACTGAAACAAGGACTCACTCTCGGAAAACATGTAGTCTAGGGGCTGGAGCAAGAACTCAGCAGTTAAGAGAGCTGGCTGCTCTTCCTGAGGACCCATGTTTTGTTTGTTCCCTGCACCCACATCATGTGACTCACAGCCACCTGCAACTCATGTTCTAGGAGATCCAATGCCCTCTTCTTGCCTCCATAGGCATGTATGCTCACATGCACACACCCTCACATACATGCACATAAATAAAAAGAAAGCTTTAAGAAAGAATTTATTCTACACCCACAATCACAACACTGTAAGCTGTGTAATACTGGGCATATCCAGTAAACAACAAAACATCTACACATCAAATGGGATGACAACATATTAATCATCCCTTCTGAAGGGAATTTATGGGCTAATTATAAGCAAACAGTTCCATGTGTTTGTCATCCACTCTTTTTGTTTTGCTGGTTTTGGAGATTAGGTCTCACCCTGTACTGGAGAGATGGATGGGGAGCCAGGAGGATCCCAGGGACTTGGGAAGCTCCAGGTTCAGTGAGATGAATGTCCTGACTCTGAAGGCAATCTAGCCTGCACATAAAGCACACACTAGAGTACACCCACACACATGCACACAATGAATAAAGGAATAAATGTTTTGTTTTGAAGCTGGGTCCTCATCCATGCAAGTCATAAGGAAAACTACAAGGTACCTTTTCACTACTTCACCCTAACACTAAACTACAACATGCAGTCAATAAACAGTGGAATAAGTAAATGTCCAGGTAACACCTGGAGGTAAATACTTAAAACTGGCTCATTTCACTAACATTTGCCGGAGGTTAGGGCTTCGCTCTCTTTCAGGGCTACACAATGTTTTTTCTGGGAAACTTTGAGGCAAGTTCTTTTTTGATTATTTGGGTTCTGTTTGTTTGTCTTTGACATGGGGTATCACAGACTATTTCAAACTGACCAGCCTGAGCTACAGTTATTGCTGGAATTACAGGAGTGCACCACACAAGGCTTATGTGTGCTGAGGACAGAAGCCAGGCTTCACGCATACTGTGCAAGTACCCTACCAACTGAGCTACCCAGTCCTGGGGCAAAACTTGTATGCTTCAGCACACTGCCAACAGACTCAACACAAATACCGAACACAGACTTTTTAGATGTCCCTGAAAGATTCAGTGAGCTCTTACCTAGTCTGTGCAGAAATGTTAATGAAAGGCCTTTATGCCAGGCATGATGACATATACCTGTCATTGATGAACTTGGGATTGGAGGCAAGAGAAGGTTTTCAAGCCTCGATTCAACTCTTCAAGTTTGAGATCAGCATGAACTACATGAGACCTTTTTTTCAATACACAAAGATAGATTTTTATTTATTTTCTATTTAATTAAGTGTGTATACGTGCCTGTGAATTTGAGCACCTGAATACAGTGCCAGTGGAGGCCAGAAGACAAGGTCAGATTCCCTAGAAAGTAGCCATTGTGAGCCTCCCGGTGTGGGTGCTGGAAACACAATTCCAGACCTCTACAAGAGCAGTATACAATCTTAACCACTGAGCCAACTCTCCAACCTGATGGATACATAGATGATAGAAGATAGATCCAAAGACAACAAGTAACGACCTCCATATGCTCCTTCCCAGCCTCAGTACCAAGTCCCCATTCTGCTACCAGAAGTAACCATGCCCTAAGAATTACCCCAACCCGTTTACCCCTCAAGCAATAAGGACGTCTTCAGACCATCTTGCTAGATTGGGAGCTGAGAAAATGATGGGTGAGACAATACTCTGACCAGGACTGTTTAATTAGGATATCTTCTGCCCAATGCCCCGATTCTTCCATTCTAACCCTTAAGATTACATCAGCACCCATAAGATGGACTCGAGGGTCATGGGCCCCTTTATGCAGTCGTTCCTCCCAGTCTGGTCACGTCAATCAAACCTCCTCCTCTCTTTGCCTTTCATCATTACTCTCTCCTTAATGGGCATCCTAGCCTGCTGGGATAAACGGCCATGCCTACCCTGCGGGGATAAACGGCCATGCCTAGCCTGCTGGGGATAAACGGCCATGCCTAGCCTGCTGGGGATAAACGGCCATGCCTACCCTGCGGGGATAAACGGCCATGCCTAGCCTGCTGGGGATAAACGGCCATGCCTAGCCTGCTGGGGCTGCCTGTGTCCAGACTTCTGGCCTAAAAGCTCCATCACGGTAACTGTGTCTGATATCAAAGGATGAAGAACCCCATGACCTATAACACAGAGATCAGTTCTCTCAGATTCACAGCAGCTCAGCCTTTTAAAGATATCGAAAAATCCTAGTGGTAAAAAAAAAAGACTTTATTAAACTCTGTTTAATCTTTTCCCACCTACTCCCTTAAAACTAGTTGGGGGGTGGACTGCAGCAATGGCTCAGTAATTTGGAGCACTTGTTGCTCTTGCAGAGGGCCCAGGCTCAATTCCCAGCACCCACATGATGACTCACAACCATTGATAACTCCAATTCCAAAATCTCCCTCTGCAGGTACCAGGCACACATGTGATGCATATACATACATGTAGGCAAAACACTCACACATATAAAATTAAATCTAAAAGTTTTAAAGAGTAGTTTGGATAAGCCTTGCCTAGTCCAGCACCTTTGTTTTACAAATGAGGCCCAATTCCTACGGGACAGGACCAAAGCTCTAGCACAGCAGAGCTTAGAACTGGACCTGCCTTTGAAGCACAGTAGCTCCTCTGCAGTATCCCGCCCATCTACCAAACCCTGACACCCCACCTCTCACCTGGAAAGACATAAATGTTCATGGAAACTGTGCCTGTTGAGAGCAGAAACAGGGTAGATGTTCACACTTGTTGCAGCTGATCCTAAACCCAAAGGGCTGTGCTGCTGGTACCAACTTGTACAAGTTCTATGCATCACTAACGCTGTGCCACCTGAGGACACTTCTCACAGATGCATGAACAAGAGGAAAGAGACCAGAGAAGATGTGCACTCACACAGCCAATGAGCTGGGGTGAGTGTGCAGCCCTCTACAGTGGGTGCCACATGCATAACAGCCTGCCCTCTCCACCTTCTCCGACCACACAGGGAGCCTGCCCACGCTCCTTTCCCTACTCTTACACCAAAGTTTTCCAGTTGACTCTAGAAACCTTAATATGAGAGAAACGAAAGTATTTTTTAATTCTCACCTACCCCCACCTCTTAGGGTAGAGGCAAGAAAAAGTAACATAAAGAAGAGGCTTTAAAGATGCAGAGATCCACAGCCAAGCACCAGGCCGAGCTCCAGGAGTCCAGTCGAAGAGAGAGAAGAGGGATTCTATGAGCAAGGGACATCAAGATCATGATGGGGAAACCTACAGAGACAACCAAACCAAGCTAGTGGGAACTCATGAACTTTAGACCAGCAGCTGTGGAGTCTCCATGGGACTGGACTGGGCCGACTGCATAAACGAGACAGTTGTATAGCTTGGTCTGCTTAAAGGGCCCCTGGCAGAGGGATCAGGATCCATCCCTGGTGCATGAGCTGGCTTTCTGGATCCCATTACCTAAGGGGGAGGGGCTTGGGCTTGCCTCAGCTGAATGTACCAGGCTCTGCTGACTCCTCATGGGAGGCCTTACCTTTTTGGAGGAAATAGGGGGTGAGTTGGAGGGGAAGACTGGGGGTGCTAGCAGGAGGAGGGAAGAGAGGGATCTGTGGTCGATAAGTAAAATGAAAAAAAAATTCTTAATAAAGAAAAGGGGGGAGCTTTAACGGAAAATGGGAAGGCATGCACTACCCGCTGCCTCCCTGTGACCCAGTTAAGGAAAGAGCCAGTATAAAGAAGAACAGGCTATTCCAAACAGAGGAAGAGAAGAGCTCTGGGTATTGTTCACCACTCTAGTTGGCGGCATGAACCTGGGAGAGCGAGGCCTAAAAATGAGGGAGACTAAAGTCTTACACAATAGCCAACTTTATTCAGAACATCAGACAGTTTATACTCTGAGGGTTAAGAAGAATCACATGAGTAAGATGTTCAGTCACAAGGACAGGCCACACATGGTAAAAACATGTTTCTCCATAGAGACACATGAATAACAGCAGCTGAAGTCAACTCACTCCATCCACCACACCTGGGAGGAACACAGAAACACATTCCAAGAACAATTCCGTGTTTTGAAGGAACTGAGGTCACAAGACCCTTGTCTTGTTTGCTTGGAGTTTTCTCACAAGCACTCAGAGTTCTCACATGAGTCCATTCTTGCCAGGCTCCTGTTCAGCTGCCTTTCTTATACCTCCCAGGACCACAGTGGGCTGGGCCCTCCCACATCAATCATTCATCAAGGAAATGCCCCCACAGACTTGGCCACAGGCCTTCTGATGAGGCAATTCCTCAGTTGAGACTCGCTCTTCCCAGATAGGTTTGTCTACAGCTGACGGAAGTTAGCCAGCAAGTAGCGACAGAAAAGCTAGAAAGTGTGGTGAAAACCAAAGGGGATTGTGCTGAAGAGCCAAGTCTAACCGCCCCCGGCCTGTGGCTCCAGGGTGGGCAACAGGCAGGCAGTCCTGGAGGAGGGACTGGCAGTCTTCCCCTCAGGACAAGCAGCAGCTTTCAGAGTCTCAAACCCACCCAGGCGCAGGTCTCGGGAGACAGTGATTCCTCTGGTGGACAGGGCGGCCGTGGAGAAGAACCCCATCATCTGTCACTCAGCGGCTCAGAAGGCAGTGCTGGGGGTCGTCTTGAGAGAGAGCCTGTTGTTTAAAACTGAGTGACACTGGGGACCTGAGAGCAGGGAACAATTACAAATCAGCTACTTACAGTCCCAGGGTGAGAAAACAAGCCTGGGAAGCAGCTGTGGAGAGCAGGCAGCCGGTGGCTAGCCGGCCTCTGGCCAGCTGACAAGCACAGGTTGTGGGAAGTTCAGCTCAGGCAGGAAAGTACACCGACGGGGTTTCCCTAACTTTTAACTCCATCCGTGGTGGCATGGCCAGCAGCAGATCTCAAATCCAAATAACCTGAGCCAGAGGTCAACAGGAGGACTGGCCTTGGGAGCCAGCCATCTGCAGAGCTACAGAAGTCTGAAGGCCAGTGGTCACTTGGACATCCACAGCTGTGTCCCTCCAGAGAGGTGATTGCTACTGAGGAGGTCTTGAAAGCACAGGTCTGTGCAGACCTCGGTACTGCTCCCCACACTCCCAGTGTTTCGTCCCAGCGGGGATGACGTCTGAGGAGGCTGAGAGGACCCTCAGCACACACTCTCTAAGTGTGGCCCTGGCTATGTGAAGGGAAGAGAGCAGCGTGAACACAGCTTTGACACACAGCAGGCGCTTGCCCAATACAGGGTCAACCCAGCAGAAGCCAAAGAAATGGCCTAAGAGCCCACCGATGCAGCTAAGCCCCATCCTGCAGGACATGGAGAAAAGAAGCCCTGTTCTACAAACGGTGCGGGGCAACTGGATACACACATAATAAATGGAACTAGAGCTGAATCTTTCTTTCACTGTGTACAAAAATCCAGGCAACTGCATCACAGGCCTTAACGTAAGTTCTAACCTCCGAGAATGCCAGAGGAAAAGGTAGGAAAAGCATTCTAAGACACAGGCAGAAGTAACGGTTCTCTGAAAAGAACTCCAGCAGCACAGGAACTAATTCCAGGGACTGACAAGTGTATGAAATTAAGTTTCTGAGCCAGGTGGTGGTGGTGCACACCTTTAATCCCAGCACTGGGGAGGCAGAGGCAGGCAGATCTCTGTCAGTTCGAGGCCAGCCTGGTCTACAGAATGAGTTCCAGGACAGGCCCAAAGCTACACAGAGAAACACTGTCTCAAAAAAAACCAAAAATAATAATAAAATAATAATAAAAACTACAAAATTAATCACTCAAACCCATATCATGCTTAGACTAATGAACCAAAAAGGCAGTTCTCTTTTTTCTTTTATTTTTGAGATTATAATAATTTTTCCAATCCCTTCCTTTTCTTCCTGGTTGTTAAAATAAGCCACCTTTTGTTGTTGATGTTTTAATTTTTGAGATTGTAATACATTTTTTTTTGTTTTTTGTTTTTTGTTTTTTCAAAATAGGCAGTTCTCAAAAGAAATAGCCATGAGCAATAAGTATCTGAAGAACAGTTCAGCATCCTTAGCCATGGGGAAGTGAAAATTAAAACTGTGTCACAGCTCTGTCTTGCCCAGTCAACATGGGCGTCATCAAAGCAATGAAAACAAATGTGGCCGACGTAGAGAAGGATGAGCCCCTCCACCCTGCGGGTAGGAATAGAACCTTGCATAGTCACCAGTGAAATCAGCATTGAGCTCCCACAAAAACTAAAACCAGAACCGCGATACGACCCAGCTGTTCACTTCTGGTGCTTTACCAAGAGGATCTGAAGTTAACAGAGATACTGCATGTCCACATTTACCACTGCAGTATTCACAGTGGGTAAGAAACAGAACCAGCTTGAATGTCCATCGACAGATGAACGGATGAAGAAGAGACAGTACATGTACACAATGGAATCTAATCAGCTATTAAAAACATGAAATCATGGGCTGGGGAAACAGCTCAGTGGCAGAGTGTTTGTCTAGCACGGGCAAGTTCCTGAGTTCAATCTTCAGCTGTGTGCCTGTGTGTCTGTGTGTCTCTCTGTCATGACAGTAGGAAGGGGGTGACCATTAGCAGAGAGGAAGAGATCTTAAGGAAAACAGACTGTAAAAGAACACACGGGACATGAGAGCAGAGAGGGAATGGTTTGGGTGCAGGAGGATAAGCGAGCAGCCAGCACGGCAGGCCGGGGAGGGCAACCGGATGGAGGAAGAGACAGCAATGTTGGTGGTTATGTATGAAAACGCCGTAATGAAACACATTACTTTGTGCTCAATAAAAAGCTGGGCATGGGGGTACACAAATTTAATCCCTGCACTCAGCAGGCAGAAGCAGCGGGAAATCACTGTGAGTTCAGGGCTAACCTGGTCTACATAGTCAGTTTAAGACCAGCCAATGAAATCCTATCTCAAGCAAATTAATTAATTAGTTAATTACTTTTTTAAAAAAGTCGGATGTGGTAGACTGAACTTTGGAATCCCAGCACCCAGGAGGGGAGACAGGAAAACTAGTCATGATTTCAAAGTCAGCCTGGATTAAATAAGAAATTAAATAAATTAAATAAGAAAACTTTGTTTCATAAGAAAAAAAGTAGAAAATGAAAGTTATTAAGGATACATGTCACTGGCAGAATGCTTGCCTCGCATGTTAAGAGGCTACGGGTTCATTCCTCACACGGCAGAAATCAGAAAATATTGGAAGATGGTAGAAAGGGGGAACGAGAAAAAGAGGAAAAAAGACAAACTACACAGGTATTCTCATACGCAGACTCCAGATACACACCCACCCACAAACAAATAAATCTAAGAGTTGTTTAAAGGAAATGGCACTGACCAGTATAGAAACCCCAGACCGCCTACGGTGTCTCCTCAGCACCCGCCCTGGATGCTGCTTTCATATCCACTAAACACTAGGAGGAAGGCTATTTACAACACGGTGCTGTAGTGAGTGATGCCCAAAACTGTGCGGAGGGTCACAGACCACGCTTCGGTATTTCCTCTGACCCTTGTCCGTGAGGTGGGCAAATGGCTGTAGACCACGAGGTGGCCCAGAAGTGCCCTGGACATACCAACCAAGCTGTGCACCCAGTCACGGGTGGAAGCTGGCAGCGAGGCCAACAGAAAACCAGAGCGAAGTCCAGAGCAGGTAGTGTCTCCAACCTTGCAAAAGGTGCAAGCCCGCGTGTGGTCCGACACGGCTACCCGTATTAATTACTTCCCTGTCGTGATAAGATGGAAGAAAGTGTTTGTTTGGGCTCACGGTTCCAGAGGGACACGGTCCGTCACACGGGGGGGAGCGGGCAGAAGGCAGCAGGCAGAATCCAGAGTGCGAGCACCATCTTCAAACACACGCAGGAAGTCGAAAGAGAAAGCCGGAAGCAGGGTGAGGCTCTCCAATGCCACACTTCCTTCAGCATGATCACACCTCTGGAACCTCCCCAAACGGCCACCATACAAGTATGGCAGCCACTGGGGGCTATTTCTCATTTAAGCCTCCACATTACCACTTACCTCCCCAAATGGCTACCAACTGGAGACCAAGTACGGCAACCAGTGGGGGCCATTTCTCATAATTTTACAACTTTGTGCAGACGTAGGTTCACTCCTTGAATATAAAGACCTGGAATCAAAGAGTTTCTACTAAGTTGTCGGTGAACTTGTCTAGCATGCATAAACCCTTGAGTTCTACCCCAGTAATTCTACCACTCTAGAAGCAGGGGTCAAGGTTCAATTTGCATCCGGAAAAGCAAAAGTTCTACAATAAGCTGTGATACAACTAAAGGTTTAACCTTGTTCATGAGCAGAGGAAATTCTATGAGGCTGATGTTGACATGGACTATTTACAGACACAGTTTAACAGTGTCCTGAGAACTAGCGATGGTGCCCACGACAGCACATGCGCCTTACAGCAGCATCCCTGAAGAAGGCACCTGACAAGCCCCCACATCTGCCTTCCTACAGCACCATGTGGACTGCAGACAGTGCAGAACTGAAACCAGCCAATTTGCAGTCTCCCTCTTAGCTACTGACCACCTGCATGAGTTTGAGCACACAGTTGTTTTCAAAGTTTTCTTCTTCCTGCTTGGCTGGTCTGTTGTTTTTGCCAGTACTGGGGACTTGGACCCATGTACTAAACAAGCTCTGTCACTAAGCTATATTCTCTAGACCTCTTTTTCTGCCTTTTGTTTTGAGACAGAGACTCACAAAGTTGCCCAGGCTAGCTCTGAGGTCTTTCTGTAGCTCAGGCAGACCTTGAACTTGAAACTTCTGACCCAGTCTCGGGAGTAGCTGGGTTTGCAGGCTTGTACACCAGGCCTAACTGAAGATGTCAGTTAAATAAATGGACACAGGGTGTTACCGTTTATGTTTCTCTTCCCTGTCACCTCTGGGTTTACATTTTCTGAAGCAGTGGACAATTTACCCTGTCCACTTCCTACGTAGGTTCTTCGTGGAAAGGAAACAGATAAGAAGGGCAGAAGCAAACAGTCTGGCCAGCTGGTCCTGCAGGATTCGGCCTCGACAGAGAAAAGGGATGTAACCTCCAGTGCTGGGTCGCCACCACTGCCCTCTGTGGGCACAGCTCTGTGGAGCTCTAGGCCTCTCACCCACTTGTTCATTCAGGAAATTCACAAGCCTCTGCTTTGTGCCAAGGACTTTTCAAAGTGAGGTACATAGCGTGGGGGAGCCCACAGGCATGTCCTTGCCCTCTAAGCTTCTTCTAGCCAGGCAGAGGAAGACAGATTTAGCTGGGGAAACAAATTACTTAAAGGTGTCTGAGCAATGCTGGGGACAGTGGCTCACACCTGTGATCCAAGCACTTGGGAGGCCAAGACAGAAGGATAGCCGTAAGTTTAAGGCCAGCCGACCTATATGAGATACTATGGACCCACTACCACAGGAGGAGGAGGAACAAGAACATCAAATGCATGGTTATCGATGGTGGTGTCAACAAACTAGAAAAGACGGGAAAGGAAGAGGGGGAGGGGGAGAGAGGATGATGGGATGCGGGCATTAGGCTGGTAGTTCAAATATGAGTGCCAGCTCTCTGTCCACAGCCTTTTGATGAACACACAGAAGCTCCCGTCTCAAGCAAGACACCACGTCACTAACTCTAGGGGCACAAAAGGGCAGGTTTGTATGGTTCCTTGTTTTGTTTTGTTTTCTTGGAGGGGGGTTGGTAGATTTTTGTTTGTTTGTTTTTTGAGACAGGGTTTCTCTGTATAACATTGGCTGTCCTGGAACTCTCTCTATAGAGCAGGCTGGCCTCAAACTCACAGACATCTACCTGCCTCCGCCTCCTGAGTGCTGGGATTAAAGATGTGCACCACCACAGCCAGGCTCTGTATGATGTTTTTGTTGAAAATAAAAATCAACTAAGCTAAATAGAAAAGCACATTGTTTACTGTCAAATAAAACTTACATGCTATTGTACAGGTGTGCAACAGTTTTTAGTTGTTTGTTCTAAATGCTAACTATTTAACCTGGGGTCTCACACACCAGATAAGAGCTCTACCAGATGTTGCTGGATCCTAACGGCTCCCTTGCGGGAGGGAGAGAGAAGGGTCAGTATCAATGACACAGACACTGGGAGTCAGGTGAAGGCAAACAGCAACTCACTTATTCAATAATGGGTTAGGCCTTATATACCCTCCTCCCAGGACTCAGGCTGTGTCCCGATTTGGTGACATTGTGTGATCACCTCTCATTGGCTGGGCATAATCAGGAACTCTGACAGCACCTGTTGCTAGGCCCTCAGGCAGACTCCTGGTCGGCTCATAAGGAAGTATGTTATGTGCATGCCTTGGAAATGGTTTGAGCCAGTTTCCTCAACCTTATGGGCCTGTCCTACTACACCAAATTTATTACTTGAAATATTATTTATTTACTATATGTGTGTGTGTCTGTGTCTGTCTGTCTGTCTGCATGGAGGCCAGAAGAGGGCATTCAGTATCTTCCTCTCAAGTTCTTGGCCTGGTCCTCTGAGGCAGTTTCTCCCTGAACCTGGAGTTTCCATTTCTCCTGGCTAGGCTGGAAGCCAGCAAGCCTCTTCTTGATCCTCTTCTCTCTGCCTTCCTTGGAGCAGAATGTTCTCATCCTCAAGAAATGGTAAATGTCTGAGATGATGGGCAACTAAAATATCGTAAGTTGATAATATACAATGTATTATACATCTACTGAAATACACTGCACCCCACACATTTATATAATTACCTGATAGTTAATAAGTTAGTTAGAGGGGCTAGAGATGGCTCAGTGGTTAAAAGCATTGGCTGCTCTTGCAGAGGACCTGGGTTTGATTCCCAGCACCTACATAGTAGCTCACAAGTTATGAATGTATTTACTTTTCAATTTGTTTTAGAGACAAGGTCTCACTATGAAGTTCTGGCTGGCTTGGAACTCTCTATATAGACTAGGCTGGCCTAAAATTCACAGAGATGTGCCTGCCTCTGCCTCCCAAGTACTGAGATTAAAGGTGGGTACCACCCCACTCAGCTTAGAAAAAAAGTTTTTTTAAGGGAATCCAGATTGTAAAATATACTTTCACACAAACTGTCTGTAGTGTTTCTCATTCTTATCTAACCATGAAACTTTGCAACATGTAGCACACTATGGAGGCAAATAAAAAGGCTATCAGCCTCAGGCTGTCCCTGGAGCCAGACTTTCTGCCTTCAACAAACCAATGTGAACAGGAAAAGGAAACTTACGGTTACCCAATCAGAAGCCACGACTAACCTCTAACCAGAACTTTCCACTGACTCATCCCAGCAAGGCCGAGCCCCAACAGCTGACTGTCCTGCTTCCCTTACCCTTCCTGTGTTCCTTAGTCAGACCGCCCCGCACCCAGCTGTTTTCACGTCCTTCGACGCTCCTTAGGAGTTCCGTTCAGTCACACCCTGTAGTGTTTGCTCTTAATTTGGATACCTCTGTGGCTTAACAATAAAAAAAAAAAGGTATGGTTTTTAATCAACTGTCTTCAAAATACTCTCCTGTTGCGCAGGGAGTATCGGTCTTCCCATTCTGGTTTCAGGAGTTGCTTCTCTAACTGCAGAGGCTTCTCATTTGCTTGTAACCCTGCGAGCAGCTTTGCACTTTATCCCACAGAAGTAGGGCTGTTCATCAACAATGTAGCCGTGCATTTTTGTGAATGAGAGTTGGTGTGTCAAATGCATCTTACAGGAAACAGTGGAATAATCTTATTTTCTTTTATTTTGGTTTTTCCAGACAGGGTTTCCCTATGTAGCCCTGGCTATTCTGAAACTCACTCTGTAGATCACAGAGATCCACCTGCCTCTGCCTCCTGAGTGCTGGGATTAATAGTGTGTGCCACTCACTTGGTAGCCCAGGCTGGCCTCGAACTCACAGAGATCCGCCTGGCTCTGCCTCCCGAGTGCTGGGATTAAAGGCATGCGCCACCACCGCCCGGCAAGGAATAATCTTAGTAATTGTTATATCATGGGTTATTTTGTGAATATCCTGATGTCAGGATCTTTTTCTCAAAATAAACAAGTCCTTATTAAACCAGGGAGAAAAAAACAAACAAAAACCTAGCTTTGCCGATGAAATGATTGGTTTTATTTTTTGATGCGTACCTCTCGATGACCTGAAACTGGCTGTGTAGCCAGGCTCTCTGTGAGTCTTTCTGCCTCAGCCTCCAGAGCAGTGGATGACAGATGCAAGCCCCACACCAGGCTGGAATTGTGGAGCTCCGAACCTCTGCTGATTCTGTGTTACCTGACCCTCCAGCTGTTCTTTACTCAAATAAACTGTTCAATTTACTTTGTCTCAAGCTTTTCTTTTAACAATATTCATATTCTCCAAGACAAAATGTATCTACTTATGTATTTAAAACTTTTTTGAAACAGGGTTTCATGTAGCCCACACTGGCCTCGAATTCATTACACTGTGAGACTAGCCTCAAACTTCTGATCCTAACCTTCCCATACCTCCTTCGTGCTAGGATTAGAGGTATGCATTACCGCATCAGGCGTAAAAGCTATAATATGCTCATCCGTGGGTAATGCATCCACAAGATATGAGTTTAGAGTCGTGGCGGTGGAAGTGGGGGGAGGGGTTGGAAAACCTGAACTGGAGGCTTCTGAACACACACAAGTGAAAGGACAATGGAGGCCAGGGGACATTGCTCACTGCTAAGCAGTCAGTGCCTATAAATAAGTTCATGAACTTTTCACACACACAGCACAGGGTTAGGGGTGGAACCCAGGACCCCATGCAAGTTAACAAGTCTCTGCCGCTGCACGCCACCGCAGCCCTCTCTTTTTTCTCTTGTAGAACGAAGACATTACAACTTCACAAAGTGGTTATATTTATAATTCACTGCATAGATTTGTTATTATGCAGAATCCTCATGACAAACATCCCACCCTAAAACCAGCACACATACAAGAAGTAGCAAGCTACACACCTCACCAAAATGGACTCTAAAACATTAAAAAGGGTCAGCATGGTGGCTCAGCTGGTAAAATCACCTGCTGCTAAGCCCGACACTTGCGGTCCATCTCGGGCTGATGCAGAAGGAGGGAACTGACTCCTAAAGTTTGACCTTTGACCTCCACATGTGTGCTCTGACAGACCTGTGCCCATACACTCACACACAGACAGAAAATAAATAAAAATAAATGTAAGCATTCAAAGAAAAAAAAAATTCAAGCAGCCTGTGGTGGCACAAGCCTGTAATCAAGGCACTTGAGAGGCTGAGGCAGAGGAGGTCAAGTTCAGGGCCATTTGGGGATGTATAGCGAGACCCTGTCTCATTACACAGGAAAGGAAGGAGGAGAGGAACTCGGAATATCAACCCAGAGGGTGGTCACCAGCTACCATCAGAGAGAGCCGGCCAAGACACTCCCACGCAGCAATGGAAGCTTGCCAGCCATCTTTGAAGAAGATGGCCTAGAATTACAGCTGGTTATTTAGTAAAAAACCCGTAGTTAAGTCATTCCCAGTTCAAAAACAAGCACAAATCTTTAACAACATTATGGGGAAGTTGGAAACTCAGAAAACAGCAAGGCTTGCAAAAAGAAAAGAAAAGAAAAAGAAAAAAAAAAAGCCTGCAAAGGAAACAAAGGCCGCTTTTATCCAAGTTCAGAGTCAGAGCACGTGAACGCTGAGGTCAGATCCTGACTCGGTCAGGGCCACAGACTGCAGGAAATCAGAACCCGAAACTCTCTCCAGTTTCTCCATCCTAAGTGACTGTCAAACCCAAAAACAGTCGGAGGGAAAAGGTGTCTGGCAGATGAGAATGCTGGGGACTCGGTGTAGACGAATTTAAATTGATGTTGAAAGACGTGTGGGCTATTGGGCAAGACGAGAGGGTAGGAGGGCCTCTGAGGCACAGGAAACAGGGAAGATGTCAGGCACACAAATGCACACAGTTCACAGCCAGGCTGGAGGGGGACACTAACAAAAGGGACAGGTAGAGCAATGGTGGCTGGCGGTTAAGCTGGAGCATAAGGGACACTTACGGCTGGGCCGAATGTCTAGAAGTCAAATAAATGTAATGCAAAAACATCTATCTAGCTTCGTCTAGGAATGATTGTATTTAAAATGTCCTCGGGGCCAGCAAGACGGCTCAGTTGGTAAAGATGCTTGCCGAGCCTGACAACCTGGGCCCCGATACCCAGGACCTACATGATGGAGGGGAGAACCAGTTCCTACAGTTGGCCCCGCCCCGCCCCCACTTACATAAACTCAGTGGCACACACACAAAATAATTAACAAATGGTCTTGTTTGTTTTTTAATTTAGGTGTCCTCGGAGCTGAGGAGGGAGCTCATTGGTAGCTTGTCTAGCATGCAAGAAGTACTGGGTTCAACACCCAGCACTGCAAAAGCTGGGATGTCGATGATGCTTGCAATCCTAGCATGGCTGGTGGGAGCAGGGGGAGCAGGAGTTCAAAGCCAAGGCCATCCTTAGCTAGGTGGCCAGTTAAAAAAAGGCAGGACGCAAAGACCGCCATAGCAGCGAAGTATACACAGCACCCCAGCACACACAGCACCCCAGCCGGGAGCCAGCCAGGAGCCAGGACCCTTCACCGAAGCTCATCAGGTGAGCCTCCTGTTCTCAGCTGACAAAAGAAATAACAATACCAACCAGTGAACAGTTTTGTTTTAATCTGTTAAATGAAGCATTTATAGTATTTATATTAAGTGAAATCTTGCACAAATCCTAGAGCGCTACACAAAGTATGTAAAAGCCATGTTTGTTCACCTGGCTGGCTGTTTCTGATTTTCTGAGACAAAGTCTCTGTATATGGCCCAAGCTAGCCTCAGACTACGTAGCTCAGGCTGGCTCGAGCTCTCAATCCTCCTGCCGTGGCTTCATGTGTGTTGAGATGATAGGTGTGTGCCATAAACACAGTGGAGTCCTAGCCCTGTGTATCCCAGAAATACCCTGGACAGTTTCACTCAAACTCCCTACACAAGCCCCCATTTGCAGTGACCTTCAAATCCACACGTGCAGCCAGGTCACCTTCCAGTGAGCCAGCATACCCAGCTGCATGCCAACAGCTGTCTGGACTGACCCCAGCAATGTTCCTCGGGTCCCAGCCCTACCTCATCCACCAGCAGACCCTCTAAGTTAAAGTCACTGTCACATTTGTGCAGCTGTTCACGGCCGTCCCAGGGCTCACCGAGGCCGTCCCAGGGCTCACCCAGGCTGTCCCAGGGCTCACCCGAGCTCCTTTCTCTCGTTCACAGTGGCAGCCCTGGTCAGTTGCCCTCCTGACCACTCCTATTCCATTTCTTCATGCTGTCTGCTGGGTAACAACCCTTACCATGGAGTCTGCTTGAACTGCAGTTCCTACACTATGGTGATATTTTATTTGTATTAAAATGTTATTTGTATGTTAATAAATAAAGTTGCCTAGGGGTCAGAGCTATTAGCAAGCCATAGGAAAGCAGGGCAGTGGTGGCGTACACTTGTAATCCCAGCACTTGGTAGGCAGAGCTGGGTAAGTCTCTGTGTGTTCAGGGATACAGCCATTATTGGACACACATGCCTTTAATCTCAATACCAAGCAAGGAAAACCTGGAGGCCTATACAGACAGGCCGTGACGAGGCGGTCATGTGGTTGGGTTTACAACCAATGAGAAGGCAGAACAGGAACACTATATAAAGACATTAACACAGGGGTAGTGAGTTCGGAGAGGTAGGACCACTGCAGGAGGAAGGGTAAGGTTTTAGCTCTTAGCTCTGACCTCTTGGCTTTCTTCTTTGCATTGGTTCTGTGTTTCTTATTTAATAAGAAGGTTGGTTACATCTACATTTGGCGCCCAACGTGACAAGAATCCATTAAAAACCGCTTGGCTTGGCTTGGTGGCAGGTCCGGTTTCCGGCCTGGGCAGCCCGGCTGCCCCACAGCTGGAGCTACTTGCAACTGCTACAAACAACTCAGGCCTGCCCTGCCTGTAAAGCCAAGGCTTGACTCCGCTCAAGCGACTACGCTTTCTCTCTCTCTCTCTCTCTCTCTCTCTCTCTCTCTCTCTCTCTCTCTCTTTCTCTCTCTCTCTTTCTCTCTCTCTCTGGATTCACACCTTGAAATTCCCTGGGATTCTACTGTTCTACCCAGACTTGGTAAGTCAATTAACATATCTATTTAAAAGAGAATTTTTTTTCTACATTAAAAAAAAATGGGCTTTATGTGTGCATTGGAAGAAAATTGGACTTTGTTTGAAATTTTAGGCACTCTGACAATGGAACAACTATATGAAAAGGTTAATATTGATCGAATTATTCAGTTTATTACTTTTCTTATCCTCATTTTACTATTTAAAAAGATAGTCAATTTAAGTGCCAGGATAACAGTCTTAGAAAAACCTATTAAACTGGTAAAAATGAATTATAGAGAAATTCAAACTCAGACAGAAGAAATAAACAGTGAAGTTGTTTCAAAACTGGATCATAAGGTTACAAAAGAAAGCCAGTTTTCACACAATCACCCTTAATTTATCCGGTAGCGGTACAGCAGCTACCTGATGAAGAGAATGAACAAAATACTTGGGCTCCAATTAAAATGTTAGACTTACGAAGATTTAAGGAGGCAATAGCATCTTATGGCATGCACTCCCCATATGTAAAGCAAATGTTAAACAACTGGTCAACTTGTAATAGGATTATACCAAAGGACTGGCAGGAATTGGCACAGGCTGTTCTTGAACCCGGACGACATCTCCAGTGGAAAATGTGGTTCAATAATGAGGCTAAAAATATAGAAAAACAATGGAGGGATAGCGGAATACAAGTCTGTCAGGATCAGCTTATTGGAGAAGGCCAATATGCTTCAGTAGAAACACAATGTTTATATGATGTCCAAACCCTAGTTCTATGTCGAACGGCAGCTTTGAATGCATGGGACAGAGCTGAAGAACCAGGAAAAAAAACTGAGTCATTTACAAAGGTTATACAGGGCCCAAAAGAATCTTTCACAGATTTCTTACAAAGATTGACTTCAGCAGTACAGAAAATGGTCCCGAATTCAGAGGCTAGTCAGATAATAATTGAATCTTTGGCCTTTGAGAATGCAAATGCAGCATGCAAAAGAATAATCAGGCCGTTAAAGGCAAGATCTGCACCTTTGGAAGATTGGATTAGAGATACAGTTAATGTTGAGGCTTATGACCATGATGATACATGGGTAGGAGAAGCAATTTCAAAAGGTTTGAGGAATGTTAGATGTTTTGGATGTGGAAAGCAAGGACATTTGAAAAGGGATTGTAAACAGGTCATTCCTAGAAATAATGTTTCTTCAAGGAACACTGGCAACAGAATGCCCCTTCCTTCTGGAGCATGCAGAAGGTGTGGTAAGGGAAAACACTGGACCAACGAATGTAGATCAACAAGGGACAGACAGGGTAATCCTCTGCCTCGAGCTTCGGGAAACTCCCAGAGGGGCCTCAGGCAGGCCCCCACAGTAAATCCAGTTCAAACCTTTCCTGCAGTTGTAGAGGAAACCCCTACTCAAAGCAACTAAATAACCAAATGTCTATAGGAATAAATCATGTTAGTCGAGATGATGAAACAGAGAAAATAGGGAATTCAGGAAAAAACATAAAGAAAATTTTTTGGCAAACTTCTATTAATGAACAAAGACCAAAACTAACAATAAAAATAAATGGTGTTTTGTTGTCTGGTCTGGTACACACAGGTGCTGACATTACCATAATTGCACCAGAATTTTGGCATCCAACTTGGCCTCTTCAGGAGGTAAATGTTCAACTGTTAGGAATTGGGACATTATCTCGAGTGAAACAAAGTGCAAGATGGCTTGAATGTATAGGTCCAGAAGGACAGAAAGGAAAATTAAAACCATATATGGCTAACATAGCTATGAACCTGTGGGGTCGAGATTTGTTACAACAATGGAATACTCAGATTAACATCCCTCCAATCTCAGAAACAAATCATAAATTAGTACATGTTTCTGAGAGAAAGATTAAAAGATATTATTCTAATGAGTGCTCACCAGCCATCCATGTCATACAAGAACAGGGCACAACTGATAATTTTCCAAAAACACCAACAGCTCTACCTTTAAAATGGTCAACAGATAAGCCTGTATGGGTTCAGCAATGGCCTTTAACAACAGAGAAACTCCAGGCTTTACAAGAGCTGGTGGAAGAACAGTTAAATGCTCATCATATTGAAGAATCAACCAGCCCTTGGAATTCTCCTGTATTTGTTGTTAAAAAGAAATCTGGTAAATGGAGAATGGTAACAGACCTTAGAGCAATTAACAAAGTAATTCAGCCAATGGGCTCTTTACAATCTGGAATTCCTTTGCCTACTCTGTTACCAAAAGGATGGCCTCTCATAGTTATTGATTTAAAAGACTGTTTCTTTTCAATACCGTTACAAGAAAAAGACAGAGAAAGATTTGCTTTCACAGTGCCTACTTATAATAATTCTCAACCGGTTAAAAGATTTCAATGGAGGGTTCTCCCACAGGGAATGTTGAATAGCCCAACTTTGTGCCAATATTTTGTAAAACAGCCATTAGAAGTGGTACGTAAAAAATTTCCTAAATCTATAATTTATTATTATATGGATGATATTTTATTAGCTGACTCAAATGCAGATACTTTAGAAAGAATGTTTGAAGAAGTAAAGAAAATTTTGCCTTGCTGGGGTTTACAAATTGCTCCTGAAAAGATACAAAGAGGAGATTCTATTAATTATTTAGGATATAAAATAGAACTTCAAAAAATTAGACCTCAAAAGGTGCAAATTAGGAGAGATAGACTACAGACTCTTAATGACTTTCAAAGATTATTTGGAGACATTTCTCATCTAAGAACTATTGTTGGGGTAAAAAATGATGAACTGAATAATTTGTTTAAAACCTTAGAAGGTGATAAGGACTTGAACAGTCCAAGAGAATTATCACCTGAAGCTGAGAAAGAATTGGCCTTGGTAGAAAAGAAAGTACATGAAGGGCACGTAGATCGTATTGATCCAAAGCTGGATTGCATTTTGGTTATTTTACCTTCTAGGCATTCTCCAACAGGAATATTAATGCAAAGGGAAGATATTATATTAGAATGGATATTTTTACCAAATAAACCAAATAAAAAATTAAAAACGTATGTGGAAAAAATCTCTGACTTGATTTGGAAAGGAAAATTGAGACTTCGTCAGTTAGCAGGAATAGACCCAGCAGAAATTGTTGTACCTTTAACTAAGGAGGATATTGAAAAATTATGGATAGAAAATGAAGCTTGGCAAAAAGCTTGTAGTAATTTTTTGGTAGAAATTAACAGCAAATATCCCAAAAGCAATAGAATTGATCTTATAAAGAGAGCTGATTAGATCTTGCCTCGAATTGTGAGGAAAAAACCCATATCTGGAGTTCGTACATTTTATACAGATGCCAACAAACAAGCAAAGGCAGGTTACAAATCAGAAAATTTAAGTAAAGTGGTTCAAAGTCCTTATAATTCAGTTCAAAAATCAGAATTGTATGCTATTCTGTTGGTATTAATGGATTTTTCAGAACCTCTCAATGTAGTAACTGACTCTCAGTATGCTGAAAGAGTAGTATTACATATTGAGACTGCAGAATTTATCCACGATACTTCAGAATTAACTTCATTATTTATTCAATTACAAGATACAATCAGAAAAAGGAGTCATCCTTTATATATAACTCACATCCGATCCCATACTGGTCTGCCAGGCCCTCTAGCACAAGACAATGATGAGATTGATAAATTATTGATAGGAAATGTGCTGGAGGCCTCAGAATTTCATAAAAAACATCATGTAAATAGTAAAGGTTTAAAAAAGGATTTTTCCATAACCTGGCAACAAGCCAAAGAAATAGTGAAGAAATGTCCTACTTGTTCCTTCTACAATCAAACGCCATTACCAGCAGGATGTAACCCAAAGGGTACTCAGAGGAATGAAATCTGGCAGATGGACGTGTTTCACTTTGCAGAATTTGGAAAATTGAAATATGTACACCACACTATTGATACTTATTCAGGATTTCAATGGGCAACTGCTTTGAGTTCTGATCTGTAATCACTCATTTGCTAGAAGTTATGGCCATTATGGGTATACCTGCACAAATCAAAACTGATAATGCTCCATTATATGTCTCTGTTAAAATGAAACAGTTTTTTGCTTATTATAATATAAACCATATTACAGGTATACCACATAATCCTACAGGTCAAGCAGTTATAGAAAGATCAAACAGAACTCTAAAGGATATGCTAAATAAACAGAAAGGAGTAACAAAAACCCCCAGAAATAGACTACATAATGCTCTATTAACTTTGAATTTTCTCAATGCCAATGAGAAAGGAACAAGAGCTGCAGAGAGACATTGGATAATAGAAAAAACTACAGAATTAAATCAACCTATATACTTTAAGGATGTGCTGACCTCAGAATGGAAACCAGGATATGTATTACATTGGGGACAAGGTTTTGCTTTTATTTCTTTTTTTTTTTTTTTTTTTTAGTTTTTCGAGACAGGGTTTCTCTGTGTAGCTTTGCGCCTTTCCTGGAACTCACTCTGTAGACCAGGCTGGCCTCGAACTCACAGAGATCCGCCTGCCTCTGCCTCCCAGTGCTGGGATTAAAGGCGTGCGCCACCACCGCCCGGCTGCTTTTATTTCTACAGGAGAAGATAAGCTGTGGGTACCATCAAAATTGATAATGGTTCGATTTGAACAAGAGAGACCTCTTAATTAGAGGAGGTGATAGTTCATCAACTATCATGAACATCCAATTTAAACTAACTTACACCAGTAACATATGCCTTTTCATTTAATCAGATAATAACTTGCCAAAAAAGGAACATCCCCAAAAAACCTTGGGGAAAGGTTTTTGTTTTTGTCTTTTAGGAGAATGAAGGTTAAGGAATCTGAAGAACACTGGACAAATGAGACAACTGAAGAAAAGGGACAAATCGTCTATCCTAAGAAACAGAGTGAAATGGCGTATGGGTATGTTATCTAAAAAATTTTTATGTCTTCCTAAATGTTTGTTTCTGCTTTTCTTTAAAGATTTAACACTATTTAACCTCTAATAGTCCCAGTTCAATTAAAATTTAAAGCTGACTTTGGAGTTGGAGAATGGCTCGCTCCTTCTTTAAACTCAAGCATGTTATTAAAAGGAAAATACAGACTCCCTGTATCATGCCAGAGGAAAAGAGCCATCTTCTGCTATGGGACAGGAGAAAAGCCAAATTAATTAAGGGACTATTCTATTACTAATCTCAACTCTTTGATTCTATTCTGATTCTTTAAACTTTTCTTAAAGTATGAAATTTATACCAAAATTTACAAGATTAATATATATAGATATATATACATTTTAAACTTTGTTAAGATATAAATGGTCATATACAGTACTAACTAATTCTAAAAAGCCGCATATATAGTCTTTATGTTCGAGTCTCTTATCAGTTTTTTGCAGGAAATCACGGTCAGGCCTAACATCAACTGAAGTCTCCAGGAAGAAAATGGGGCCCCACAACAACAACAATTCCATGTGGACAATAATAACATCACTAAGCTGACAAACATCATCTACAGATCAGCTTTGAACTACAAAGTGCTCAGAGCAATTTTGAGAGCGCTAGCTGAGATGATCCAGTCTCAAAGACTACTTGAATAAGGATTTGAGATAAACCCTGAACTTTGGCATTATACACAGACTGGATAATGAAGGATATAGTTACCTTTCCTAGAATTTGACAATTAACCTAAAATTTTTCTTTCAGGATAAAGATAACTTCGCCCATACCCAGCAGGAAGCAATTTCAAGAATACGACGCCCACATTCCTAAAGAGGTGGTGTGGGGTGGTTGGTTTTTTGGTCTTTTAGGTCTTTTAATGGGTTTTGGGTCTGGGATAATTTTCATTGATTAGGGGGGTTGCTTACAAGTTGTTGTAAAGGGTGAGGAAAAGGGCTAAGCAAAGGAGATTAGATTTAAGGTTCTTATTTTAAAAAAAAAGAGAAAGAAAGAAAGAAAAAAAACGTAAATACTTTACATTGGATTGGATTGTTTTATATTGTATACAAATTATATATATTGAAATTGATATTGTTAGAAAATGCTATATGTATATTTCTAATTGTACCATTCATTTAACAATGTAATGCAATTTTCTAATCCTTGAATGTTATTACCAACTATTAGGATATAAAGAAATGAAAGTTAGTAGTTAGACATTATAATAGAACTTGTAGTTATATTAGGTATGTTTTCAAGATTGAGTAGATATATTTTAGATAGACAGGTTATCTTCAAACCCTTCAGAGATCTACAGAATATGGCATTTAAAATGTTTTAATAACTTAGAAAATTTTTCTTTTTTGTTATGACTATGAGACATGTCGGTTCCTGACAGTACCAATCTACTTCAGAGAAAATATGGGCATTGAAAAAACTGCAATTGGAGTTAACTTTCATTGTAGCAAAAGTTAGCCACTGGACAACAAAGTATCCTCGAATCAACTGCTGACAGACAGGACACGAAACAAAGGACTACTGATTCTTGTGAAAACAAGTGTGGTTATATGGCTTTATCAAAAGGCATCTTCTGAGGCCAGGACAATATAGCACCATTCCTGAAGTGGCCTTCGCAATCCGGGAAAGGTACAGTGCCCTTTTTTTCGAAGGCAGCTGAACAGGCAGTGGGCCGATGGCTTCTGATGTGCAATGGGGAGGTAGCTGAAACAGTTATTCTTGAAGAGTAATTAAGCTCATACCTCTCAACAGAAGAATGGCAGGATGCTGAAATGAAGCCACATACACACATAGCCAAGAAGAATGGACAGCTGAATTCAAAAAACATCAAAAATTTCCAGAATTTAAAATCCTGAATCATGACATGACACTAGTGGAATTCAGGTGTTTCTGGTATATAGACTGCTCTCACCCAATGTGAGGTTGAACTGTTGACCTTGTGTACATTCTACTTCACAAATGAGTCTGTCAGATACGCTAAGCCTATAGGCTGAAGATGATGCCCCAACACTGCGGAGAAACCTCAGATGATTGTCCAGGCAGCTGGCTGTTTCTGTCAACTCACAAGTTTTTGGAAGTTGCTTGCATGCACTTCCTGTTTTTATTTTTTATTTTTTTGTTAGCTAATACTATTTCCTTCTTGGGTCTCTGAGGGAGTTGAAGATTAGTTAGTTATAGTTGACGATTAATTAGGATAGAAAGTGAATTAGATACAATAGAATAGATAATGGAATTATTTTCTCTGAATTTGTCAAATACAAATGAACTAGACATTGTTTAGGTATTTATTACTTGTATATATTGTATATAGTTATTGTACTTTTGTATATAGTTTTTCTTATGTTAGTTATAAGCTTTTTCTTTTTTCCTTTTTATTAAAATAGAAAAGGGGAAATATGGTGATATTTTATTTGTATTAAAATGTTATTTGTATGTTAATAAATAAAGTTGCCTGGGGGTCAGAGCTATTAGCAAGCCATAGGAAAGCAGGGCAGTGGTGGCATACACTTGTAATCCCAGCACTTGGTATACAGAGCTGGGTAAGTCTCTGTGTGTTCAGGGATACAGCCATTATTGGACACACATGTCTTTAATCTCAATACCAAGCAAGGAAAACCTGGAGGCCTATACAGACAGGCCGTGACGAGGCGGTCATGTGGTTGGGTTTACAACCAATGAGAAGGCAGAACAGGAACACTATATAAAGACATTAACACAGGGGTAGTGAGTTCGGAGAGGTAGGACCACTGCAGGAGGAAGGGTAAGGTTTTAGCTCTTAGCTCTGACCTCTTGGCTTTCTTCTTTGCATTGGTTCTGTGTTTCTTATTTAATAAGAAGGTTGGTTACATCTACACTACACTACCAATGGGTACTCTTCTAGGGGCATAGCTCGGTAATGCAGTCCTTGCCTAGTATGTATGAGCCGCCCCGCCCCCCACTGGCAACAGACTGGAACCAGGAAACAAACAAGCAAACACATTTCTGAGCACTGGAGGTATACTTGGGAAAGTGCTTGCCTAGCATGGTGGAGCCCCGGGTGCCAGCACCTCATCAACAGGGCAGGATGGTGCATGCATGCACTCTCAGCACCTCATCAACAGGGCAGAATGGTGCATGCATGCACTCTCAGCACCTCATCAACAGGGCAGGACGGTGCATGCATGCACTCTCAGCACTTCAGGGAGAAGCAGGAGGATCAGAAGTTCAGGGTCATCAGTGGCTACATGGAGTTCTTGGCCACCCTGGGCTATGAGAGTCTAAAAAAATGCTGAGGATTACTCTAAAACAGACTTGACCACGTGACTTCCTGCCTTCCCTCTTGGCCATGGATAAAAAGCCACTCCTTACCCAGATCATGCTTCCCTCTGACCCCACTCTCGTCTTAAAACATTTAAGGCCCTAGCTGGTCTAAGCCATTTTTAGGTTCCCAGCCTTATCCTCATTTCCCCCCAGGCCCCTCATTCATCCACTGTTGCTCCAGCTACATGCCCTTTCACCCCTCTCTTGTAAGTGCCCGACTTCCCCTTTCTCAGCTGGTCCCTGTGCAAAGTCAGTCAGCACTGTGGTCAAGCTCCTGAGTACAAGAGCAAGGCTCTTCACCTCCTCATCTGTCATCCCGAGCAAGTTACTTGTCTTCATTTTGGTGTGTTCCTGGAGTAGCCCAATGAATCCCACGCAAATCACAGGGCACAGGATCTGAGAGAGCAGGCACTTACTGCGCTTAAAGATGGTAAATGTACGGACAACACCCAGCCTTGCTAACAGACTGGATACCAAAGGACAGGAGAGAAGCCCCAGTTACAGGGCCACTGTCTGTTGTTTGGTCTCAGAGCCTTAGCTCCTGATCCTCCTGCGTCCATCTGTCCACTGCTGGGATTACAGGTGTACACCACCCTGCCCTCACCCTAGGACTGTGTCCTTTTCAAAGATATTGCAGAAGCCAATAGAAGCCCCATCTATAACTTACGTTCTATCATCAAGTCCTGTGACAGTCACATCTTATTCAACCAGCAACTCAAGTTTGTTGTGTAGCTATATCATGTTAACTGAAATACCCAGGAAGGAAGCTTCTAAGAACCCAGGAAGTAAAGACAATTCACAGGGCCCAGGAAGCTCATGAATGTTACAAAATTCACACTCCTACCCCAAGAGAATACAAGCAAACAATGCTGGGGACAGGTGACTTTCTCTGGGAGCTACAGGGCACCATCATCCATGCTGGGGCGGGCTTTTCCATGATACGGCTGCCTTTGAATTACCCATGCTCCTGTAACATACTCCTAGACCCATTAGTTCAGTAGGCAAGGTGTGGAATGGTTTCTTTGACTGTTAGGGTTTTACTGCTGTGAAGAGACATCCTGACCACGGCAACTCTTATAAAGGAAAACATTTAACTGGGACTGGCTTACAGTTCAGAGGTTCCATCCATTGTTGTCATGGTGGGGAGCATGGCAGCATGCAGGCAGACATGGTGCCTGAGAGTTCTACATCTGGATCAGCAGGTGGCAGGAAAAGAGAGAGACACTGAGCCTGGCTTGGGCTTGAGACCCCAAAGCCCACTCCTAGTGACACACTTCCTCCAACAAGGCCACACCTCCCAAAAGTGCCAATTCCTATGAGCTCATGGGGGCCATTTTCATTCAAACTACCACAGTACTTTATCCTGGATGAGTAGATATTTGTTTGCACCTCACCAAGAAAAGCCATACACTTAGATGAGTTCATTCTGCCATTTATTCTGTCATGCCTAGCACTGGTGCTCAGTTAATATTTATTAAGGGTTGGGGAGGTGGCTCAGTGGTTTAAGCTAAGCCCTTGCTATGTAAACAAGAGAACCTGAGTTTAGAGCCCAGAACTCAGGTAAATGCCGGGTGAGCACAGTGGCTCACCAGTGATCCCAGTCTTGGAAGGCAGAGACAGAGAATCCCTGGAACAAGCCCTGGAACAAGCTAGCTAGAGCAAGCAGCCTTAGCAGAGCTCTGGGTTTGACCTAGAGACCCTGCCGCCTCAAAGAATAAGGTGGAAGATTTGATTGCAGAAAATTCTGGGCTGGGGACAGTGAGACATCTGAGTGAGTTAAGATACCTGCCGTCAAGCCTGAGGACTGGAGTTTGACCCTCAGATCCCACACAGTGGATGGAGAGAACTGAGTCCTGTAAGTTGTCCTCTGACCTCCACATGCATGCCTACACATATCACATACACATATATGCAATACATACAAAATAAAGAATATTTAAAAAATCCCTAACATCAACCTCTAGCCTCCTCACATAGGCACACATCTGTACATGTGTGTGCAAACACATGTGAACACACACACACACACACACACACATGCATTCACCACAAACATACGCTGAAAAGAATAAACATTTCTTTATTGAACAGGCCTAGGAGTGTGTGGCTCAATGATAGAGGACACACTTAGCATGCATGAGGTTCTGGGTTCAATCCCTAGCACTCACATGTGCACACACACACACACACACACACTATATACAAATGATATATAATACATATACATTATATATAAATACATATAAGAGATGATGATGCCAGGTGGTAGGATTTTAACTTTATTCTAGAAACACTAAAAAATATATTGCAACCATCTCATAATATGACATATCTTAGATTGTCCTGGGAATGTTGCCAAGTTTGTCACTCGGCAACTCAATGACATTCTTTTCCCTTTTTGTGACGCTGGAGAATGAACCGAGAAACTCATGCATTGTAGACCAGAACTCTACCACTGAGCCACATTCCCAGGTCCCACATCTTCATCCTTTCATCTGTTTGTTTTTGAGACAGGGCCTTCCTATGCAGCTCAGGCTGACCCTGGAACTCTTAATCCTGCTGCTTCAGATTCCCAAGTTTGGGCCTATAGATATGTGCCACCCCATACCAGGTCTTATCTTCATTCTATAAGCATAAAATGGAGGAAATAAATAAGCAAATATTTCAACGTAGCCTCACTGGAGGCCAAGATAAACACATGCCAGTTATTCATTTATTCATTATTGGGAACTATGCTTGAAGCCAAGGCCTTGTGTTTGTTAGGTACACTCTACCCTATCTCTCCCTGACCTCCCCTCACTTTAAGTTTTTTTATTTTGAGGTGTCTTACTGAGTTACCCAGGTTAGCCTTGAACTTGTCTTCTCCTGTGTCAGCCTTTCTAGTTTGCGGGATTATACAAGTATACCATCATACCTAGCTAAAACCAGACCTCTCTCTCCCTCCCTCTCCTTCCCTCCTTCTCTCCCTCCCTCACTCACTCTTCACTTCCTCTGGTATGCTAGGAATAAAATCCGGATCTTACTCATGCTAGGAAAGCACTCTACTGCTCAGCTACATCCCAGCCTCATGCTCATTATTTTTAGAGTAAACTGCATAAAAAGAACATTTCAGAATGAATGCTTAACCACACTTCCACACTTTACAGAAATGTAGATCAAGCTCGGGCTGCCTGTAAAAAATAGGATAGGCTGTCTCACAAAAGATCACATAAGAAAGAAGCTTCTCTGTGTCAGGGCTATATTTGCAGAAGTGATAAAAAAAATTAAGAGGAGTCTATTAATTAGCCCTTGCATTACACATCTGGTAAGTGAATCAATTTGACCTTAATATTTCCTATGTGCTGTCTGCAGATCACAACTCCACCTGCTCACCTGTCAGAACTAGTTCCGATCCAACACCTCCCTGAAGGTAAAGCCCTCCCACTGCCCTGTGTCTGTAGAAAATTCAACAAAATCAGCTACACATCACTATGGTTACTGAACCCTCCAACTTCCGTAAAGCGGTATTCTTCATCACAAGTCTGAAGGCGGCATGCCAAACTTGTTTCCTACCAAGCATGGTGGCCCACAAGTACAGTCCCCATGTTCCAGAGGCTGGCAGAGAGTTATCACGAGTTCAAACACAGCCTACGCTAAGGACAGAGTAGGCTTCAGGCCAGCCCAGTGTGACACAATGTTTCCAAAGAGAACATCATTAAAATTTATTTACTAATATTTTAAAGTCCATCCCATCCAGACTACAGATGCAGTGTGAGCAGCTGCCTCAGGCTCCTATCCCATCCAGACTACAGATGCAGTGTGAGCAGCTGCCTCGGGCTGCCATCCTATCCCTTCCCCGTGGACTGTATCCCCTCAAATCAGGAGCCACAATAAACACTTCCTATACTTACAGCTAAAATTTACCCGAGATTGGTAGAATTTCCAGTTCAAAACTCAAGACAAAGGTCAGTATACTGGAGCTCTGCAGTTTCCAGCTAGGCTGTAATTTCAGTCACACCCACACAATACGGGAGCACAGCAAGGCCTGCAGAGAGCACAGGTGGGGTCACATTACAGCTCTAAGTGTGAGCAGACATCTAAGAACTTTGCTCAACTAGTCCAAACGCTTGGTCATCCATAGAAAGGAAGACATGGCCTGGTGGTGTGGCTCCACACTCAAAAATAAGAGGAAATCGGCATAAACTCCATTTCTGTAACCTTTCTTTACATTATGTCATAAGAAGATTCATATGACCGACACACCATGGGTCTCTCACGGAACCTTGAAATAACAGACACAGCTAGAGTGGACGGCCAGAAAGCCCTAGGGATCCTCCTGTCTCCGCCTCAATAGTGCTGTGAATACAGACGTGTGTTGGGAACATAGGCATGAGCTAGGAATATGGACATGCACACTGAGGATGCAAGCTCGGGTCCTCATACTTACGTAAAAAGCATTCTGCTCTGCTGACTGAGTCATCTCCCCAGCACTCACTAAACGTTATTTCACAATATAAACATTCTAGCTGCATAGTACTCAAAAATATGAGCAGACCACAGTTTAACTTCTTGTTGTTTAGGGATCAAACTCCAGGTCTCACAAACGCTAGGCAAGCACTCACCACTGAGCTACATACACCCCACCTCCCTCTTCTACTGTTCCTGAATTTCCATTCATTTAAATGATTACAGGGTCCTGGGGATCAAAGTGAAGTACCAGTGCATGCACTACAAGCACCCTACCAGTGAGCCTGTCTCCAACCCTTCCCTTTAACACAGAATGCTTCCTTTCTTTTTTTTTTTCTTCTCTGTCCCCACCCCCCACCCCCAGACAGGGTTTCTCTGCCTAGCTTGGCTGTCCTGGAACTCACTCTGTAGACCAGGCTGGCCTGGAACTCAGAGATCCGCCTGCCTGTCTCCCGAGTGCTGGGATTAAAGGCGTGCCCCACCACCCAGCTTCTCTATTTCTTACAAAGGACCATGTACTTGGACTAGCAGGTTCTCAATCCCGTAACATCTGCATCTCTAGCTACAGCTTTGCCTCTATGACAATCTGTTATGTCCACCATGACATAACAAATTCTACCCAAAGGGTCTGGTGGCCAAGAATAAACATGCTTCAGAGGTTTCTGATGGGCACTGCCAACCACAGAGGAAGTGGTCCTGCATGTTCTCGCCAGCAGAGCTCACCTCTGAATGTCTAACCATCTTTTCACCTGCACAACTTTTTCCTTTTTTTTCCCCTGTATCCCAGGCTGGCCTCAGACATGCTTTGTAGATAAGGATGCTGAAATTACACAAATGTGTTGGTTTACGTGGTGCTAAGGATTGAACCCTGGACCTCATTCATGCATGGCCAACTCTGCCAACCAGCTACAGCCCCAGCCCACTTACATACCTAACCTGACGTGGCTCCTTGCTGTCCTCAGGTCTCCAGCTGCACCGTCTTCATCTGCCTGCTTCCTGCCCTTCACAAACACACTGCCACTGTGGTTTCTGCTGTCAAGTCTGATGGCTCTGCTATCACATTGAATCTGCCTCATTAGCATTTTATTCCCTGGACCAGTGGCTCTCAACCTTCCCAATGCCGTGACCCTTTAACACAGTTTCTCACGTTGTGCTGACCCCAACCATAGAATTATTTCATTGCTACTTCATAACTGCAATTTTACTACTGTTGTGAACTATAATGTAAATATCTGATATGCAGGGTATCTGATAATGTGATCCCTGTGGGGGTCATGACCCACAGCTTTAGACTATTGAAGATCACCCAGCTAATCTGATAACCTAATCATACATGCTAGATTACCTGGATAGGTTAATAAGCAAAATATATATCATCCATAGTATATCCAAATAATATCAAAATAAATATTATCCATAACAGTATTTTGTCTTATTTATATCATAGTACAATTTAAGAGGATTTCTTTCTTTTTGGACAGAAGATATCAGAATGTACCCCAGGTTGGCCTTGAACTTAAAGTAATCATCTTGCCCCACCACCTGAGTGCTGGAAGGACCATGGTTTTCAAGCTTGTGACAACTGAAATCACCTGGGGACGTCTTAAAGAAAAGGCCGCTTACCCGGCTGGCAATACAGCTCGGCGGCGGCGGCACAGTGCCTGCCTGGCAGGGCTGGAACCCCGGTTTCTACAACCACAGGGAAAAGAACTGCTAAGAACACTGGAAACCCCCAGAACTCTGAGTGAGTGTGGCCTGGGGGATGACCTAGGCAGGAGAAGTGTTCAGGCAGTGCTGGCACTGGAGAGCTGGAGACAGGAAGATAAGGGGATCAAGGCCAGTCCCTGCTACAAGAAGCACAGACGACAAAAAGCAAAAGGGAGCGAGCGAGCTGAACAGCTTCCAGGACCCCACGGAAGGAACGCTCAATAAACACTGTCGCCGTGATCTGACAGCGGGCACCAGATCAAAGAAAAAGTGAGGAAATGGTGGAGGCCAAGCACAAGAACAAGGAAGGACCTACAGGAATTAGTATTAGACAGGGTCTCACTACGTAGCCCTGGTTAGGCTGAAGCTCACCAGGAAATCTACCGGAATATCAAAGACGAGCTAATACCAATTCTCCTGAAATGGTTCTGAACCATAGAAACAGAGGGAACACTGCTAAACTCTTTTTACGAGGCTGCAGTTACCCTGATACCCAAACCACACAAAGACAGAACTAGGAAAGAGAACTACAGGTCAAAGCCCTCATAAACAAAAAACCCACCGAGATCTGCCCGCCTCTGCCTCCCCAGGACTGCAGATAAAGTAAGTGTGCACCACCACACCACGCTGCACTCACACTTCCTGATGTTAGAAAGTAGGCCCAGCTTAATCTCTCAAACAACTTCACCTGCTTTTTTAATTGAGCCAAACCATCTCACCCAAAAGTATTTGGCAAACAAGGTTGTGCCAAATCATGACAGCTGTCTAGGTTTTCTGTTTGTTTTGATTTTCGTTTTTCAAGACAGGGTTTCTTTCTCTGTGTAGCCTGATTGTCCTGGATCTCACTCTGTAGAGCAGGCTGGCCTCAAACTCACAGAGATCCTCCTGCCTCTGCCTCTCTAGCGCTGGGATTTAAGGTGTGCGTCACCACCACCACCCTGTATCAATAAATCAGCTTATCTTGTGTTTGAACAAAACGGACAAGCCTACAGATTTCCCCTACAATCTTGTGGAGCTCTGCACACCATAGAACCCCAACACAGCCTTGCCCTGGTGGTTTGGAAGGCATGCTGGAGAAGAAAAGCTTCCCTCCACCACACAGGCTACAGGCTTTTAAACAGACTCTCGGGACACTGAGGAGGTGAGGCAGGACGATCAGGAGCTGAAGGCCAGCTTGAACTACGTAACAAGTTTGAGGCCAGCCTGTGACAAGTAGCAAGATCTGGATACTGAAAACCAAAAATAAGAAAAGAACAATTTATAAGCCGACACGAGGGATGTGAAAACAGAAGAATTGTGAGTTTAAAGTCAGCCTTGACTACATAGCCAGCCTCAACTACATGACACACTTTATCAAACAACAACACACGTCCACACATACACGGCACATAGTGGGGACAGGTCTGCAATCTCCACATGGAGAACTTCCAGGAACTTGAAGCCTGCTTGTGGCCCACACAGTAAATTCCAGGTCAGTCTGTCCTACATACAGTGAGAGATCCAACCAACCAACCAAATAAAATTATAACAACAGTTGAGGGGCGTGGTGGTACACACTTTTAATCCCAGCACTTGGGAGGCAGAGGCAGGAAGATCTCTGTGAATTCAAGGCCAATCTGATCTACATAGTGAGGTCCAAGCCAGCTAGAGCTACGTAGTGAGTGAGTGAGTGAGTGAGAGAGAGAGAGAGAGAGAGAGAGAGAGAGAGAGAGAGAGAGAGAGAGACTCACAAACATAACTGGGCCAGGGTGTAGCTCACTTGTCCACTGTTTGCCCAGCACATACAGAACCCTGAGTCTAACCCCTTTTTGGGGGAAAATTCAGGGAAATTGCTTTCCAGGTAAAATATGCTTTCATCTGGTCTGAATGTCTTGCTAATATTTTCAGTTTAGCAGGAAGGTGACCAGAGCCACACTCTGACTGAAAACCCTCTCGCAAGCCAGCACCAGATGAGAACACTCATTACCTCCTCGGCTGCTGGGAGTACCTGGCATCACACATACCCAGCATGCTGGAAGGCATACCACAGAAGGCTGGCACAGCCTTGCCCTGTGATCTGAAGGGCAAGCTGGGAAAGAAAACCTTCCCTCCAAACCTGGGCTTTTCCTAAATTACTATAAGGAAGAGTCCTTCAGTGACCTAAAACAAGAAAAGATGAAGCACCTTGGTGCCAATACAGCATTCTTTCCTTATTCTGACTTACTAAAGATGGCCAACCCAGCCCAGTAAACACCCTTTATTCTCCAGAATCTTCGAAAGATGTTACTTGTAAGGTGCACACTCACTTCACGAGGGCTTCCTAGGAAAGACTGACTTTCTTGTATGCCTGTAGAGAAGAGACCACCATTGTTCCAACAGGTCAACACTCTGTTAAAGTCTAGATGGTGGTCCAGGCCCAGAATTCCAGCGTTCAGGAGCTAGAGGCGGGGTCAAGAGTTCACGATCACACTCAGCTACTCAGTGTGTTCCAGGCCAGACAGAGCTGCATACTGAGACCCTGTCTACAAAACAAGCAAAAAACAAAAACCATCTGGAGCTTATGGTTAAGAGCACTGGCCCTGGGTTCATTCCCAGAACCCACATGGAGGCTCACAACCCTCTGTAAATACAGTCCCACGTAATCCAACACCCTCTTCTGGCCTGCTTGGGCACGGCACCCACGTGGTACACAAACATGCAGGCAAAACACCCCTACATAGAATAAATAATAATAAAATGTAATGCATGTTCACATACTTTAAAAAATAAACAAAAACAAAAACAGAGCTGGGTGGTTGTGGCTCACGCCTTTAGTCCCAGCACTAAGGAGGTAGAGGCAGGCGGATATCTGATTTCTAAGCCAGCCTGGTCTACAGAACTGAGTTCCAGGACAGCCAGGATTACACAGCAAAATCTTGTCTCAAAAAAACAAACAAACAAACAAACAAACAAACAAACCAAAAAACCGCCAGTATTAAGGCTCAGTATCGGGCAGAGGTAGAGGGTGACTTGGTTGTGGAGGAGTGTTGGGAACCTGGATAATATAGACTACTCAAAAATACTATCCACTCGTGGGGTTCAGCCTTGGCTGCAGACTGCTTCTGATACTAAAAACAATCCTCCTACGACGAAATAAACCAAATAGTTACACTGTCCTGCCCATGAGGGGAAGCAACCTACACCAGCAGGGTACAGTGGAGAGAAATGCCACCCTATCAGGTTAAAGAAGGCCACATCGCCTTAGCTCAGGCCAAGGTTATCTCCCCGACATCGAAGGACACAAAACAAACGCTGCCGGGCAAACAGAAAGCACAGCCTGCCAAGGAGGACCTTGACAGCCTCCAGCCTCCCAGCCTCCTTTTCTTGGGCTGAGCTGAGAGGTGCCAGGGAGCGAACCGAAGGTCAGAACGGTTCCTCCTGGCCCCAGAACGGAGCGCTAGGGCCTGGGGACATTGGGAAGCTGCCCGCGCCCGCTTTTGCTCTTCGGGGAATCACAATCCCTTTCGCTAAAAATATTTAACTCCTCCTCTGCCTGCGGATGGGACGACGAGGGTGGGGGCGGGGTGGTTTTTTAAATGCTGTAGGCTTTGGCTCAAGACACTGAAAATCAAGAAAGCAGGGGCGCTATTTAGCACCTGGGAAAGGTTAAACAGCTGTCACCGAGACGCCAGGCGAGAACTTCACCTGTTTCCGGGCGCATAAGGATGCGAACACCACCGGGCTAGGGGTCCTGGGGAAGCGCGCACTCGGGGAAGCACGGGTGACACTGAGTGTCCCCACTGAACTGCAAAGATGCAAACACGACACCCTCAGCGCCCGGGGGATCGGAAGAAGCGAAGGGGAGGGGAGATGCGCGTTCACGGGAACACGGGCGACCTGGGGTATCCCTACTGCAGTGCAAGGATGTAAATGAGATACCCGCAATGGGCCCACGGGCAACCTGGACAAGCGATGGGGGTTTCGTTCGGGGGAGCAGGGGCGACACGGAGCATCCCCTTCGCTCTGCTCACCACTTGCTGCGCGCCGCGGAAAGTGGCGTCCAGCAGCATCAGTTTCCAAGGGTCGGACACCGCGCCGGGCAGTGGGATGTACACGTAGTAGGCGGCCAGCGCCAACAGCGCGGCCAGTAGGACGCACGACGACCTCATTGTCCCCAGGCCGGGCTGTCCGGAGATGACCGCGGTACGGTGCGATGCTACCCGGAGACGGCCAGTAAGTTTCTGCCGGCCTCAGCTGCTGCTTCACGTGTTCCTCTTAAGGCTGCGAGCCAATCACAGCCTGTGTCGGGAGGAAGTGGGAGCGCGGATGTGCCCCCTCCGCGGTGTCCTTGCGAAGGGCTGCGGGCTCGCCAGGTTGCAGGAAGCGAGATGGTGCTGCCGCGCCCAGAGGACGCACAGCAACCCCTGGCGGGCACTGTGAGTATGACCGCCTGTGATGCCAAGCTGCCTTCTGAAGGTTCGCAAAGGGGTTCCAGGCCAGCCTGAGCCGCTTGAAGCAGTCTCAGAAGAAAAAAACTAACAGTAACAAAAAAACAAACAATCAAACAATAAGTTGAGTTTAGCACACATACCTGTTTTGAAAGGTAGGAGCATGAGGACCAAGGTCAAGGTCATCCTGAACTACATGGCAAGTTTGAGGCCATCCTGGGCTAGCCTAGAGACCCTGTCTCAAGAAAACCAAAATATTAAACAAACAAATAGAAAACTCAAGTAATTGCATTGTGCAACTTCCAGAGCATATAAATCATCTGATCCAAAACGGAGATACTATTGCCAAAGATAACAAAAATCCTCTCTCTAGAGGAAAACTTGGAATGGAATATACATTCAGTAAGTGGTTCAAAAAGAGAGTTGCTGTGCAAGGCGGTGGCACGTCTTTAATCCCAGCACTTAATGGGGCAGAGGCAGGCAGAGTTCTGTGAACTTGAGACCAGCCTGGTCCACATAGCCAGCCAGGGCTACAGGGCTACATGAGAATCTATCTCAGGGGATGGCAGGCAGGGGGTGGCTATAACACAGACAGACAGACAGACAGACAGACACTATGATTTCTCATAGCTCAAACAAGACCAGTATAGCTAGCCTCATGTCTTTGCTTCCAAATCCCATTCTCACTGGGCATGGTGATGGGGTTGGTAATTACAGAACTGGGGAGATAGAAACAGGAGGACCAGGGTTTGAGACCAGCCTGGGTGAAAACTTGCTGGGGAAAAATAATGAAAAAGGAGGGCCGATGATAGAGTGCTTGTCCAGCATGCACAAACCTTGGTTTAGTCTTCAGCACTATGTAATAAGTAAAGCAAAGATTTTATTTTAAAATATTTATTTGTAGGTTAGAGAGATGGCTCAGAGGTTGGGGGCACTGTTTGTTCTTCCAGAGGTCCTAAGTTCAATTCCCAGCAACCACATGTGACTCACAACCATCTGTAATGAGATCTGATACCCTCTTCTGGCATGCAGACATACATGCAGACAGAACACAGTACATATAATAAATAAATAAATCTTTTAAAATATTTGTCTTTAATTATGTGTTGTGTGTATCAGTGTGTGGAAATGTGCACATAAGAGCAAGTATCCGTGGAGGCCAGAAGAGAACAGCTCCCCTGGAGCTGGAGTTACAGATAAGTGTGAGCATCTTGACATGTGTGATGGGAACTGAAGTCTGGTCTGTAGACAAATTTCAAAATTGTCTTATTAAATAAAAAACACAGAGCCAGAAATTTGGGTTAAAGCCTTAGAGAGATCAGGGAAATATGAAAAGCCACTAGCTAACCTCACCTCACCAACTCCACAGCTTCCGAAGAGCGTGACTTCCTGTCTACCCAGGCTTACATGCCTTGCTTTTCTGCCCTCTCATTGGCTCTTAGCCCAGCTACCTCACTTCCTCTTCCTACACAGCTCTGTCGCTATCTGTCTTTATAGACCTCCAGGTCTCTATGGTAGGTATTGGGATTAAAGGCGTGTATCACTACGCTTGGCTTGGTTCCCTAGTGTGGCCTTGAACACACAGAGATCCTGCCTGCTAAGGGATTAAGGGTGTGTGCGGCCTGACTTTTTTGTTTACTTAAAGTGGCTGGCCTTTCCCCCTCGATCTCCAGGCAAGCTTTATTATTATTATTTATTAACGCACAAATAAAATATCACCACACTTCAGCACAAATAAAATACCACCACACTGGTCCTTTGCAAGACCCTTGCAAAAGTGAGCTCTTAACTACCATCTCTCCAGCCCTAAATGGTTTGCACTGGTCCTTTGCAAGACCCTTGCAAAAGTGAGCTCTTAACTACCATCTCTCCAGCCCTAAATGGTTTGTTGTTATTGTTTTAAGAAACTTCTCTAGTTCTTGGTGCTTCCTTCATAGCTTGGAAAGGGGTTTTGTTCTTTTTGATAGCTTTTATGACACTAATTAAGATAAACTAAAGCCCTTTTTTCATCACTCATTTCTATTACTTCATTCACTCCACAAATAACACCTAGCCCACACCAAGAACTAGAAGAGCTGGAGAACAAGACCACAAAGTCTCTTTTATTCTGCGCTGGTGACTGAATCCAGGGCTTTGCATGTCAGACAAGCATTTTATTTACAGCTGAGCTGCATCCTAACCCTCGGATTTTTCTGAGACAGGAACGCAGGCTAGCATAAAACCAACCTCCTGCCTCAGACTCTACAACACTGAGTTTACAGGCATTTGCCACTACCTGTAGCAAGTAAGACACACACACACACACACACACACACACACACACACACACACACACACACATTTTGGATCTCTGAGACAGGCTTCCATAGAGCCTGGTCCAGCCCGGTTCTGTCTAACCTCTACCTACCTGAATTTCCCAAGGACGGTTACTGTCATTTGTTAACAGGCGACACTTGCTCTGTTTAATTTTTTTGTGTCTCATAGTTGGGGGGTGATTGTGAAGTGCATGGAAAACACACAAGGGAAGCCAAATAATAGCAACAATAGCGGATATACAGAGTGCTTATTGTGAGCTGCATTCTAGGGTAAGCACTCCAAAAGGATCAATTTGTTTAGTTTCATAACAGTTCTGGGAAGCACTATTGTTGCTCTGAAAACAGAGGCATTGAAAGAAGTAGACAGGCATAGTGGCACACACTTTCAATCCCAGAACTTGAGGAGCTGAGGCAGGAGAATGTCTGAGTTTGAGGACAGCCTGGTCTACATAGTGAGTCCCAGACCAGCCAGGACTACATAGTGAGATCTTGTCAAAGAAAGGGAAGAAAAGGAAGGGAGGAAGGAAGGAAGGAAGGAAGGAAGGAAGGAAAGAAGAAAGGAAGGAAGGAAGGCAGAGTTACTCCTAGCCATCCATCTGGTGATCGCTGGGATTTCAGCTGAATCCATATCCAGGGCTCATGATGTTTTATCACTCACAGCTACTGCTGGGAAATGAGAGTACAACCCGAGGATAAAGCTCTCTTGATGTAATGCTTGTCCATCATGCAAAACCCCCTGGCTTTGCTCCTCCCAATGACAAGGACGGGGTGTGTCGGCACGTGCTTATAAGCCCAGCACTCACCAAGTAGGCAGATCAGAATTTCAAGGTCATTTTTGGCTATGGCAGTACCATGTAAGGAAAGGAGACTGACTCCTGAGTAGACTATCCGAGAGTGAGCCTGGTCCCCCTAACAAATGAGCTTCCTCTCTATTTATTGAACAGCAGATCAAATACGGCATGGGAAAGGATGGAGGAACTTTGTCTTACTCTATTACAGGAGTTTTACTTCTCGAAGAAATTTGATTTTCTGAATTTCCTGATGACTCAGTGCAGCAAGCAAAGCCACAAATAGATATTATCAAAGTGTGCACTTCCAACATTTTCTGTGGGTCATTCATTGTTTTCAAGTCATTATTTTCAGTGGTGGTCTCGGGCCTAAGTACCACCCCTTACACACTTATTTTGCTCTGGTTCAGAGACATGGAGAAGTTATGCAGGAGAAATAGGGCACAAGGTTTAAGATTAAAGCTACCGCTCAGCTTATAAAAGCTGATTGTACGGGGAGCTCCAAGGTATGGCACGATTGACTGCATCGTCTTCTTAAAGGCAAGTTAAGTCCAACAATCCAGGCACGTGGTACATAGTTTGAAATGATCTTAAAGCATACGATTAACTTGGCTACAATACTGTATTGGATGCTCAGGAGCCTTTCTGAGCAAATACCATTTGATTATTTTATAAACTGAATCCAAGGGGGAAAAAGCCACAAGTACGTCAAAGTTTCTTTAATGCTGCTTAACTCATTAGAACTGCTTGTGGAGGCCTGGAATGGTGCAGATCTGGAGCCAGACTATCTTGGGCTGTCTTTAGTTCCCACCTCCCTTAACAGTAAGTAGAAGCCTGTGTAATACCACAGACACGTTTGTGTCCCTCAACTGTTCTCAAAGGCCTCTTTTTTCACCAAGAAGTCTTCTGTGTTCAGTAGTAGCCCATCAGTCATTTGTGAGATTTAAACTCTGTATCTTTAGTATGTATTCTCCTCAGGATTAGGAATGATGTACTTACTAATATACTGCTGGATATTCTGTATCTTCCCTTCAGACATGCCTTTCCCCATTTTCATCAGGTTGGTTGTCCTTCACCTTAGGTATATTCTGGACATTTACCTCTTGTCACATGTACGGGTTTAAAACACAACCTTAGATTCTCTGCCTTACGTGTGCACTCTGGAGATTATTTGCTATATGGAAGCTCTTTGGCTTTATGAAATCTTGTTTTTATATTTCTGTGCCTTTTGGTTTATGTCACAATATTTGTTTCCCAAACAGATGTCATGACACTCTCTCTTATGTTCTCATCAACTATGTAAAGAGTTCAGTTGTCATATTTAAGTCTTTAGTCTATTTGAAGTGAATGTGTATGAGTTGTAAGATGAGGATCTAATTGCACTCTACTTTTTTTTTCCTTAAAAAAACAAACCAGCCAGGAAGTGGAGAGAAGGCTCAGTGGGTAAGAATGCAGTGCAGACTTGAAGACCTGAGTTTGAGTCCATCGCCCCCAAGTAGAAAGCCACGGTGCACCCCCACGTACCTGTAACCTCGGTCCTGTAGGAGGTAGAGACAAAAGATGGCTGGGGCTTGCTGGCTGTCAGGCTGGCTCCAGGTTCAGTTAGAGGCTTTCTCAGAGAGAGAGCAATAGAGCAGGACACCGATGTCCTCAGCTTCCATGTGCACACCGATGCTGAGGTCGCTGATGCTGAGGTCCTCGATGTTGAGGTCCCCGATGCTGAGGTCCCCGACGCTGAGGTCACCGACGCTGAGGTCCCCGATGCTGAGGTCCCCGATGCTGAGGTCACCGACGCTGAGGTCCCCGATGCTGAGGTCCCCGATGCTGAGATTACAGGCTTGCACCACAATGCCTAGTGGATCAGTTTCTTTGTAGATGTAGCTTTTTGTAAATGGAAATTTTCACTAACTTGAGGAACATAACCTGGCAGATGTAAAGTTACCATTTGTTCCAAGGTATTCACATGGGATGGCTATTCTTGGTTGTCAACTTGACTATATCTAGAATAAAAACTAAAAAACACAAGCATCTGGACACACCCACAAAGGAATTTTGGTTAATTGGATCATTTGAGGTAGGAAGACCCACATTAAATCCAGATCATTTGAGGTCAGAAGACCTACCCAAAATCTAGGCCACACCTTCTCCTGTCACTCATTGTCTTTGGCAATCATGCTCCTGAGGCATTCCTTCACCGTTATTAGAACCTACTTCTTCGGGATCCTGACATACACTAAAGACCTGCTGAGACATCCAGCCTCATAGACTGAACAACTACTGGATTCTTGGATGTTCTGTTGGGATACAGCCATTGTTGGACTAGTTGGACCACAGCCTGTAAGCCACTCTAATAAATCATATGTGTGATGTATAATTTATTATATATATAAGTACACACACACACATATATATGTATATATATATTCATTTTATCTATCAGTTCTATTCTTCCAGAGAATCCTGATTAATACAGCACACTTAAATTTCCTCCGTCGGAAAGCAGTTCCTTCCTGCCCTCTGCTACCCAGTGAACTCAGGGCAGAGCTTTTGCCTTTGCCACAGGAGCAGTTAGACATCTAGATGGTGAGGAGAGAGAGGCTTGCTTGCCAAGCTCTGCAGATTAAGTTGTCTTGAGGGCTAGAGACTGGGTACTGTCTTCAGATTTGCGTTTTCCAAGATGTAACTCTCTTACTGAGTGGCTGCTAGTTGGCAGGAAGAAAGGATGGTAGCCTGAAGAAGGGCTGGAAAATGTGGGTTTATTTTGTCTTGATTTAGTTTGTTTTAGATTCTAGAGACACTGTCTTGCCTTATAGCCGAGCTCACTTTGAACTGGAGACCCTCCTGTCTTAGCCCCTTACTAATATAGGCATGAACTACAAAAGCCTAGCTGAGCTGATGGATTTGAGAAGCGCATCATGTAGAGGATTGTGATCACAGCTTTGGGAAAGGGAAGAATGTTGCAGGAGGCCAAGGTTTCCAGAGTTATGGGCAACTGGGGAGATGGTACCCACAGGAGAGTTGCTGGGGGTTGGTACACACCTGTAATCTCAGCAGGAGATACTGAAATTCAAGGTCATTTGCTAATAGTTTATAGCCAGCCTGGGCTACATGAGACCTTGTATCAAGACAAAGAAACAGACAAAATCAAAACAGGAGGAAATTACTAGGAGTGTGTGGCAGTTTGAATAAAATTGCCTCCATAGACTTGTAGTTTTGAATGCTTTGTCATTAGTGAGTGGCAGTATTTGGAAAGATTAGAAGGATTCGTGTGGCCTTGTTGGAGGAAGTGTGTCCTGGGTGGGGAGTGGGCTTTGAGGTTTCAAAGGCCCATGCAGGGCTAGACTCTCTCTTTCTGTCTGCCTAAAGATGAAGGTGTAGCTCTCAGCTACTACTGCACCATCTGCCTGCGTGCTGCCTGCTGCCCACCATGATGCTTATGGACTCACCCTCTGAAACGGTAAGCCAGCCCCCAATTAAATGCTTTCTTTCGTAAGAGTTGCCTTGGTCATGGTGTCTTTTCACAGCAGTAGAACAGTGACTACGACAGAAAGGAAGGTCTCTGGGGAAAAGGCAGTATTGCACTTTTTGAAATTAAAGTTTAAAAACTTGTGTTTTCTTTCTTGTTTTGAAAACTTATATTTTCAAAGGGAGACTCTGGTGGGCAGTTCAGTGTATGAATTTGCACCTCAGGAGAGATCTGAGGTAGAGATGGAGATTTGAATATTTGAAATATTGACAGTCTGAAAGTGAGAATAACACAGAGTAAAGGCCAGAAATAACAATGCTCATATGCAGCCCACAGAAGAGCAAGCCAGAGGTCTGGCCTGCGGGTTGGTTATGAGTTTTCATGCTTTTTCACCTATGGTAATGTGTTCCCACAGTGAAACATAGGGTTTTAGTGACCCAGTTAGAAGCAGCTCCTGGCTGCCCTGTTTCCTTTTTTAAATGTGTCTTAGGACTGAAGGTTGTGGATCGGAGGAAGATGATGTGTCTCAGATGCCCAGGCTTCAGTGTCCATTCTCAGGTCCTCGGAAGAACTTTTCCTAATTATGCCTTTTCTTTATTTTTGAGAATTGCATATACATACACAGTAACTCATGATCATATCCACCCCCAATTCTCTCCCCCAAATCGTTCCCAACAGGTCATCCTCCCAACTTCATATCTTCCTCCTCCTCCTCTTCCTCTTCTTGATAACCCACTAAGTCCAATGAGTGCTGTCCATGGGTGAGTGTGGGTGGGGTGTGGGCGGGGTCATCCACTGGAGGGTGGGACACCTATCAGTTGGAACTTATCAGTTGATTCCCCCTCCTCCACCAGCTCCTCAGGAAGGGGTAGGGCCTGGAGATCACCTTCCCCCATCTATGCTTGAATTCTGGCTGGGTTGATCTCACGCTAGTCTTGTGCCAGTAACCACACAGCTGTAAGTTCGTGTGTGTGGTAGCAATGTCATGTCCAGAAGTCCGCCTTTCATAGCCTCCTCCAGCTCTTACATTCTTTCTTCCTCCTCTTCTGAGCTATTTCTGGAGCCTTGTCAGGGTTGGGGAGGGTGGGCAGAGTTGCAGTAGGAGAGTGTGGGGAGACTGGATAAAGACGGGTCACGTTAATTAGCTAGGAGCACTCAGTCTCTTATTCTCAGTACTTTGATCAATTATGTCTCCTCTGCATTGACTGACTGCCCATCGCATAAAGAAGTTCCTATGACCAGAAGTATCTGTGACCAAGGTTGAGAACAGCCGTGTCTGTAGGTATAAGCATAAGTATTTAGAAGGCGGTTTGACAACATGACCACTGAACCAGATAACAGTAGCAGATTTTGCCCTAGGACCTAGGACCTCCTCAGCCATGGGTTTTTGACCAGGATTACAGTACAAACTTGGATTCCATATTCTGGAGCAGGCCTCGAATCCAGTCAGCAAGCACTTAGTTCCCTCGTAACAGCTATGCCGCTACGGCACATCCTGCCCATTCAGTCAGCACTGTAGCGTGCAGGACCCAGTGCTGAGTAAATCTACTGGGGCCTTTTCCATTGCAGCCTGCACAACGCCGCCTGGGATGGGGAACAGAGAATTTTCTTTTTTTAAATGTGGGGAGTATTTCATCTTAGAGATTTGCTTTGGAAGTTTAGATTGTACTCTTGCTTCTGTCGTAGTGAACTTACGTTTTCCTCAGTACAAAGGCCTCACATGAATCCTGAGCAAGCATTCTACCGCTGAGCTATATTCCTAGCTACACTCTGAAATTTTCAGTTTGAGACAAGGTCTTGCTAAGCTGTTCAGCCTACCTGGAACTGGAAATTCTCTTGCACCCACCTCCTGAGTGCCAGGGTTGTAGGTGTAGGTCACAATACCCCATGTTGCTTATTTTTGTAAGATCTTGATGTAAACTAAAATTCTAACGTGGTGTCTGTTCTTATTATCATCCCACCTACATTAAAGATCTAAGTTCTACTTTAGACTATTTGATGCAAAAATAAGTGTAAGAAGAAATATAACTGTGTGAGTCAGAAGCTCAGCTCTGGGAGGTAGAGCCAGGCCCAGTGTGCTGGCCCTCCAGAACTTGGGCTAGTATGTATTGGTCACTCTTGCATCTTCATTTGGTAACATAACTCTAAAGGTAATCAACATTTTCATTATTCTAGGGAGGCAACATCTAAGAGGAATCACAATTAATAATGATAATCATACAGAAAAAATAAAAAGCACACATTTATATCCACAAACTTAATACTTTAACAGGTAGAAGTTTAAAAATAGTAATAGTCTTTGCTATAAACATAATTTTATAATTTTAGTTTGTTAGATGTATATATAAAATTCGAGAGGTTGGGGATTTAGCTCAGTGGTAGAGAGCTTGCTTAGCAAGTGCAAAGCCCTGGGTTCGGTCCTCAGCTCCGGAAAAAAAAAAGAAAATTCGAGATTCTTTTTTTTTAAAAAAAGATTTATTTATTTATTATGTATACAGTGTTCTGTCTGCACACCAGAAGAGGGCACCAGATCTCATTACAGATGGTTGTGAGCCACCATGTGGTTGCTGGGAATTGAACTCAGGACCCCTGGAAGAGCAGCCAATGCTCTTAACTGCTGAGCCATCTCTCCAGTCCAAAATTTGAGATTTTTATTTGCTTATTTTTAGCCCAGGCTAGCCTGAAACTTACAATCTTTTCCCCTGATCTCCTCCAGCACTGGGATTACAGTGGTCCCCAGCATGCACACCTAAGGTAATCAATCTATTAGACATATGATTTTAATAATTATGAACCTGGTGTGGTGGTTGGCAAATATTTGTAGCTCCAACACTCAGGAGGCAGAGGCAGGAGGATCAGGGGCTCAAGGCAAGCATTGGATACATACTTAGTTAGAGGCTAGCCTGAGCTACATGAGACCCTCTCTGAAAAAACACAAAACAAGATTATCTTTTTTGTTTTGTATATTTTTTTAAATAAGTGCATTTTCTATGCCCAGCTAGATTTTTTTCTCTTTTCTTTTCTCTTTCTTTCCCTCTTCCCTATCTCTCTCTTTTTTGAGACAAATTATCACTGTAGCCCAGGCAGGTTTGGAAACTGCTACACAGACAAGACTGGCCATGAACTTTTTTCTTTTCTTTTTGCTCTTTCCCTTTCTTTCTTTCTTTCTTTCTTTCTTTCTTTCTTTCTTTCTTTCTTTCTTTCTTTCTTTCTTTCTTTCTTTCTTTCTGTCTCACTGTGTACCTTAGGCTGGCTTGGGACTTGCTGTATAAACCAGGCTGGCTACAAAACTGACAGAGATCTGCCTCCCCAAAACAACTAGGACTAAAGGTGTGTGTGACCACATAGAGCTGGCCCTGAACTCTTGGTTCTCCTCACTCATCCTCTCATCCTTATAGCTTTTAAAATTATTATTATTACTTACTTGCTCCATTTTTTGTTGGCTTTGTTTTATTTTGAACTCTCTGATGAAGAGGTTTCTACTTTAAGGTGTCCCAGGGTTTCCAGGAGACAGAACTCTCGCCCTCCTTTCCTTGAACAAATACAAGCTTGTTGAGCAGTGAGATGTCTGAGCAGGTGGAGGTGCTTGCCGCCAAGCCTGAGCACCTGAGCTGGATCCCAGAGGTCCACATGGTGGAGGGAGGGAACTGATCTCCACGTGCTGTACAGTGCACATACTTGGAACAAACACGTAAGTAAATAAATGGTATCTTTACAGTGTTTGTGCTTTCAGCTTTTGGGGGAGAGATGGTAAAAGACTTGGACCATTCTTGGGCAGAGCTTGGGTGTACACCATTGAAAACTCGTAGAACACCAAAAGTTTCACAATGAACAGACAGGGCACAGCAAAGGTTTCAAACTGTAAAAACAACCTACATTCATGTCAGGTGTTCTGTGTTGTGCAGGCCCTTCAAAGAAGGAGAGACACCCTAGAATGTAATTTAGGCTCTGGCAGCAGGGAGGAACAGTTTCTGAGAACTGAACCCTGAACCACTGTTCAGAAGCACATTTATTGGCTGTACATAAAGCCTGTGTTTGGGATCCAACAAGTTCCTCGTGTCAAAAGCCCCTCTGATTTTTTCTACATGTTATCTGAAGAAAACCATCACACCCTCACAACCTTTAGTCTTTATTGTACAGTGTTTGCTGTATCCAATAATAAAGACCTCCAAGTGTGCCTGGTTAGTCATGTGATCAAAGATCTGCAATAGACGTATAACCCCTTCAAGTTAAAAAAAAACAACTCTATAAATCATAACTGTTCTCTACACAATTTCCTCAAGGTCCAGGTACCTTCAACAAACACTAATACACGCCCTAGATACAGTGACTCTACTAGATTCCCACCACACATTCACAACTTTTTGAAAACAAAAAAACAAAAAGAACTGTCAATGTAGGCCAGGGATGGTGGTGCATGCCTGTTTTATTCCTAGTTTTATTCCTAGTACTCAGGAGGCAGATCTGGAGAAATCTAAGGCCGATCTGGTCTAGGTGGCAAGTTCCAGGACTGCCAGGGCAACATACTGAGACTTATGTCACTCACACCACAAGCCAAGGTCCAAGTCCAGACTTGGGAGGAGGTGGAGACAGGAGAATTAGGAATTCAAGGTCATTTTTGGCTACATAGTGAACTCAAGTTGGCCTGGGCTGCATGAGACCAGTCTCAAAAAAAAAAAAAAAACCAAGTCAAGTGATGCTCACTCAGCTGGGCCTCTAATGTCACATCCACACTCTCAGGAGTAGTGCTGTGTCAATTCCTACATCACTCACCTTCCTGAAGATAAGACAACAACAATAAAACCACCACCACCACCAAGAAAAGGAATTTAATTTGGAACAAGGAAACAATGTAATTTGAAATTACTGATAATGATCTTAATTATACAAATAGTATATGTAATGACTCTGTTTAATCTTCAAGGAAGAAGCATGCAAAACGTTAATGAAAAATTAAAGAAAATTATGTTTAATGAAGGAGAAAATAGCCCAATATTTTAATAGCTTCCATAAAATAAGCTCAACTGGGTGTGAAAAAAGGTGAAAATAATGAGCTAGAGCATTTTCCATTTCCACGGCGACTGGATCTAGCACCACAACCTTCATATTAGTGTTCATTAGGGAAACATTTCCTTTTTTACATATATTAACCAAAACTGCCTCTCTATTACAGATAATTAGTACAGATATAAAGCTTCGTGTTTTCCAGTTGTACAAAAATGAAAGCGCTGGGATAGGATTAGTGTTTTCTGAGGCTGGGGTTGGTAGAGTGATCGCCTAGCATCCATAAAGCCCCGGTTTAACTCCAGCACAGCGCAGACTGGGCATGCTGGCACACACCTGCAGTCCCTTCACTTGGAAGGCCGCCATTTTATTAGCTCTACCGCAAATCTGAAGAAGACTGGGCTTCATGGGGTCCTGTTTTCAAAAGAATTGTAATAAGATCACATCAATGTGTTTCATAGTTTTATTCCTAGTGCCCAGCACAGCACCTCAAAGGTAAATGCCTAATAAGTAAATAGTTACGCTGATTTGCTTTGTGGTGTTATGAAAACTGCCTGGCTATTTTGTTTTTGGTGTGATAATGTTTTGAAACAGGATCTCATGACTTTAATTCCTGATTCCCCTGCCTCTCTCTACCTCCCCAGTGCTGAGACTGCAGGGCATGCCACCGTATCCACCCTGCCAGCTCACCTGAATTTCAGATTTCTGCTGATGTACTACTGCTGCTCACAATGTGGGACTTCTCCACTTTTCCATGCCTTTCTGGCACGCGGCATCTCACACTCTGTGCTTGTGCTCTAGTGCTTTAGGCACACCAGTTCCTGCGTGACACGGGATTTGCAGCTTGTTCCGGATCCTCGTGTCACTGGAGCCAGACATCCTAAGTTCTTACCCCCAGGCCACTCCTTTGCACACTCTCTGCCACAGATTTAATAATGCTCTCATGAACATTATCTCATGAGCAGGGCCAGTTCTTTGGGAAGTCCATGTCAGTGACACCGGGGCCTCATGTACAGGCTTGCCATCCCAGCCACTCAAGAGACTGCAGCAGGAAAAGTGAGATTCCAGGGTGAGTTCAAGTCCTGTCTGAGCAACATAGTGAGACTCAAGAGAGCAAATGGAAAAGTACAAAGGAATATAGCTCAGTGGTAGAGCGTGTGCCTAACACATGGGAGCCCCTAGGTTCAACCAGAAGTGTGACAAAAAAGAAAAGGGAAAAAGAGAAGGCTAGTCAGGGAACACAACCTCCAGGGAATGAAAGTGAACTTGACAGTGGTCTGGTGTGATCCCCCCCTTCTTCTTCAGGGTCTAGTTGTGTAGGACAGGTTGTCCTCAGGAGTCCAACCTCCCACCTCTGCCTCTGAGGGCTGCACACTAGCCACCTGTCATCTGATGCCACCCATCTCTTGCTGTCTGCATAAGGCATTTATTTTGGTTACGCATTTTACGCACTTATTAAAATGATCACAGTGCCTTGTTCCCTTATCCTGTGAAAGAGGTAATACAGTTCACTGGATTTTAAAATGGTGACGTTTTTGGTTTTGTTTTGTGTTTGTTTTTCAAGACAGTGTTTTTTTTTTTATGCAGTTTTTGTTGTTGTTGTTGTTGAGTTTGTTTTTGTTTTGTTTTGTTTTGTTTTGTTTTGTTTTTTGAGACAGGGTTTCTCTGTGTAGCTTTGCGCCTTTCCTGGAACTCACTTGGTAGCCCAGGCTGGCCTCAAACTCACAGAGATCCACCTGGCTCTGCCTCCCGAATGCTGGGATTAAAAGGTGTGCGCCACCACCGCCCGACTACTTCTCTATGTAGTTTTGGTGCCTGTCCTGGATCTCGCTCTGTAGACCAGGCTGGCCTTGAATTCACAGGGATCCCTCTGGCTCTGCCTCCCAGTGCTGGAATTAAAGGTGTGTGCCACCACCGCCTGGCCATAAGGAGTTTCTTCAATGACCATCATCTCTGAAGTAAATTGCTGCTGCCAGGAGCAGATGTGTCTTATTGTCATGAAAAGCCCTAAGTTAGCAAAACATTTTAAATGCCATATTCTGAAGGTCTTTGAAAGGTTTGAAGACCATCTATCTATCTAAAATATATTTCTATATGATCTGGAAAGCATACCTAACATATCTACAATTTTGATTGTTAGAAATGACTCAACATTAACCTATGTTTCCTGATTATCCTATATAGTTTATAATAATAGTTTTCCAAACTAGAACTTCACCCTACATTTCCAAATGAACTGCATAGGCACAATACCTCAAAAAAAAAAAAGAAAAGAAAAGAAAAGAAAAGAAAAGAAACATACATATAATATGTTGTAACAAAAATAACCTTAAATTTTTATCAATATACAAAAATCCTTTAAACAAGAGTAGAAACATATATACAGTATATCAAAATTAACTTTGAATTTGTATCAATATACCAAAATTCATGCCAATGCAAAATATCTGAAATTAATAGTTGTCTCTTTATTCTATATTCCTATATTCCCCTAAATAAAAACAAACATCCATAGCCCACCAAATAACCAAAGGCCTCCCACAACCAAACTCTTGGGAATGTGGACTTTGTGTTCTCCAAACTGCTTCTTGCTGTCTGTGGATGAAGCATCTTTAGGGTCCCAAAGAAATTTTCAGATAATGACTAAGTCCTGGGAAGACCAGCAGTAACCTTTGTGGATAGATATCACCTGTCAAGGTTCAGGAGGTCTCCCTTCATCAAACCTGATTCATCTCATTCCTGAAGGAATCCACAGCCTCTCGTCTCCTGTGGGAACAAAACTCTAAAGCATTTTTGATTTCCATTTGAAAAATACATTTTTTATTTCTTTTTTAGAATTAAGGCATTCCTAAAGTATCTAGATTGGTTCAATTTAGCAGTCCAGTTCACAACCCCATGCATCTTAGCTGGTATTGCTTGCTTGTCAGCATTCAAAAAAAAATTAAAAATCAACACAATACTATATAGGATCCAGACTTCCTGTGTATTTCCCATCTTACATGGCTTTTTTCTTTTATATTACTTTTACTATCTATTTAAAGGCTTTATTTTTCAAACTCTATAACTGCTTATACCCATATTCTTTTTTTAAAGATTTATTTATTGTGTATTATGTATACAGTGTTCTGCCTACATGCCAGATCTCATTACAGATGGTTGTGAGCCACCATGTGGTTGCTGGGAATTGAACTCAGGACCTCTGGAAGAGCAGCCAGTGCTCTTAACCACTGAGCCATCTCTCCAGCCCTATACCCATATTCTTTTCTTTCTTAAGCCTATGCACATTATAAAACACACTTGAATCTCTTTAGAAGGTTTTTCTGTCTGAACCTCTTTTACTATGTGTTGTTGTAGAATATTATTTTAAGGTGTATTACTTTTGTTTTGTTGCATTTGTTTAACTCTGTGAACTTGTGTTACTTTACCTGTCTAAAACACCTGATGGTCTAATAAAGAGCTGAATGGCCAATAGGGAGGCAGGAGAAAGGATAGGCATGGCTGGCAGGCAGAGAGAATAAATAGAAGGAGAAATCTGGGAGGAAAAAGGAGAAGTAGCCAGAGAAGGAGGAGGACTCAGGGGCCAGCCACCCAGCTACACAGCAAGTCACAGAGTAAGAATAAGATTTACAAAAGTAAGAGAATGGAAAAAGCCCAGAGGCAAAAGGTAGACGGGCTAACTTAAAGTTAAGAAAAGTGGGCAAGAAACTAAGCCAAGCTAAGGCCAGGCATTCATAATTAAGAATAAGCCTCTGTGTGTGACTTATTTGGGAGCTGGGTGGAGGGCCCCCAAAAGAGTAAAATACCAACAACAGCATATCTTTCTGCCTTTTTTGACCATGTGAGCAAACTTGTAAACTGCTAACCTACACCTGGATCCTCCACACATGGCTCTAGACTGGCTCTGCCTGCTTCTGTGGTCATGAAAGCCAAGCCTAAAACTCACGGCTCGATGGGAGGTTTATGACCAACTACTGCATTCAGCCTTCCTAGAGCTCTAAAATGCTGATGCTTGCACTGTGGCAGGCATTTTTACTTAGTTTTTTGTTCCTACTTAACAAACTGGCTGCTCAAGGGCTCACTGACTGGCAGGCAGGAACTCTTCAAGGAGACATATTTTTTTTCCTCCCCCTTTTCTCAGTCCCTAGGGATATTTGAGCCTCAGGTTGGTATTCCAAAATGTAAGTGATAGCTTTTGCTCTTTTGAGAAGCCCACCACCAAGCTCCCAAATAAATCACACATGGAGAGACTTATTAGTTATAAATGCCCAGTCTTAGCTTGGCTTGTTTCTTGCTAGCTTTTATTAACCTAAATTATCCCATCTATCTTTTGCCTCTGGGCTTTTCCTTGTCTATTCCTGTATACTTTTCTTTGTTTCTTACTCCATGGCTTGCTGTGTAGTTGGATGGCTGGCCCCTGGAGTCCTCCTTCTTCTCTGGCTACTTTTTTTTTCCCTCCCAGATCTCTCTTTTTACATATTCTCTCTGCCTTCCAGTCCCACCTATCATTTCTCCTGTCTCACTATTGGCCATTCAGTTCTTTATTAGACCATCAGTTGTTTTAGACAGACACAGTAACACAGCTTCACAGAATTAAACAAATGCAACATAAACAAAAGTAACACACCTTAAAATAATATTCCCCAACAGCAAGAGGATCAGAATATCAAGGTTATCCTCAGGTCTAAGATACTTTCTCTCTCTCTCTCTCCACTCTCTCTCTCTCTCTCTCTCTCTCTCTCTCTCTCTCTCTCTCTCTCACACACACACACACACACACACACACACACACACACAAATTGGGAACTAGGAGATAGAGTTACAAGTAGAGAAGGGCAGGTATGGACACTGTTAAAGATGGCAAATTTAGAACTTATGAGAAAGACAATATGAATGGGGATGAGCTCAGTGGTAGAGCTCCTGCCTAGTATATTAGAAGTCTGTAAGACTCTGGGTTCAATCCTTTGCACTATAGGATTGAGGGAGTGCAGCTAACATGTAATAAGCAGGTATAGTTCATATCAAACTAAGATGAAGCACTTTATGGAAGACATAACTTTAGATTTGTGCCATGTCATCTTGCATGCTGAAGATAATTCTTAGGATAAATTTAGAGAATGTGCTATGGGCTAGTGACTGTTATTAGGTGCTGGAGAATAAACTGAAGAGCAAATCAGTAAGGCTTCTATAGAGAGTGCTTTATTTATTCATTTGCTTTGAGTTTGTTTGTTTGTTTGTTTGTTTGAGAGGGTCATATGTAGTACAAGATAGCCTGGAACTCACTATGGAGTACGTGCTGGCCTTTAATTCCTGACCCTCATGTCTCAGCCTCCTGAATAATAATTTTTGTTTTTCTTTCTTAGAGTCAAGATCATACTCTGTAGCCCAGGTTGGCCTTTGGACTCACTATGAAGTTCAGACTAGCATTGAATTCATGGCAATCTTCCTGTATCAGCCTTCTGAGTCTTATAATTACAGATATAAGTCACCATACCTATCCATTTTTAACTTTTTAATTTATGTGTATGTCTATGTGAGTAAATGCCATGTGTGTACCTGCTGCCTGCAGAAGAGAGTGACAGATCATCTCTTCATCTCTCTAGACCCTTAGTCCATTTTTGCTGTGGGATGGTCTGTATGTCAAATGTGTTGCTGATTGGTCAATAAATAAATCACTGATTGGCCAGTGGACAGGCAGGAAGTATAGGCAGGACTAACAGAGAGGAGAATTGAGAGAACAGGAAGCTGGGTGAGGGAGACACTGCCAGCCGCCACCATGACAAGCCACATGTGAAGATGCCGGTAAGCCACGAGCCATGTGGCAAGGTATAGATTTATGGAAATGGATTAATTTAAGCTGTAAGAACACTTAGCAAGAAGCCTGCCACGGCCATACAGTTTGTAACCAATATAAGTCTCTGTGCTTACTTGGTTGGGTCTGAGCAGCTGTGGGACTGGCGGGTGACAAAGATTTGTCCTGACTGTGGGCCAGGCAGAAAAACTCTAGCTACACATTTTCTTAAAAAAGGTAAAACACAGCCGGGTGGTCGTAGCACATGCCTTTAATTCCAGCACTCTGGAGGAAGAGGCAGGTGAATATCTGAGTTCAAGTGTACCCTTGTCTATAGAATGAGTTCCAGGACAGCCAGGGCTACATGGAGAAATTCTTTCTCTAAAAACAGAAAAACAAAAACAACAGCAACAAAAGGTAAAACATATATATTATGGGTAAGTATATTGGTGCTTTTGTATGCATACTGTAAGATAATAGATTAATAGAAATGAGCCTTCTGATCTTGGTTTTGCCACTTTCTAGTTAGCTAACCTTGTGTGACCTCTATGTTGCTGGCCTTGGTAAAGGTCATCTGTAAAATCAAAAAATGAGATCAGTGAACTGAGTGAGGTTTTCTTCCCTGAGCTCATTTTACTAATCAGATTACTCAATTTTAAAGAATGCTTTTGAGTTTGGGGATTTAGCTCAGTGGTAGAGCACTTGCCTAGCAAGCGCAAGGCCCTGGGTTTAGTCCTCAGCTCCAGAAAAAAAAAGAATGCTTTCCTTCTACTTGGGACCCTTTTGCTCTACCAAGGGAGCTAATTCTAGTGCCCAGTGAAGTACCAGAGCTGCTTTTGCAGTCCTGCAAATCGGTGTCAAGTGATTTATAGCCTAATGATTCACATGAATAAAGCGAAGATTCATATACTAATTACTGACTATTGAAGTGTGCAAAGCAGCTTCTTCTGGCTCCCTCTGATTATAATGTCTGAGGCTTGTTTTACAGGAAAGGGTGACAGGTTAGAAGATGCTATAGCATAACCAACCTGGAAGTGTGACAATTTAATTGGAAAATGCTAATAATTTTTTAAAAAATATTGACAGAAATTTCATGGCTATCCATTAAAACAAAGCTTTAAATGAAATTCTTAGAGGACTGACTCTTTGTAACTTTAGTGTGGCATTGTATATAGCTGTGTTTATAAATGAGGCCAGTGTGAGTTATATGAGACTCTGTCTCAAAACCAAACGAAAACAAAACAAAAAAACAGAATAATCTATCCATTGCAAGCTTTAATATTTGGCTTCATGGTGTGTAGTGAGATATAGTAGGGAAGGTGTTATGAACAGCCAGTTTCTATTAAAAATGGGCAGAGGATGGGCAGTGGTGGCACACGATTTTAATCCCAGCACTAGGGAGGAAGAGGCAGGAGGATCTCTGTAAATTCAAGGCCAGCCTGGTCTACAGAGTGAGTTCCAGAGCAGGACTATTCAGAAACCCTGTCTCTAACATTCCCCACCTCCCTGGGGGTTGGGAAGAAGAGACCAGTATCATTGAGGTGAAATCTCTAATGTATTCCTCAGGGTCTGCACACAGAGGAGGTCCATTGAGGGCCAAGGTTTTTTCTTAGGCTGGCAGCCCAACTCAGTAATGTGTAAGGGCCACCCAGGTAGTGCTGGTTTTTATGTTATTAACTTTGGGGTGACTACCAAAGACATCAGCAGCTGTATAATGAAGCTGGCCTGAGTGTTAGCATTTAGGCATCTGTACTGCCTGCCCTTAGAAGGACCTCAGCTGCAGCCACTAAGAGCACCCCCTGTGTGCCTTCTCTGTGTCTTTATAAAAGGCGGGCCTTGTACACCTCCCGTCTCTTTCTATTACTTCCCTCTCATCCCCAGGGACCAGTCTCTGCCCCCTTCTCTCCTGCCCGTCAATAAACCTCCCTTGTGGGTCCTGTTGTATGGTGTGACTACTTCCCACCCTTTTTAAAATACAGCATTGAGCCTATGAGATGAGTTATATGTGCTGTGGATGGCAGAGAGAAATGGGGGCTTCCTAAGCCCAGAAGATCATGAGTGGATCCCAAATATTGGTCACTGTTGGACTTTAATTCTGCTGTGATCCGATCATAATTGTGGTCTGGTTCTTCCCTCTTAATTTCTGCAAATGACTAGTATAAGTATTACATCTCTGAGGGAAAAGATTTTCCTAGTGGAAGTTGTTGTAGAATATTATTTTGAGATGTGTTATATTTGTTTATGCTGTGGAACATTTATTTAATGATGTAAAATATGTTGCATTCTTTTATGTTGCATTTGTTTAACTCTGTGAAGCTGTGTTACTGTGCCTGTCTAAGATTCCTGATGGTCTAATAACGATCTGAACAACCAATAGTGAGGCAGAAGAAAGGATAGGTGGGGCTGTCAGGCAGAGAGAATAAATAGGAGAAATCTGGGAAGAGAGATTGAGGAGTGAGAATAGGAGAGGAGGACATCAGGGCCAGCCACCCAGCAACACAGCAAACAACGGGGTAAGAGTGAAAGTAAGATTTGCAGAAGTAAGGAAAGGAAAAAACCCAGAGGCAAAAGGTAGACAGGATAATTAAAGTTAAGAAAAACTGGCTAGAAATAAGCCAAGCTAAGGCCAGACATTTATAAGTAATAATAAGCCTTCATGTGTTTATTTGGGAGCTGGATGGTGGGTTCCCAAAAGAGCAAAGCATAAAAAGAGCAAGACCAAACCACAACAGGAGGTGTTACAGCTCTGAGGGTAAAGGTATCCTGGCAGTTGGGAGCCAAGGAATACCACAAAGTCACATGTACAACAAACCTCACACAAGAGATTTATTGGGAGAAACACAAGAGGGTAGCTGCCTCTGCTGGGGAGAAGCAGCACAGACCTGAACAGGAGGCAGGCTTATATAAGGTTTCTAGGGGCAGGGCTTTTCAGGATAGCCTGGGCTTGGAGGGATTATGTGGTTGGTCTTGAGCTTTTTTTTGTAGGGTGGGGCCTGGCCACTCTCCAGCCTCAAGGGCCTGGGGACCACAATTAGAGACTCTAGGGGGTAGTGTTTAGCTGTTCAAGCCTCGAGGGGCTTACAACTAGAATTTCTGAATTGGTAGGTTGATGGGTCCTAGAATGATGCAGATAGATCTTGGCTCCTGGGCCTCCCCTGCAGTGAGCTGGAGCCTGCTGCTGCTTTTCTTATCTGGCTCTGTCTTCAGGCCTGTGACTGATCGCTAGAGCAGAGCAATGCTGTCTCTAAAGGGGTCACCGTGACCCACAGAGACAAGACTATAGGTTATAAGGAGGACAGATGCTGGGGGCCTGTCAGTGGTCACTGCACTAAGCATTGAGTCTCTTTTTCAGTGTAGACCACTAGATTCAGTTTTACAGAGGAACAAACGCTTTGTCTACACATTACATTATCAAGTGCTGTTTGAATCTCGAGGAGAAACTAGTTATGGAGGTGGGACTTGGCATTCCCATGTCAGACTCAAGCATATTTTGTTTCAAAACATCCTCCAAAGCTCCCTTCACTGAATCAGGCTGGCCGCCTAACTCAGTAACAGGGAGAAAGAATAAGAAAACAACCAAAGAATAAAGATGTGATTATTATGTATCTCACGATATAAAGCTCCGTCCCTAGCTGCCACTTAACACTTATTTAAAACCAAAAGTATCATTATGGTAGATTGATCTAAATGTATGAAGACTGTCTTCCTGTGTTTTCTACAAGTTTTACCTGGGAACTTACCAAGCCCTACAGTTCAACAGTAAATACACAGGTAGTATTAATTCGTTATGTATACCATTTGGATATATGGATTTCTTTCATTAAGGTGGTATTAGGTAATACTATCTTCCCAGACACACCATTACCATTACACCAGCTGCATCATTTTCAGTTGTCATGTCTAGGCCTGTGGATTGTTGATTTGTTAGTTATTATGTCTCATATCATGGTGGGATGCTTTTTTTTTTTTTTTTTTTTTGGTTTTTTCGAGACAGGGTTTCTCTGTGTAGCTTTGCACCTTTCCTGGAACTCACTTTGGAGACCAGGCTGGCCTCGAACTCACTGAGATCCGCCTGGCTCTGCCTCCCGAGTGCTGGGATTAAAGGCGTGCGCCACCACCGCCCGGCTTTTTTTTTTTTTTTTTTTTTTTTTTTTTTTTGGTGGGATGCTTTTTTGAGCACAGCAAAGAAAGCTGGAAAGTTTAAGCAAGTTACAAGGATGTGAGCAAGGTGTGTAAGAAGTCAAAGTTCAAAGCACTGATGTTTAAATCAAAGGAGTTGTTGAGCTATTCTCCAAAATAATTACAAGGACTGGCTTAAAGAACAGAAATGTATGTCTAATCAAAGTGAATTTAAAAGTGTTTGGTGAAAGGACCAAGCAGATGCCATAACAGGCTGCTCAGTCTTCTCTCAGAGATCAGGCCTCAATTTCAGTTCCCTGAGACTTGAGCAAGCAGTTTCTGGGAGGGCCATGAACAAAAGACATAGTCCTTGCAGTAGCTCCCTTTCTGCACGTACTCTGACTGCTCAAAGTTCAGCCAGATGTTTACTGTCTGGGACCCCTCACCAACTTAGAGTTATGTGCATGAGTCAAGGACAGAGCCTAGACCACTGAGCCAGGCCCCACAGTCAGTACGTGCTAGGCCAGCCAGCCCCCATGGCAGCTCAAGGACAAAGCCTGGGACTTGTGCTGGACTGCCCCCAAAGTGATAATTGTAACCACCAACCAGTAAATTCAAAGGTTACATACCCTTACCCAATTAAAAGAGAACAGAGATAAAAATAAACCAATCCGAGTTGCACCCGTGCAAAACCCTCCCGGCTCCCCTGAAGGCCTTGTGGTTTTTGCCTTTAAAAAGCCTGCCACACAAAGAAAGAGCAACTCCTCCCTGACTCACTGTATTGGGTGTAGGAATAAGTTCCCTGTCTAGACTTGTATCTACAGAATAAACCTTGCTGTTGCATTCTGGACACCTGTGGTCTTCGGTGGTCTCTTTGGGGTCATGATCTGGGCATAACATTTGGTTTTTGCTCAAGTTTTATCTAAATATTACATAGTTGTTAAAAGTATCTAAGTGGTGCCACTGACCTTCCGAGAGTTCAATAACCATATTTGGAGGCTATACTAATGAGATAAGAGGGACGAGAGGGAGGATTGCACACACACACACACACACACACACACACACACACACACACACGCATGCACACACGCACGACACCCCCCAGCTCTCCATGGTCAAGTATTACCAGGAGACTATGGGACACCTCTCTAAATGTCCTGCAACTGTGGGCAATCCTCTGCTCTCTTGGGCGGCAGGCAGAGATCCCCCTGGCGAGCTCTCACAGTGTCTGGTTTGCGCAGGGGAGTGTCAGTCCAGAGGAAAAATCTTCTCCAGGCTTCAAGGGAAGCCATTGTCAAGCAAGGCCTTTGAATTATTCTCACATCCATGGAACGACTGAAAAACAAAAGGAGGCTAAAGGATCCAAAGGTTTTTCTTGAGCCCAGACGACCCACAAGAACAAGATTCTCATAGAATCTTGACAGTTAAAAAAAGTGATTAATTTTAGCCTCCTGTATGGTCTTAAACACCCAGCAGGAAGATGTCCAAAGAATAAAGCAACTGGTGTGATTCTTCAATGGTTTAAGGTATCACATTTCTTGGGCATTAGGTTTAAAATCACATGAGATGTTATTTAGACAGCTATTTCTCATTTATAATTTTCTTCCGGACCAGAAAAAAACACAATACAGACCTCAGACCTTGGCTCAGTTAAACACTGCAATGCCTACCTGAAGCCAAGAGACATAGGCCCACTACTGTTTTCAACTGATGTTTACATTTCCTCTCCATCTCTTTGTCTGTCTCTCATCTGGGAGGGACCTCGTACTGTGTTGTTAGCCTGGGGTCATCACTCCCAAGACCAGCCTTGGATGTGGGACTGTCTTCTCTCTGGAGAAAGAAACATGAAGTGGAGATCCTGGCTGGAACAGCCTTGGGGTGGAGGTGGAGGTAAGGATGGCGCGCAGGTATGGTGGCTGGGGACCAGGGCAGAAACTGCAGCATGGCCACCACTGCTCTTGCAGTCGTACATGAGAAGGCACTGTCGGGAAGGAAGCAGCAGAAAAAGGAAACTGTGGAGCCAAGGTACTCCTTCAAAGTCATCCCCTGGGGACTCACTTCCTCTAACCAGCCCTTACCTCCTAGTAGCCATGAATTTATCAATCCCTGTGGTGTTCAGTCACCTCCCAGGAACACCAACAGCTGGGTACCAAGCCTGTCAATACCTGGGGGGCCTTTGTATCCAAACCAAATCACAACACAAGGGGAAGCAGGTGTTAGGCATTCAAGAAGAAAAATAAAGCTGGGTAGTGGTGGTGCAAGGGGGTCTCTCGAGTTCCAGGCCAGTCTGGTCTACAGAGCGAGTTCCAGGCCAGCCAGGGCTACTCAGAGAAACCCTGTCTTGAGGGAAAAAAAAAAAAAAAGGAAGAATAATAAGATTTAAAAAACCCTCAAACATATTTACTGTGTGGGTAATTTATTCCAGTTTATATACAAAGTAGTAGCTTTTAGAATCAAGTTAGTAAGTAGGAAAACCCACGTTAATTGAGATCAGACATAAGGAAAGTCAATGGACTAGGGCATAGCTTCTTAGCTGAGTGCTTGCTTAATATGCACGAGGCCCTGGGTTGGATCCCCACTATAGCATAACCTGAATGTAGTGGTACATGCAGTAATCCCAGCACTGTGGGAGACAGAGGCAGGAGGAACAGGTGTTCAAGGTCATACTCAGCTAGGTAGTGAGCTGGAGGCCAGGCTGGAAACGCATAGCACCTTGTCTCAAATGGGGGTGGGGAGGAGAGAAAATGAAGTCAGTCTGAAAATGAAGTCAGAGCTTATTGATCTATTTTGGTGTAAAACTCCTACAATATGGCTTTGATCAATCTGAACAGCTAGGATCAGTGTTATAAATGTAGCTGTAAACAGGTACTCTGAAAGTTCTTGGATTTCAACTCAGACAATTGATAGAGTGATAGGGAAAAAAAGGGCAGATTCATGGCTGTTAACTTGCCAATTTATAAAAAAATACTTGGGGCTGGAGACATGGGTCAGAGGGCCTGGGTTTGATCTGTAGCTTCCACATAAGACATAGATATACATCAAGATAATGAAATATTTGCTTATCTTCCCTCTGTTTTTCATAAATATATGTGTGTGTGTATATGTATGTATGTACATATAATACTTTGGTATCTATATAAGGTATACGTTCAGATGGAACCTCCTGCTCACCCCTGCACGATCCAGAAAGCCCCATTCCTGTGTCTATCTCCAAATCCACTGTTGTCCATGCTGAGATCCCCTGAACAAAGGAAAGGCGCCAGAAGACCACTTCGGAATTCTTGCAGCTTCCTCCCCTGAAGTTGCCAGCCGCCCAAGTCCCTACCTAAAGAGCTCATCTTTTGACCATACTTGGGCACAAACCCAGCTTGCGGCAGACCCATCATCACCCCTCACCTACAACCTGTAGTCTACCTATTTTCATTTGCGGGTACTTCTCCAGCTTCAATCTCTGGGTCTGGAGAACCTGCCTGAAAGTTGTTTTGCTCAAATAAACCTGTTGTTATTGTTAGAATTCTAAGCCACTCCCCCATGACCACTCATGGGCTGGCAAGATGCTTAGTCATTCTAGGGCCTTACGTCCTATGTAATCAGTGCACTGTGTGATCAAGTAATCTGTGTGCATGCGTGGCGTATCTACGGAAGCCCATATACACATGTGCGGCGGTGGGGGCTCTATAAAAGTGGGTTCCACTTACTCCTCTTCCTGCAGGTCTTTCCATAGGCCTAAGCACCCCCTTCTATTTCCTCTCCTTAATAAACTGTTATAGTGGGCTTTGTTGTACCTCGGGCTTTTCTCGCATGGTAAACAGAGCCGCTTAATGAATAACATTGCACTGCATAATAAATAACAGTAATACTTTTACAATTTGGCTTAGTCTGGCTTACTGCGTCGTCGGATAAACCTACTGTGGGGGAGGGGATCTATTAGTTAGTATATGTACATATAGGCACAAATTTTCCTTGTTTTATTTTGAGACAGGGTAGTCCTATGTAGCCTTGTCTGGCTTGGAATTTGCTTATCAAAGAGCAATATACCATGCCTTTTTAAAAAATATTTCACATTAAAAACACTTTTAGATTTAAAAACTTTCTTTTATGTGCGTGAGTGTTTTGCTGTATGTATGTATATATACCATGTGAATGCTGATGCCCACAACAGTCAGAAGAAAGCATAAGATCCTCTAGAACTGGAGTTAGGGTGGTTCTGCGCCGCCATGTAGGTGCTGGGAACCAAACCCAGGTCCTTTACAAGGGCAACAAGAGTTCTTAAACTGCTGAGCCATCCCTCTAGCCCCACCCCTGCACCTCCCCCATCCCCTTCCCAGCCCTTTTCATTCATTCTCAGGCTGCACGAGTTTAGTCTGGCAAGACAGCTCCGTGTGTAAAAGCCCTTGTCATGCAAGCCGGATGACCTGAGTTTGATTCCTCACTTCCCACTGTGGAAGGAATGAACTGACTCTTGAAAGTTTTCTTCTGACCTCCAAGTGACATACACAGGTGCGAAAACACACACACACACACACACACACACACACACACACACAATGAAGATTCAACGATTAAGGATTGTGTTTTATTTTACCAGGATCTGTATGATGCTAGGTACAGTTTGGTAGCAGTCATCTCTCACACACAATTATCTAAAATGCTTCCCATACACTGTTTTCTATATTAGGATTCCTTTTCATCCATCTGTTATTTCTGGATTCCTTATATTTTTAGACAGGGTCTCACAGAGCCCAGGCTAGCTTGGAACTTGCTGTGTACCCAAGGATGACCTCTAGCCCTCCACACTCCATGGTGATGGGATTACAAATGCACACCACCACACCCCACTGAAGCCTCACAGGCTGGAGCTACACCTAATTCGTGTTTTCACTCCAAGCAAGTGCAATGGATTCTTACAGTCGATACATATTTGCTGAGTAAATACAAACCCGTAAGTGAAGATGCTATCTCCTGTTCACTTCTCATCAAAGCGCCACACAAGCACTGAAAGGCTGCCTAACCTTCCCACACAGGTCTCACACCCTGTCCCAACAGACTCGGAAGCTTGTTTCCCTAGGGCAGTGCTCAAAGGGAACAGGGCCGCTTCAGTCAGAAGTGCTTTAGTGATGAGAATGTTTGGAATGCCAGACACACCCAAGCTTAAGTACGCAAGCACACTCCAGAGCGCAGTTTCAATGCCTACTGTTCTTTTCTTCCTCCGTAACGGCGAGTATAGAATTTTAGTGAAAGGCAGACCGTAGATACTGGTAAGCAGAAAAAACTGTGATCAGAGATTGCTCTACTCATTCTGTGAATCGCACCACAACCTTTTCAAGCTGCTGAAGTTGCCTGACAAAACTAGAAAGAAGTTGTGTTGTTTTTAAAGTAGAGTTTTTGGCTGGAGAGTTGGATAGTGGTTAAAGCGCTTGTAGCTCTTACAGAGGTCCTGGGTGTGATTCCTAGCACCCACATGGTGATGCATGATCTTCTGTAATTCCAGTCCCAGGGGATCCCAGTCTTCTTCCTAACTTCAAGGCACCAGGTCCTCCAAGGGCACCAGGCACATACATTCAGGGAAAATACATACATGGAGGCAAAAAAGTTGGACAAATAAAATAAAATAATAAATCTAATACAAATTTTACCTTTTTACTTTTTATTGAGATCTGAGGGCTTAGCAACAGATTCGCTCCTTTTTCATTTAAGTCAACAATCTCTTGGTTTTTTGTATTTTAACTAAAAAATAATTGTTTTGAGACAGGTCACTCTGTGTAGGCTGGCCTTGTCCTCCACCTCCAGCCTCATCCTCCTCAGTGGTGGGGTCAGTACACTCGGCTAGAAGTGTATTTTTCTTAAGAGCTTGTATTTTAGAACACTATATCTAGAAACAATGTTCAGAATAGCAATACTGACCCCAGGGAAAAAACTGGTCACTTCTTGTCTAGACTTCGGGGGACCTTCTTTCTGCCTGGGTTGCGGTGGGAGGAGCAACCGTGAGGCAATGTGCCTCAGGAGATCCCAAAATCTCACGTTTTTAAGTTGCTCAGATGCAAGCTGGTCTTTACAGAAGCAGTGAGTGCGGAATGACTTGGGGTGCTCGGCACTTTTTCTTGAAGTTGGAGGAGCCGGCAGAGCGAGGCCCCGCTCCTCAGGAAATGGGCTGTTTACTGAGTAAACACGCGGTAACCACAGAAACACCTGCTGCTCCAGAGGCGCCGCGGAGCCGCCGCCCCCCGCGGCCACATCCGGGCACTGCGCTGACGCTCACACGCTACGGCCGTTTAGCTCATTTGAAAGCCACGCACAGCCAATCCACCGGCACCGCCTGGAGGCGGGCCTTGGGCTGTGACCAATCAGCACGCCCTTCGGGGCTCCAGCCTATCAGAAGGGGGTTGACAGAGGGCGCCAATCAGCATGGCTCTTAGGGCGAGCGGCTGGATTTTTGAATCGGCCGCGGCCGCCTCCCTCGAGCCATGGCGGCGCCGGTGAGCGGAGCGAGTGTGTGAGGCGAACAGCCGAGGACCGCGCCGGAGCGGCTGTCTTTACATCTCAGCGTGGTGGGACTGCGGGTGAGTGGGGGCGAGTGCCCGAGCCGTGGGCGCGGCGCCCCCGGGAGCGCCATCCCTGCCCGTCCCGCCCTCCCCACCCCCGTCCGCTCCCGCCCGTCCCGCCGTCCCGGCCGGCCCTTCCTCGCGGTCCGAGCCTGGGCCCCCCTCCTGTCGTGCTGCTGCCCGGCGCCCCGGGTGAAGGGCGCAGTGGGGACCGGGATTTTGGCCGCCCGCCCGCTGCGGCCCCGAGCCGCCCTGATTGCTCTGTGGTTTCCCTCTGGAATTCCTGCAGAATTCCGATGTTCGATTTTTAAGTGTAAAACCCTGGCCGCCCCGCCCCTTCCCGGCCACAGATGTGTGTGGTTAGTGACTGTTCAGGAAGCGCTATCGGTGGATTTGGACCCCGCTTGGAGTCGCCTTGTGGGCAGCTTTGCTTAGCCACAGACTGGATGTGGCCGCAGTTGTCGTCTGTTAGGATGGCTGCCAAGGTTAAAATGAAAGGCAAGGAAAAAGATTTGGGATAGTGCCTGTAAAATATTAAGCTCTAAGTAAATGAGAACTAATCACAGTTATTAATAACATATTCACTATTGTAATTTGATTCTTTACGCTGGATAACGTTTTTATGAAGAAACCTAATTTAAAAGAACAGCTAAAATGACTGTTTGTTTAAACGGGCCCATGTGTTGTGAGACAGGGTCTCAGGTAGCCCGGCGTAGGCTTGTGCTGTGGAGCCAAGGGTGACATTGATCTTCTGATGTGCTTGCCTCCACCGGAGTGTTCCGATTACAGGTGTACTTTCACCGTGCCTGGTTCATGAGTTAATTGGGGATGACTTCATGCGTGCTACTGCGGAGCTGCACCCCGAGACAAAGACGTGTTGTTTTGTGGTCACTGATTCTGTTGTGTTTATTTTTAAAAACTCTGAATATAAAAAAAATGTGATTGGTGCATTTTAGTTTGAAATCAGATTGTTGGATGCTGGTTATATCATTATTTACCATGTAGCTCTTTTGCTGTAAATTTTGAAGCTGTTTTGGAAACATGATATATGCATTTAAGCATTTTCTTTTCTTTTCTTTTCTTTCTTTCTTTTTTTTTGTTTGTTTGTTTGGTTTTTCGAGACAGGGTTTCTCTGTGTAGTTTTGGTGCCTGTACTGGATCTCACTCTGTAGACCAGACTGGCCTCGAACTCACAGAGATCCACCTGGCTGTGTCTCTCAAGTGCTGAGATTAAAGGTGTGTGCCACCACCGCCTGGCGCATTTAAGCATTTTAAGTTAAAGAGAGTTATATAAATTAAAGTATCTCTAAAAATGTATAGTAAAAGTGGGATGATGTTAGTTCACGATTTAATTCCAGCACTCGGGAGGTAGAGGCAGACGGATCTCTGAGTTTGAGGCCAGCCTGGTCTATGGAGTGAGTTTTAGGACAGCCAATATTACATGAGAAGCCATGTCTTGAAAAACCATAAAACCTGTCTTTAAAACACGCACACGCACACGCGCACGCGCACGCACGCACGCACGCACAATACAATGCATACACACACACATATATATACACATTGTGAAGTCTTGACGTTGATGCATGATTATACATAATTATGGGCTGTATTTCGACATTTCTTTTTTTCTCTGGGGCTGAGGGGTTGAACCCAGAACATCCATCCTTCATGCTTTACCACTAAGCTACACTTCAAGCCTTAGAATATTCTAGTAATTTATACAGTGTGTATGATCAGATCAGGGTAATGGTTATGTCACATCACTTCTTTTATTGGAAACATTCAAAATCCTTTCTACTAATCTCTTTTTAATGAAGCACAGTTGGAGTTTATTTATTAGGGGAAAGTTTTTTTAAATTTTTAAAATTTTATGTGTATTGGTGTTTTGCCTGCATATATGTCTATGTGAGGTTGTCAGATTTTGGAGTTACAGACAGTTGTGAGCTGCCATGTGGGTGCTGGGAATTGAACCTGGGTCCTCTGGAAGAACAGTCAGTTTAATCGACAAGCCATCTCTCCAGCCCCAGGGGGAAGCTTTAAGCATTGTGTTCTACTAAACATTTCATTAATTACTGCATTTGGCTTTTTTTAAATCAGGTTTCATGTGATCCTCCTGCTTTTACTACCATGAGCAGCTCAAATGGTCTTATTTATTTATTTATTTATTTATTTATTTATTTATTTATTTATTTATTTATTTATTATGTATAGTGTTCTGCCTGCATGCCAGAAGAAGGCACCAGATCTCATCGTAGATGGTTGTGAGCCACCATGTGGTTGAACTCAGGACCTCTGGAAGAGCAGCCAGTGCTCTTAACCTCTGAGCCATCTCTCCAGCCCCTCAAATGGTCTTTTTGATTTATTGAACATTTTTGATTTCTTTAACCTAGCTTGTTTTTGTGAACCTTTAATCCCAACTCTCAGGAATGCTGACACAGGAGGATTGCCTGGAGTTTCATAGTGAATTGCAGGCTGGCAAGGGTCACATTGCAAGATCCCTCCTCAAAAGAGCATCAGTCAGCCAAATCAAATCATCTCCATTCTGAAAGCTGATCACCTCTCCCTCCTCTCCCTTTTCCTTCTCCCTCTCTCCAGCCCTTTTTTTGAAACAGGGTCTTCTCCTGAATTTTGGAATAAAAGGTGTGCACCCCAAGGCTTGGCCCAGGGTCTCACTCTGTAATCCAGACTGGCCTCAAATTCACAGTAATCCTCCTGCCTTAGCCTCCGGGAGTTTACTACCATGTCTGTCTTTTTTTCCTTTCTTTTTTTTTTTTTTTTTTTTTTTTTTTTGGTTTTTTGAGACAGGGTTTCTCTGTGTAGCTTTGCGCCTTTCCTGGAACTCACTCTGTAGCCCAGGCTGGCCTCAAACTCACAGAGATCCGACTGGCTCTGCCTCCCGAGTGCTGGGATTAAAGGCGTGCACCACCACCACCCGGCTCTTCTTTTCTTTTTAAAAAACATTTATTTTTATTTTTTAGGTTGTTGTTTTTTTCAGACATGGTCTCACTTTAGCCCTGGCTGTCCTGGAACTCACTATGTAGACCAGGCTGGCCTTGAACTCACAGAGATCCATCTGCCTCTGCTCCCAATTGCTGGGATTAAGGTGGGCCACTATACCTGGCTCTTTTTTTTTTTAAATTGAAAATAGATTTTTTCTTTTTTGGTATTTTTGAGACACGGTTTCTCTGTGTTTTGCTGGTTGTCTTGGCACTCTTTCTGTAGATCAGGCTGGCCTCAGATTCAGAGATGACCTGCCTCTGCCTCCCCAGTATTTTTTTTTCTTTTTTTGATTTTTTTTAATACAATACATTTGATCATTTCTTTTCCTAGATCCTCCCCATCTCCCTACCTCTCCACCTAACCAATTCCACAGCTTCTTTGTCTCTTTAGAAAACGAACAAGAAAAACAGAATAGAAAAATCATGAAGAAAATCCAAAGAAAAAGCATGAGAAGCACATACACAAGCAGAGAGACACACACAGAAAAACCATAAAAGCACAAAACAGTATATAAACAAAAGACCAGTTAGGTAAAAAAATGCCCAAAGTATTATGAGGCAAAATATTTCCACAAGAATACCACAGTTCGCTTTCAGTTGTCTACCTCCTGTGGGTATGGAGCCTGCCCTGTGATTGTGTACTCAGTGAGACTTAGGAGAACACTGTATTCTTCTTTTGAGTGGTGTCAGTTGGAGATAGCTTCTTGGTTAGAGATGGAAGATCATGTCAACTTCCTCTCTCAGTGCTGGGACCCCTTTTGGCGTGGACTGTGCAGGCCCTGTGCATGCTTCTTCGGTCTCTGTGAGATCATGTGTGCATTACTCCTGTTGATTCAGAGGGCACTGTTTCCTTGATGTCCTCCATCCCCTCCTCCTCTTCTGATGGAGACGTCATCCCGTTTAGGGCTGAGTGTTCCAAAGTGTCTCACTCTCTGCATAATGTCTGGCTGTGGGTTTCTCTATTGTTTCCCATCTACTGCTGCTTCAAGCTTCTCTGGTGATGGCTGACCAAGACACTGGTCTATGGGTATATAACAGAATGTTGATAGAAGTCATTATGTTGTGACATTTCTTTAAGTGACTTAGAACCTTGCGGTTTTCACTAGAAATGATTTTTAGAAGATGTAGGAAAAAGATTGTGTGGAATTTGTAATTGATTCTGAATAAAGACAACTATTGGAGCACTCTATAGAGAACTTTAGAATAGTGATTGCTATGGAAGACAATAAACAATACCGAGTTGTGAATATTGTATAAATATGAATAGTTATTTGTCATTTCAAAATACCTATTCAATTTCTATCACAATCTGAATTTGAGTTGCAATCTATATCCTGCTTTCCTCAAACAGAAACTGAGGCTTAATGCAGAGCTGAGCTAGAAAACAGGTGTCTGACTTGTAAGTGTATGATTTTTACAACCATGTGTAGGTCTGTTGTGTGTACATTTTGTACTACCTAGACTCACCATCCAGAAGTGAAGATTCAAACCTTACTGATTTTCCAAAGCATACAGTTTAAACTGTTTCTTTACTAAGAATCCAGAGTAGTGTCTCTCTGAATCTGAAGTAGGGAAAAGTGGACCAGTCATGAGCTCTGATGTAAAGATGAGACTGTTAAGTTAGTTAAGAAATTCCACCCCCCCCCCCCCCAAGTTGGGTATAAAGCCCAGGGTCTGCAGCATGACTGGCAAGCACTTCACCACTAGCTACAAACTCCAGCTTTATATTTCAGTTAAACTTTCTAACCTGCTTGCTTAACTTTTCAGTTCTTAGGTCCTAGTGAAAGGACCAAGTGGATTCCATAACAGGCTGCTCAGCCTTCTCTCAGATATTAGGCCTCAATTTCAGTTTCCTGAGACTGAGCAAGCAGTTTCTGGGAGGGCCATGAACAAAAGACAATTAATCACTGATGCCCCTGCCATCAGGGACAGGGAGATAGGACACACCAAGCCTGGACCACTGAGCTAGTCCCCACAGTCAGTATGTGCTAGGCCAGCCTGCCTCCACAGCAGCTCAAGGACAAAGCGTGGGACTTGTCCAGGCCTGCCCCAAAATGGATAACTATAACCCCTTTACTAACCCTAGCCAATTAAAAGTTACTAACATGCCACTTGCATAAACCAATCCTGAGTCTGTTCCTATGTAGTCTGTAGGCCCTAAGACCCACCCCTTGCTTTGCCCCTATAAAAATTCTGCCCCATTGCTACTTGGGGTCTCTCCTGCTCTGCTGCTGCATCAGACAGAGAGGTCCCAGTTAACTTGCAACAATAAAAAGACTGCTTTTGCGTTGGAGTTGGTCTCTTAATGGTCTTTGGGGAACTCTGGGTACAACACTAGAAGTCAAAGAGCTTTCTTTCATAGTCCAGATTTATATTGGTACTAATTTATATTTGTCTTGTCAAATCTTAGAGATATTTGGAAATTAATATAAACATGTCAATAATATGTAAGCTGCACAATTACCTGTGAAAGGTTCTGAGAAATCCATAAAGGTTGAGTCAAGAGTGATGATTGAAGTAGAGAACATGCTAAGTAGAGCTGATCACTACTAAATATGCACAGTTATAAAGTACATTGCAGTTTGAGCCTCAAAACTGCTCAGAAATCATTGTGATTCATGGAGTTTGACACTGGAGTTACTGGATTTGAGACTGGCAGGCATTTGGGCAGGGAGCACGAGAATAAAGATGGGATTATTGTAGGTAGCTGTTGTGTGGACGTTTTGGAAGAGAAATGGGTTGAAGACAGATGAGGAAGAAAGAAGTGGAAAAGTATTTGTGACCACCTTTTGTGCGCTTATGTCAGGGAGGTTTCTGTGTTCCTTTGATGCTCTTGATAGTTACTTGTTACTGTATTTTTATAAACCGGTTCTGAGTAGCTTTATTTTACAGAAGAGGAAACCTAGACTCGTGGAGGTTTTGAAACAGGGTCTCTTGTACTCCAAATTGGCTTTGAATTCATGTTGCCAGAGATGACCTCCTGTCCTGATCTTTCTTCCTCCACCTCTGTGGTGCTGATTCCAGGCATGACGACTCCCTACCACTTGGGCCCAGCTGATACATTTTACATGACCCAAGTACAGCTTCTAACGCAGTGGTTCTTAGCCTGTGGGTCAAGATCCCTTTGGTAGTGACATCAGATATCCTGCATATCAGATATTTACATTATGATTCATAGCAGTAGCAAAATTACACTTATGAAGTAGCAATGAAATAATTTTAAGGGGGAAGTCACCACAACATGAACTGTATTAAGGGGTGGCAGCATTAGGAAGGGTGAGAACCACTCACTGGTCTAATGCTTGTTGTTGCTCAGTGACCAGGTTTGTTTCATGTATTCAAATTTCAAATTTTGTTTTTCAGCCTCCAAAAAATAGTACAGACAATGGCTGACAACAGTGTATTAACATCTCCTACTGAGATAACAAGCTTGGCAGATTCTTCCATCTTTGATTCTAAAGTTACTGAAACTTCCAAGGAAAACTTGTGCCTGGCATCTACTTCAAATGTTGACGGTAAGCCTGTTGTCTGCTTTTAAAAACACAGAATTGTTACTTTAATTTTTTGGTAACTGATGTAACAGTTGTTAAGTTAGAGCATGTCTATTGAGTAACTAAGTCGGGCTCTATGTCTACATTCTCTGGCCATCATTTGAGCTAATGCTTCCCCAGTTTGAAAAAGGGAGTGTTCTAGTGTTGATACTGCTTCTTAGTATTGAGACAGTCTAGCTATAAAATTGCTAAGCTAGAATTTGTTGATGGTTAAATGAGGAACCACTTTTTTTTTTTCCCAGCGCTGAGGACCGAACCCAGGGCCTTGTACTTGCTAAATCCCCAACCCCAAAACGATTTTTTTCCCCCCCGAGACAGGATTTCTCTGTGTAGGTTTGTGCCTTTCCTGGAACTCACTCTGTAGTCCAGGCTGGCCTTGAACTCATAGAGATCTGCGTGCTCCACCACCGCTCGGGAGGAACCACTTTTATTTCACTGCTTTGTAGATGGTCTTTCCTAAAGTTTCCTTTGCTTTAAGAAGTAGGACCATGCTTGATAATGCTTCTTTGGGGGAATTATTTCTTGGTTGTTGTTTGTATGCCTTTTACTACAGTATATCTTTTTTTTCAAAGTGATACATAGTCAAATATTTTTGTAGGAAACTCAGAATTAGATTATTTTAACTTTCGGGAATGTTCTATTCTCCTCAGAGATAGAAGACTTTCTAGATAGGAAGAAGGCCTAGGAAGTACTGATTGTGCCGTTGGTACCCTATAACCACATTAAAACATTTTACATTTCAATAGAAGAGATGCCTCAGGTTGAAACAAGATTGATACTGGTCCAGGAAGCTGGGAAACAAGAAGAGCTTTTAAAGGCTGTAAAGGTAAGGAGTTTGGGTTTGTAGTTCATTTCCAGATGAGATTCTTCACCCACCTATCTTTCTTAATCTTATACTTAAGTCTCTTTTCCACAGACTATTAAAATAATGGAAGTCCCTGTTATAAAGATAAAAGAAAGTTGTCCTGGAAAATCGGATGAAAAGTTAATAAAAAGTGTTATTAATATGGTAGGTCAAGCATCTCGTTGCATGTGGCATGCCTCACTTCCTTCGATTGAATTGCTTCACTCTGGTGAAGGCATGAGATGTATGTGCACTCTGAATTAGAAATGTAGAAAGTAGCTTATACTTATTTTAGAATTGGGTTGTTTCTGAAATCCCAAACTAGCATTTATTATAAATACAAATTTTAGAGACTTCTCATTTAATTTAAATCAAGGATGTAATGTGTACAAAGATCTGATAATTTTCTTTACATGTTTTAGTACTTTTCCCCATTAATTTTATGTAGTTTGAATTCTTGTTGTTTTTCCAAATTATTAATACCAATAATCAATTACTGTGTCTCAGAATTTGTAATATATCTAACTAATTTTCTAGTCCATCTCCAAAACAATCATTATTTATTATATTTTGACAGATTGAACCCAGGGTCTCCTGCATGCTAGGCAAGCATTTTACTGCTGAGCCAATGCCCTGGCCTTCAGTTACATTAGTTTGCTAGGGATGTAGGAACAAAGTAACACAGACTAGAGAGCTTGTGCAACAGAACTTCATTTTCTCAGTTTTGGGAGCTCATTGGAATTGGTGCCAGCAGGTTTAGAGTCTCCGAAACCTCTCTTGGCCTGCACGTGGCTTCCTTGCTGTATCCCTCACGGTCTTGTTTCTTTGTAGTACATCTTTGCTGTTAACATCTTTACCCACATATAATCATCTTGTGAGATAAAGCTTCACTTTTCATTTTGGGTTTGGGGTTCAGTATAAGAACGTCAAGGATATCTGGGTGGTGGTGGTGCACGCCTTTAATCCCAGCACTTGGGATGCAGAGGCAGGCAGATCTCTGTGAGTTCAAGGCCAGCCTGGTCTACAGTTCCAGGACAGCCAGGACTACACAGAGAAACCTTGTCTCAAAAAAACCAAAAAAACAAAAAACTTCAAGGATAGCTGATTTGTCTCATCACTCCAGTCTTTCAAATTAAAGCCCAAATAATTTATTTATCAATTCAGAGTTATTTATTTATTTTGGGGTATTATTTTTCTGTGTATCCTTGGCTGTCCTGAACTCATTCTGTAGACCAGGCTGGCATCTGCCTCCCAAGCACTGGGATTAAAGTCGTGCACCACCATTCAGCTCCATTCAGAATTCTTTTTTCTGTTCTTTTCACACAGGAATTATGTAGGCTCTTCAGTATGTTGATTCTTGTTTTTTTTGTTTTAATTGTTGTAAGATACTTGCCTTTGTGTATTGTACGTCTGTCCCATGCAGCTAGTTTTGCTCATGACCTCTCTTTACAGCATAGGTATTGAAATGAGAATGTTGGGGCTGGAGAGATGGCTCAGAGGTTAAGAGCACTGAATGCTCTTCCAGAGGTCCTGAGTTCAATTCCCAGCACCCATATGGTGGCTCACAACCATCTGCAATGAGATCTGGCGCCCTCTTCTGTATACATAATAAATAAATAAATCTTAAAAAAAAAAGGAATGAGAATGTTAATCAGAAACCTTTTTGTTAAACTGTGGTATTTTATAGCTTATGGTATTTTTTCTTATTTTTTTGAAGATAGCAGTGTATGTATATTATCATTTTTCCTGATCAGAATAAAAAGTGGTGAACAGATCACTGATGAAGTGCATCAAAACATGTGTACTTAAATTTTTTTTTTAAGTGGGGCCTGGTGGCTTATACTTGTAATCTCATCAGCAGTCTGAGGCCAGGAAGGTTGCTGAGAGTTCAAGGCCAGCCTGGGTTATATAGAGAAGTTCAGGCTAGCCTGGCTAATATTGTAAAACCTTGCCTCAGAAAAACAATAAGGCAGTGGCAACAGCTCATTACTAGAGTGCTTGCCTAGCACGCTCAGAGTTCTAGGTTCAATTCCCGTTACCACCAAAACTAAAACTAGAGAAAGGGGAACTTCTGGTGTTCCAGTATTTGGAACTTACTGTGCATGCTAGGTGGTTATAGGCCACTGAGTCATGGAGCCTAAGTTCATGTCTTTACAGTATCCATCTGTAAAGTCTTAATGTGGATGGGGTAGATGACATAGAGGTAGAGAAACATAGTTTTTCATTATTGTATAGGACATTGGTGATTGTATGCTTTAACAGTTAAGTTTTCTACAAATCTTAAAGAAAGATGTCAAAAAAGTACCGGAGTCCGGCCGGGCGGTGGTGGTGGTGGTGGTGGTGGTGGTAGTGCACGCCCTTAATCCTAGCACTCGGGAGGCAAAGCCAGGTGGATCTCTGTGAGTTCGAGGCCAGCCTGGTCTACAGAGCAAAATCCAGGACAGGCACCAAAACTACACAGAGACACCCTGTTTCAAAAAAACAAAAACAAACAAACAGAAGTACAGGAGTCATTTTTAGGGAGTCATGTATTTTATATGGTCTATGAATGAGTTTTATTTGTAATAACCATATTAAAAAAAAAACCCTAGGAAATTAAAGTGCCCTGTGGAAAGATGGACTCAGTGGAAGAATTTGGAGATTTGGATTCCCCAGAATTTGAGAATGTATTTGTAGTCGCTGACTTCCAGAGTTCTGTCTTCAATGACTTACGCAGGACTGACTATAGAATTGTTGGACCACCAGTTATACTCAACTGTGCACAAAAGGGAGAGGTAAGAAACATACAGTTATCATGACTTCCCAAGAATCATTTTTACTGATGAAGTTTTTGAAAATTTATAATTAGAAAATTCTGTTAATTGTTGAATGTATGTAACACTTAGAATAATTCATAGTTGCTGGGTGGTGTTGCTCATGCCTGTAATTCTAGCACTTGGAGGTGGAAATTGGATTTGGAGTCTAGGCTCCATGAGCACATGAGGTGCTCTCTCCTCAACAAAATGATAATTAATAGGGGCTATTCTTATGTATTCCTTTTTAATTTTTTAGTAGTCAAAACCCAAGGCTATTGAAAGTCAGACAATGAGAACTGTGGGTATGTAAAAGCATGTACATATGGCCTTACTTATTACACCTGTAATGCCTTAGGAGAGAATTGCAGAGGCTTGGCTTCCAGACATGTGTATACATAAACCTTTCTTTTTTTCCACATAAAACTGGTGCCATATCTGTTATCATAAAATTTTAACTAAGAGGCTATTTTAGCCTCCCCCCCCCCCCCCAGGTTTTTAACTGTGTGTGTGTGTGTGTGTGTGTGTGTGTGTGTGTGTGTGTGTGTGTAAGAGGACTGCTTGGGGGGTTCAGTTCTTTCCTTTCATTATGGTGATTTCAGGGTTCAAACCCAGGTCATCAGGCTTGCCAACAAGTGCTTTTTTCTTGGAGATAGGGTTTCTCTGTGTAGTCCTGGCTCTCCTGGAACTCACTTTGTAGACCAGGCTGGCCTTGAACTCAGAGATCCCACTTGCCTCTGCCTCCCAAGTGCTGTGATTAAAGGAATGGGCCATTATGCCCAGCTACATTTTTAAAACTTTATTTTGAGATAAGGGCTTCTTGTATTCCTGGATGGCCTTGAACGTACAATCCTCCTGTCTCAGCCTTCTGAATACTGGGATTGATTACAAGAATGTCCAACTGACCATACCTGGTGGGGAGATACTTAATTGTGGAGTTTATAGAGTTTGACTTTTGTTACCCGAAAATTCAAGTAAAACTTGGGTATTGAAAAGTTGATTGGCAAGAGGAGAAATTGTTAAGCTTGGGGCCATGTTTTCTAAATCCTAGCTAAAAAGGAAGCTCATAGGTTTACACTTGTGCCCTCCACAGCCCCTGCCGTTCTCCTGTCGGCCACTGTACTGTACGAGCATGCTGAACCTGGTGCTGTGCTTTACTGGATTCAGGAAGAAGGAGGAGCTCGTAAGTATGATAAGGCAGCTTCGGAGATGTTTTCCTAGTAATGCAGATTTAAATGCCTTTGTTTCTTTTTGGTATCATGAGTTCATTTGAAAGGTCTTGAAGGAAAAACGCTATGGCCATGAGGTTCTAAATTTTAAAGAAAAATTCTGTTTTTTTTTTTTTGGTCTTTTTTGTTATTTTGTCTTTTTTTTTTTTTTTTTTTCCCAGAGCTGAGGACTAAACCCAGGGCCTTGCCCTTGCTAGGCAAGCGCTCTACCACTGAGCTAAATCCCCAACCCCTAAAGAAAAATTCTTAAGAGCTTTGTTTAAAAAGAAAAAAAAGAATGTAAGTGATAGCTGGCATGTAAATTAATAGAAAATTTTACTTTCCTGCTAATTATCAGTTACATTGGTTAATTGAAGTTTTTGTCACACAAAATAAATATTGTTATACAAGCCAAGCTTTAAGTATTCTTACCACCACAGAGAAATCACAGAAAGTTTTTTTGGTTCACAATATTTCCTAAGTTGGAACTAGTAAATATTGCTATAATTTTGTGGGACAGGTATTGATGTTATATAACCTGATGTTAAAAGTCAATATATTTGGGGCTGGAGAGATGGCTCAGTGGTTAAAAGCACGTTCTGCTCAGAGAACAAGAGTTTGGTTCCTATCACCCATGTCAGCTACCTCGCAATGGCAGCAGCCTGCCTTCAGTACTAGCTCTGGGTGATCTGACACCTGCTTCTGGCTCTGGATACCTACTTGGGTGTGTGCGTACTCACAGACACATAAGTAAAAGTGAACTTTAAAAAAGAAATCAATATATTTGTTTGTGGGTGTGGTCTTGGCTTTGATATCCAGTGTTGTAGAGTACATAAAGTGAATAAATGAAGACAATCTGTCTGTGTTTAGGCAGGATTAGAGCCTGTCGTCCGTCTGTTAACTTTCTGTGTGCATTGTTTGTCTTTTGTGTGGTTTGCCTGTAGCAATAGCAAGCTACTCTTTTTTTTTTTTTTAAAGGGGTGAAAGAAAGCCTTAGAGATCAGAGAAATAGTGATAGCCACCAACCTTATCTCTCCAGCTCTGCAGCTGCCAAAGGGGGCTTCTTCCTGTCTACCCACGCCTTTATTGTCTTGCTGGTCTGCCCTCTCATTGGCTCTTAGCCCAGCTACCTCACTTCCTTGTCACTGCCTGTCTGTACAGACCCCCAGGTCTCTGGTGGTACTGGGATTAAAGGCATGTGTAACCACACTTGGCTGTTTCCTGGTGTGTCCTTGCCTGCCAAGTGATCAGATTAAGGGCATGTGCTACCACTGCCTGACTTTTTTGTTAATGGCTTGCTATTACCTCTGGTCTCTAGGCAAACTTTATTAACATACAAATAAAATATCACATTTCAGCATAAATAAAATGTCACTACACTATATCTTTTTTTTTCAGAGTAGATTCAATAATTACAGTTTTATTCTATCATTTCTATATAATACATTTTTATACCATATCCTCCTTTCTTCTTTTAGAAAGAGATTGACTATGACCAATAACAATTTTTAACCAACCACTAAAAAGAGACAAATTAAATTTTATTTGACCACATAAATTAATGACCATTAAATGACCCAAAACCACCTACCCCACCTCTTGGGAATGTGGGCATCCTGTTCTTACAATCCTCCTGTTTTTTCATTACATACCAATCCCAGTTCCTCCTCCCTCCCCTCCCCTCCCCTCCCCAACCTCCCCCAGTCCCACCCCCCATCCACTCAGAGAGGGTAAGGCCTCTCTTGGGGAGTCAGTGAAGTCTGGCATACTAAATTATGGCAGGATCAAGTCCCTCTCCCTGTGCCAGGCTGAGCAAGGTATCCCACCATAGGGAATGTGTTCCAAAAAGCCATTTCATGCATCTGGGATAAGTCCTGGTCCCACTGCCAGGGGCTCCCAAACAGATGTAGCTACATAACTGTCACCCACATTCAGAGGGCCTAGTTCGATCCCATGCATGTTCCCCAGCTGTCAGGCCAGAGCCCATGAGCTCCCACCAGCTTGGGTCAGCTGTCTCTGTGCTTTTCCACATCCTGATCTTGACCTCATACTCTCATGATCCCTCCTCCCTCTCTTCAACTGAAGTCCAGCAGCTCAGCCCAGTGCTTGGTTGTGGATTTCTGCATCTGCTTCCATCAGTTACTGGATGTAGTGTCTATGATGACAATTAGGGTAGTCACTACTCTGATTATAGAGGAAGGTAAGTTCAGGCACCCTCTCCATTATTGCTAGGAGTCTTAGCTGGTGTCATCCTTGTGGATTCTTGGGGATTTCCCTAGCACCAGCTTTCTCCCTAATCCCCTAATATTTCCCTCTACCAAAGTAACTCTTTCATTGCTCTCCCTCTCTGTCCCTCGCTCCACTGGGCCATCTCAGCCCCTCCTGTTCCCATCTCTTACCCCTCTTTCCCCTCCCCCCAGTTTACCCAGGAGATCTTAACTATTTTACCTTCCTGAGGCCCTCCATGGGTGTTCCTCTTAGGGTCCTTTTTACCTAGCTTTTCTGGGGTTGTGAATTGCAGCCTGGTTATCCTTGCTTTGCCTCTAATATCCTTTAAAGAGTGAGTACATACCATGTTTGTATTTCTGGTTCTGGGTTACCCCACTCAGGATGATTCTTTTTAGTTCTATTCATTTACCTACAAATTTCATGTTTTCATTGTTTTTTTTTTTTTTTTTTTTTTTTTTAACCACTGCATAATACTCCATTGTGTATATGTACCACATTTTCTTTATCCATTCTTCAGTTGAGGGGCATCTAGTTTGTTTCCAGGTTCTGCCTATTACAACTAATTGCTATGAACATAGTCCTTGTGGTATGATTGAACATTCCTTGGGTATATGCCCAAGAGTGGTATAACTGGGTCTTGAGGTAGATTGATTCCCAATTTTCTGAGAAACCGCCGTACTGATTTCCAAAGTGGCTGTACAAGTTTGCATTCTCACCAACTGTGGAGGAGTGTTCCCTTTGCTCCACATCCTCTCCAACACAAGCTGTCTTCAGTGTTTTTGATCTTAGCCATTCTAACAGGTGTAAGATGATATCTCAGAGTCCTTTTGATTTGTATTTCCCTGATGACTAAGGATGTTGAGCAATTCCTTAAATAAATGTCTTTCGGCCATTTGAGATTCTTCTGTTGAGAATTCTCTGTTTAGATCTGTATCCCATTTTTAATGGGGTTGTTTGGTATTTTGATGTCTAGTTTCTTGAGTTCTTTATATATTTTGCATCAGCTCTTTGTCAGATGTGGGGTTGGTGAAGATCTTTTCCCATTCTGTAGGCTGTCGTTTGGTCTTATTGACCATGTCCTTTGCTTTACAGAAGCTTCTCAGTTTGAGGAGGTCCCATTTATTAATTGTTGATCTCAGTGTCTGTGTTACTAGTGTTATATTTAGAAAGTGGTCTCCTGTGCCAATGCGTTCAAGGCTACTTCCCAATTTCTCTTCTGTCAGGTTCAGTGTAGCTGGATTTATGTTGAGGTCTTTGATCCATTTGGACTTAAGTTTTGTGCATGGGGATAGATATGGATCTATTTGTAGCCTACATGTCTACATCCAGTTATGCCAGCACCATTTGTTGAAGATGCTGTCTTTTTTCCTTTGTATAAATTTAGCTTGTCAAAAATCAGGTGTTCATAGGTGTTCGGATTAATGTCAGGGTCTTTGATTCGATTCCATTGATCTATGTGTCAGGTTTTTTGTTTGTTTGTTTGTTTTTTCGAGACAGGGTTTCTCTGTGTAGCTTTGCACCTTTCCTGGGGCTCACTTGGTAGCCCAGGCTGGCTTCAAACTCACAGAGATCCACCTGGCTCTGCCTCCCGAGTGCTGGGATTAAAAGGTGTGCACCACCACTGCCCGGCTATGTGTCAGTTTTTATGCCAATACCAAGCTGTTTTTATTACTATAGTAGAGCTTTACAAGCTACTCATTAAAAAAAAATAAATGTTACATAAAATTTAACATTTATAAAAATTTGTATAAGTTTTGTAAAGTAGTTATGCTAAGTGAGTTATTAATACAGATTTTTGTTCAAATTAGTTAAAATCAATTTTGTTCAATTTTTCTTTTGAGGTCAAATTGGTGACATTGGTTCATCACATGGGTGGAGTTATTCGAAAAGAATGTAATTCGAAAGTAACACATCTGGTGGCAAATTGCACACAAGGAGAAAAATTCAGGGTATGTAAACTTAATATTTTCATTTGTTTTCAGTATAGTATTGCTCTGTAATGTTTTTTTGTTTATATGTTTGTTTTGAAATGGTCTCATACTATAGTCCAGGATAATCTAGAAATCATTTTGTAGGCCATGCTAGGTTTGACATCACGAGTGTCCTGTTTCCCCTGTACAACTCCTTCGATTATAGGCTGCTCTACCGTGCCTGGTTTGATGGGGTTTAATAATATCACTCTTGTTGATTCACCATTTACGGAGGGTCAGATTGGAATTTTGCCATTGGCATGTTTAGTAAAGGATTTGTGATGTAGCTCATTATAGAGTGCTTGCCTAGCGTGCACGAAGGACTCGTCCAGTCCCTGGCACTGCATACCTGTCCTAACAGTGCATGATTAATCCCAGCTGTTGCCGTGGAGACAGGAGGCTCAGCACTTACAGGCCGTCTAGGTGGTTCAAGGTCAGCCTGTGTTCATGTGAATCCCTGTTTCAAAAAACAGAGGGAGGCAAACAGAACCTTTAGCACAGATTTAATCTGTACAGAACTGTGGCCCATCAGGTTTTCAGAAGGAGTGAAGCCAAGTTAGACATGGAAGAGAAATGAGTGGGGTGGGGAGGGTAGGAGAGGGGTTTGCTAGCAAATGTTGTCCGACCGTAGTGACAGGCAGGTCAAGAACTGTGAGAACAGATGTTTCACTGTTGGCTTGATACAAGTACAGCCTCTTATAAAATGATCTTGTTCCTTTGCATGTGTTAATTATCTGTGTATTTAAATAAAAAAGAGTTATCTATTTGAAAAAAAACAACAGGAAAAAGTATGTTTCTCTTAAGACCGGGTCATTTCTTTTCTCTCTCTTTTTTTTCTTTTTGTTTATTATGGGGGTGGGGATAAGTAAAGGGTTTATTTCAGCTTACATTTTCACATCACAGTCTATCACCAAAGAAAGTCAGAGCAGGAACTCAAGACAGGAACCTTGAGGCAGAAACTGATACAGAAGCCATGAAGGAATGCTGCTCACTGGCTTCTCAGCATGGCTTGCTTTTATACCCCAGGCCCATCTGCCCAGAGGTGCTATCACCCACAATGAGCTAGGTCCTCTTATATCTATCAATCACTAATTAAGAAAATGCCTTACAGGCTTGCCTACAGCCTGATTTTGTTTTTTTAATTTTATTTATTCTATGTGCTTTTACATCATGTATCTTGATCTCATTCATTTTCCCGTCCCTTTGCGTCTGCCTTCGCCCCTGCACACTCCCCAAATAATACAAAATTTAAGAGAAAAAAATTAAAAAAGGAAAAACTTAAAAATCTTGTCATGGAAGTTGCAGTGTGACACCATGAGTCATACCTTGAACCCTTTTGTCCGTATATCTTTACTTGCAAGTATTCATTGCAAAGAGTCTTTGGTCTGGTTTAAGGTCTCTGGTTTCTTTTTTCTTTCTTTCTTTTTTTTTTTAATGTGCATTGGTGTTTTGCCTGCAGATCAGATCTTTGAGTTACAGACAGTGGTTAGCTGCCATGTGGGTGCTGGGATAAGAACCCAGGTCCTTTGGGAGAACAGTCAGTGCCCTTAACCACTGAGCCATTTTTCCAGCCCCGTCTCTGGTTTCTACTACCGTATGGGTGCTGGGCACTTGCTTCGGTTCTTCCTGGATATCTTGTTGTTGCCCTGTGTTGTGGAGTTCCTGTAGCTTTGAGTCTTCAGGTCAGGTCCCTTCACGTGCTCCAGCAGATCATAGATGGGGTAGATAATATATATGGTGGGCGAAGTCCTAACCTTGGCTTGGGCCTGGGCAGCTGTAGGGTTGGTCCACCAGATGTGAAATGGGGACAACTGTCCCCTGCTTACAACTTTGGGCCTCGCTCACCTCCACCTGCACTAACAAGATTGGCTCTCCCACTCTTATGATCATAGGGCCAGGTCTCCGAACTGCCCCAGATGTTGATGGGGGGAGGTTGAGGGGAGGGCAACTCCCTTCTGCCCATGCTGCCACGAGACAGATGGGTAATGGGGACAGCTCTCCCATGCTCACAGTTTTGGGACTGGCTCACCTCTGCTGGTTCTTTTGTGCTGCCCTGGCGAGGTGCAGGGTTTGCTCTCCGGAGTGCTACAACTGGTGGGCGTCAGGGACTGTTCTGCTTATGACCACAGGGTCAGCTCCACCTGCCCCAGACGTTGATGGCGGTGGGGCAGCTCTTCTCCGCTCCTGTCAGCACAAGATGGATGGATGGTTCATGGGACAGCTCTCAAGTTCACAGTTTTGGGCTGGCTCACCCACACCTGTGCTCAGAGGTTGGCTCTCTTGTGCTGATTTGTGTGATTGAGACAGGATCTCTATGTAACCGTGGCTGTCATGGAATTCAGTGTATCGGCCAGGCTGGTCTGAAACTCTCAGAGATCCCCCTGCTTCTGCCTCCCAGGTGCTGGGATTAAAGATGTGGGCCACTGTGCCTATCCCAGTCTAGCCTCCCAAGTGCTGGGATTACTGGACTATCCATCCTGCCAGCTGAAAATAACTTAGTAGGATTGAAGTCCAAAGAGACCCTGAGGACCTGAAAGCTGGAGAACTGGTCTTGCTCATTTCAAGGGGTGAACTAGCTGGGGCAATGCTGAAGAGCTCACCCTGGTTGTGAGGAAGGGGGAGAGCTGGCGACCGACCAATCCTGCAAGTACCCAGGCCCAGAACCAGGGCTGTGAGTTGTCCCACCCAAAATCCACCCCACCTATGATCTGCTGGAGCACATGAATGGGACGGTCCTGCAGACCCAAAGCAGCAGGATCTCCACAACACAGGGCAACAGCAGGATATCCAAGAGGAGTCCTAGTGAGGGCCCAGCGCCCATAGGTGGTAGAAAGCAGAGGCCTCGAGCCAGACCATTGACTCTCTGCAGTGAACACTTGGATGTAGAGATACACGGACAAAGGGGTTCAAGGTGTGACTCACAGTGTCACACTGCAGCCTCCATGTTGAGCTTTTTTCCTCTTAAATTTTATTTTGGGGGAGGGGAGCTTTCCATAGGCAGAGGGACAGAGAAATGAATGGGATTGAGATGCATGATGTAAAAGACACAAAGAATAAATAAAAAGAAAGTTAAAAAAAAAGAATTGGGTACCATGGAACTTATTTTAAAGTTACAGTTACTTTAATAAAGTAGAATGTAAAATTCTGCTAAGAGTTTTGTACATAATTCTTTAGAAACACTTCCTTGAATGTAGTTATTTACAGTGAAAACTCATTGTGATTGATGTTAATATTCTTAGGTTGCTGTGAGCCTGGGTACTCCAATTATGAAGCCAGAATGGATTTATAAAGCATGGGAAAGACGGAATGAGCAGTAAGTGCTTAGGAATCCAGTAGTTTATTGTGTGAATTCAACATGTTATTTATTTATTTAAGAAAATTGATGTGTGTGTGTGTGTGTGTGTGTGTGTGTGTGTGTGTGTACTTGAATGCACGTTGTACCACGTGTGTGCAGTGCCTGAGGAAGCAAGAAGATGGCATCAGATCCTCTGGAACTAGAGTTACCATGTGGGTCCTGGAACTCAAACCTGGGTCTTGCCTTGTGGAATAGCAGCCAGGGTTCTTAACTACTGAGCCATCTCTCCAGCTCAACGTAGTATTTTTTAAAATGTGTGACTTTACCCTTTGTTTTAAAGATAAAGCCATGTGCCAACAAAAACTAAATTTGTAGATCATACAGAAAAAAATAAATTCAGTCTTTGAATAGCTTAGGGAATAAAACATAGGTTATGAAACAATTAATTGAAAGATTTGGTATCATTGGATTTTACTTTGTAAAGTACTTTTTGTGTGTGTGCACGATAGTTTGTGTGGGCATGCATGTTGCAGCACACATTTGGAGGTCAGAGGATGACTGTGGAGTTGGTTTCCTCCATTTACTTTTACGTGAGTTCTAGGGATTGACCGTAGACTGTAAGGCGTTTGTGGCACGTGCCTTTCCTGCTGAGTTAGCTCACAGGACTGATTTTTGTGAAATAGGTTTGACTGGGTAGTTAAGATGCTTTGGTGGGTGGTGGTGCTTGCTACCCAGCCTGCTGACCTGTGTTTGATTCCCAGGGCTCACATCAGGGAGAGATTGAACTTCCAGGGGTTGTCCGCTGGCTTCCATGTGTGCATTGTGGCCCCCATGTGCACACATACAAATAAAATGTTTGATTATCGTAAACATTCTAAAATTAGCTAGGTAACAGCTTACTGTTTTTAGGTATTTGGATTATATTACAGTTTTTTTCTACTTTATGTTTAGATATGTTTGAATTGGTGCTTAAAATTTATTATCTTATTTTGCTAACTTTCCAATTACTGATTCTCTGCTGTGGCACTTCATCATTATGTAAAATTTCATGAAATTGGAGAATATCTGCTATAAAATTCCAAAACCACAGCCAGGATGTGAAGCTTGTCTGTGGTTACATTTGGTCAGGTGTAATGGCCCCTGGGTCTATGCATGTTACTAAGCGACATCCAAGACAACCCCCTCTTTTTAAGAAAAGAAAGCAAAACAGACAAAACCGAAAACAAACTGCATAAGTTCAGGACCTTAGGTAAGATATTTTCAATAAATGTGTTATGCTAAGACCTTTAGAATCCTGAGATACCAAACGGATGTGCCGAACTGATAGAATTTAAGCTGGCTTTACAAGTGCATATTTGTTTTTAGATGTTTCTGCGCAGCAGTCGATGACTTTAGAAATGAATTTAAAGTTCCCCCATTTCAAGATTGCATTTTAAGTTTCCTGGGATTTTCAGATGAAGAGAAAAACAGTATGGAAGAAATGACTGAAATGCAAGGTAACATAACAAGATCTATGTGGTGGTTAATGTTGTCCAGAGACTAGTGTCTGAGCGGTTCTGAGGGAGTTTCTAGCCTGGACTGATGGAGGCGGAAGACCCCCTCTGACTGTGGGTGTGCCGTCCCATGGTCCCATGCATATGAAGGAGAAAGTGAACTGAGCACCTGTGTTTGTTTCTGTGCTTCCTGAAATGTGACCAGCCATCCCGTGCTTCTGCTACTGCGGCACCTCTGCCATGCATGGACACTTGAACCCAGCCGAAATAAACCCTTGCAGCTCTTATTAGAAATGACTAATATTATAAAAGTTGTATACATTTTTATTCCTCAGGCCTGTTCAATCACTTCTTAATAAATAGCTGCTGTAGAGATGAAGTTTGGAGAGCAGTTATTTGGCTGATTTATGTTTGTTTATCTGTGCTCCTGTTCTCTTTAGGAGGTAGCTATTTACCAGTTGGGGATGAAAGGTGCACTCACCTTATTGTTGAAGAGAATACAGTAAAGGAACTTCCATTTGAGCCCTCAAAGAAACTTTTTGTTGTCAAGCAAGAGGCAAGTAACTCCAGAATAAAATTAGGTAGCTTTAACAATACTCTAGCTTCTCTGCTGATGTAGATTTAAAATTTAATTGAATATTTTCTTTCTCCTCTAGTGGTTCTGGGGAAGCATTCAGATGGATGCTCGTGCTGGAGAAACTATGTATTTGTATGAAAAGGTAGGTTTTTGCTCTTGAGCTATTGGTTCTGTGAATTTTTTCATATAAAATTGATACTTTTGTGTCCAGAACATTTAGAAAGCATGGTATAATTAGTATACATGTCATATATCTAACTTTTTAGAATAAATAGTTTGAATACCATATTCTTAGTCTTTGTAAATTTAAGTGAAACTGTGCAAGGCAGTGAGTTTTCTTTTAATGTCCTTACTAGTTGTATGCCAACTTGACATAGCTTACGTCATTTGGGAAGAAGGAGCCTCAGTTGAGAAAATATCCCCACCAGATTGGCTTGTGAGCAGGCCTGTGATACACATTTTTGATTGATGTGGGAGAGCCCCCTTCACTGTGGCTGTGGTCCTTTGGTGGTCCTGGGAACTATAAGAAAATAGGCTGAGCAACCCATGAGGAGCAAGTACTCCTCCATGGCCACTGCTTTACTCCCTGCCTCTGGTCCCTGTGCTGACTTCCCGGGATGATGGATGGACTGTAAGCTGTAAGATGAAATAAGCCCTTCCTTTACCAAGTGGCTTTTGCTCATGGTATTTTATCACAACAATAGAAACCTTAACGAAGACATTTAATATAACATAAGTTATTCTCTGCTGATTGTTGACGATACTGTCATCAACAGTAACACCCCTGTCTTTAGAAACTTTACAACCCTGCTAGAACCAAGGTGCGTTATAACCAGATACTGTTTTAGAGACTCTCATTCTGAGAGAGTGGCAGGGTTGAATAGGACAAGTGAATGTTGAACCAGCATCCTAGGCTAACCAGGTGAGGACATTGGGTAGAGCAGCAGGGAGAGTAAGCAAGCTTGCGACTAAGTAGTTCAGAATGGTTTTTTAAATTAGGGGAAAGAAAACCAATAGGTGAAGTTCAATAGATAGGAAGACCAGAGTTCTTAACATCCTGAAGAGCTGCGTATTATTCAGAATTGTGAGTTATTGTTATTAAAAAGATGAATGTGAGCAAGAAAGATTCCATTTTCATGTTGGATATCAACAAAGAGGACTATTAAATTCTAGAAAGATTTTTGAGAAGATTTACTTCAGTTTGAGATTTAGTAATTTTGAGTGGAGAAGCCGGGTGTGATGGCACATGACCATAATCCCAGGAGGCTTCAGAAGAAGGTTTTCAGTGAGTTTGAGGCCAGCTTTGGCAATGTAGTGAGGTACCAGGGGAGCCCAGGTTACTCAGCAAGACCCTGCCTCAGAAAGATGAAAATAATTTTTGAATGCTGTGTTGAATATAAGGTTTTAGACTTACTGTTTCCTCTATAAAATCTATGTAATTACTCACTGTGCTCCTTAGTCTTGTTCTCGATGTAAAGTTCTCAGTGAAGTTTGAAGTGTGCTTTAGATGTAGTGAGAGAGCTCTAAACTCTGGTTGAACTAGGAATGTTTCAGGAGAGATGAAGCGTACTAAGTTCCTCCCTGCTGTAGTCGAGACTGAAGACACAGGGTGTGGTTCACCCTCTCTCAGGTCATGCCCTAGAAGAGTAGCTAGTAAACAGGCCAAGAGACAGCATGGAGAAGGAGCTATGGAAGAGGTGCGAGGCTGCCTGTTACAGTGGTGTCCTGACCGGTCGGTTTCATGAAGCTTTGAGGTTGTCTAGTAGACTGCGAGATTCTGAGAATTGGTGTTCCTGTCTCAGTCATCATGATAAAACTGAGCTGCTGTGCTTTTCATTTTAGACTAACACTCCTGAGCTCAAGAAGTCAGTGTCTCTGCTTTCTCTAAGCACTCCAAACAGCAACCGCAAACGGCGCAGACTGAGAGAAACACTGGCCCAGCTCTCCAGAGAGACTGACCTCTCCCCGTTCCCTCCCCGGAAGCGGCCCTCGGCTGAGCACTCCCTTTCTATTGGCTCCCTCCTGGACATTTCCAACACACCCGAGTCCAGCATTCACTATGGAGGTAATTCACATCTTACAAAACTAGTGACTAATAGAAGAAATCCCTACTCCAGTGAATGGATAGGAAAGGCTTTTCTGTTAATTAACTTATCCTAGTTGAGGAAATAAGACACTTGGAAAGCTAAGCATAGCTGGGCAAGGTGATACACCCCTGTAATTCCAGGACTGGGCAGGTGCAGACCAGAAAATGAGTTCAAGGCTGTCTGGCCAATATGAGACTCTGTCTCAAAAACCAAACCAAACCAAACCAAACCAAAAAACAAATTCCATAAATCAACTATGCACAGTAATGCTTTTGTTGAATGATCGTTCACTGTAAGCTTTTGTGTGCTTTTAATAGGTGGTGTCTGATTTATAGGCCACTGAACTGAGGTGCAGGGGATTATGCCTTTCCCAGGGCTATAACTGGAGAGTGACCGCTATTTTAAAAGATTTTTTTTTTAAACTTTTTTTTTTTTTTTTTTAGATTCATTTATTTATTATGTATACAGTGTTCTGCCTGCATGTACCCCTGCAGGCCAGAAGAGGGCACCAGATCTCATTACAGATGGTTGTGAGCCACCATGTGGTTGCTGGGAATTGAACTCAGGACCTCTGGAAGAACAGCCAGTGCTCTTAACCGCTGAGCCATCTCTCCAGCCCCCCCCCCCCCTTTTTTTTTTTTTTTTTTTTTTTTTAAGACTAGGACTCATAGCTGAGGCTGATCTTAAACTGCTGCTTACCCTGCTTCTCAAGTCCTGGGCCACCACACCACTAAAGAGAACTATAAGCAATGTTACATTTATTATGGGGAAATATGGTGAATGACTAGGTAACGTCTGAGGAGGGTGATGTCACTTTGTGGTGGACTGACAGGAAGACTGATTAACCCTGTTTTCATCACCAGTATTTCTCTCTTTAGTCTGTAAATGTGTAGTATTTTCTAGATTTTAGATAGAAAAACATAAAAGCTTTTGACTCCATGGCATTCTCTCCTAATTGTGCCATTTTTCTGTTCCTTTTCCATTTGTATGCTTCAGAGAATTGCCTGTATGATCCATGAACTAACTCATCCTTGTTTCCCTTGTCCTTTCCGCTCGTCCCCATTAAGTAGCAGTCCCTGCTACTTGTCATTTCTCTCCTGGGAGACAGTTTCTATGTAATTCACAGTACTCAGAATTTGAACAGCTAACTCCTTCCTGGACACATCCCCAGCCTTCCCAGGCTTCCTGATAGAACTTACTTCTTTCTCCTTTGCCCAACTTTTCCTTCCAACTCTAACTCCAAATGCTTCATGATCTCATTTAATTCCCCGTCTTTAATTTTCTCTGCTGATGTCCCTGAATGTATCTTCTCTGCTTAGCTGCTAACTTGAGACATTCTGTCCTTAGGCAGTGAGGATCTGAGATTGAACCGAACGGGAACTCCTGTGTCTTTTCCCATCCGTCCTTCCTCAGTTTTTCCTGTAGCAGACGCTTTTTTATGATAGTGACTCCTGCATTACATCTTCGTTTTGAGTTTTGCCTTTGTACATGTCAAACTTATAAAAGTCTTTAAAAATGGAAATTTAAAGCATGTCACACCTCTGCTTTAAAAGTCATGGAGTGGCTGCTTTGTGCTGTTGTAGCTCTTTCCTGTTTCTTTGAGGGTCTCCCAGCCCATCGTGGCTGTGAATGTCCTGTGCAGCCGAGACTGGCGTTGAGCTGATCCTCCTGTCTTTGCCTCATAAGTCAGTGTCATGGCTGTGAGCCACCCTGTGTGGCTTCAGGAGTCATTAAATGAAACAGGTGTGGCCTTGGCCTAAATGATACTTCATCTTTGAAGATGATAGTTCTGTTTTAGGAAAATCAGGTGGAAAGTGAGTAGCTTTTAAATTTAGCATCTTTTCTGTTTCAACCTTCTAAGTAACTAGGGTCACAGGCCTACATGACCAGATTCGGCTTGGTTCTGTAGTTGTTATGGACGAGGGCATGAGGTAGTAAGGAGCCGATCTTAAAGGTACAGGGCTTGAATGTGCAGTTTAGGAGAGAGGAGAAGGAAATTAACCATTAAAGCAGACACATGACACACTGTTATGTCAGGTCTCCAGCTGGCAGGTCCCAACTAGACACAGTGTAATTTAACATCACTAGATCTCAGACTTTTCCTCATTCAAGTATCTTGAGGCTTAGGACAGGCTTATGTAGCCTGAATTAATGTAGGACATATGGGAACTATTTTGAACTCTATTAATTTTCAAACAACTTAGAACTCCACAATACACATGATTGTCTTAATATAAAAATGTTTAAAGATATTTGTGTAAAACTAAGTAAGGGTTAGGAATAGTTACTGTTTGTTTTCCATACTACTTTTTTTTTTGGTGAAACATTCTTGTACATGTAATGCTAAAGTGTTCTAATCATACTGAGAGTAAGAAAATGAATTTTTTTGAGGGCAGCCTGGGCTACAAAGTGAGTTCCAGGACAGGCTCCAAAGCTACACAGAGAAACTCTGTCTTGGGAAAAAAAAAAAAAAAAAGAAAGATAGAAAATTAATTTTAAGCTTTTCTCCAATTTTTGTTTCATGATATATGCTTAAAACATGCTAATTTTTCTGCCTTCTCCCATTTTCGGTTGGACTGGGTGTTTCTATGTTAAGATTACTAACAATTTTGGTTCATTTTTTTAAAGATTTATTTCATGTGTGTAAATGGTTTGTTTGTCAGCATACATGTTTGTACACCATGTTCATGTGTGGTCCTCTAGAGCAGAGGTTCTCAACCTTTCTAACGCTGCTACCCTGGAGTACAGTTCTCATGTTGTTTGTGGTGACCCCCAGCCATAAAATTATTTTGTTGCTACTTCATAACTGTGATTAAGCTACTGGTATGAATCGTAATATAACTATCTGGTATGCACGGTATCTGATATGTGGCCCCTGTGAAAGCCATTTGACCCCCCAGTTGAGAACCACTGCTCTAGAGGTCAGAAGAGGGGGTCGGATCTTTGAGCTGGAGTTAGTCAGTTCTGAGCTTTTGTGTGGGTATTGGTAATTGATTCCAGATCTCTGTAAAAACAGCCAGTGTTCTTAACCACAGAGCCTGTTTATCTGTGAAGGAGGCTTCTTCTATCTGCAGAAAGTTTACATTATTGTAATAGTGTAATCATAGCCCACCCTTTCCTCTCTCATGACTTATTTATTTATTTTCTCATTTATTGATTGATTGATTGATTGATTGATTGAGGTAGGGTCTCTGGACATGGTCCTGGCTGTCCTGGAACTCACTATGTAGACCAGGCTAGCTTTGAACTCATAAAGATTCACTTACTTCTGCTTCCTGAGTGTTCAGATTAAAGGCATGCACCACAGTGCCTGGTTTCTTTGTTTTACACTGAGGTATTTTAATATTTTTTTCTATTTTATTATTTTAGCTTTTCAAAAACCTGTGGTTTTTCAGGTTCTCTCCATGGGATTATTCTGCCGTGCTTTCTTTTGAATCAGTTCAGTCAAAAATCATTATCCATACACATTCCTCCATATACGTTTGTGCTGTGTGAGAGGAGGGAGTAAGTGGAAAGCATGATGAGTCCTTAGTTCTCAGTATCGAAGTGTCTGTGTTTGGACATTTTTTTGTGTGTGTGTTTGTGCTTTCCGAACATGGGTTGAACTCAGGACCAAAACATACCGGGGGAGTGCTTTCCCACTACATCATCAGCTCATGCTTTGAGACAGGTAGGGGCTATCACTGTAGTCCTGGGTATTCCTGAAGTCATGGCTTTCCTTCAGCATCCTGAATGATGACCTTACAGACATGTACCACTCTAGCTGGTTTGGGGACGTTTTTTAAATAACCACATAACAGTTATAACATTAATTCCATGAACCAAATCTAGTATTTTAGATTTCTCTAGTTTTCTTAATCATGTCCTGATTTCTAGCCCCCGACCCAAACAACAACAAAAGTTTGTATTTTAATTTAGAGTACAATCCAGGATACCCATTATTTTCATCATTTAGTTTCCTCTCATCTAGGAAACTTCCTTTTAGTTTAATGACTGTGGCAAGTTCAAAGACTATCGGCCATTATTAGTAAAATGTATGTCAGTTTTGTAATTGGTATTGAGACTGAACCTAGAACTCCGCATATGCCAGGTTAGCTTTCTCCCATTGAGCTAGATTCTCAGCTCAGAGTTAATGACCTTCTTGGCCACTGTATTTTTCTGGCGTTATCCTATGAGGAAATTTTACTTTAACAGAAATCTCTATGGCTGTATAATATTTAGATCTGCCTTCCAATTAAATCTCTTCCTTTTCAGAAACACCCAAGTCGTGTACTAAGTCTTCTAGAAGTTCTACTCCAGTTCCTCCGAAGCAGTCAGCCAGGTGGCAGGTGGCCAAAGAACTCTATCAGACTGAGAGCAATTACGTCAACATACTGGCCACAATTATTCAAGTGAGTATGAATTAGGTTCTAGATAACTTCCTAAAAGACTCTCACGTCCACATACTGGCCACAGTCATTCAAGTGAGGTGAGTTAGGTCCTAGATAACTTTCTAAAAGACTCTCCCCTCTTGCTTCCCTTCTGTGATTCTGTGTCTTGTTCTTTTAAAGGATATTGGGTTTTCTTTTGGGTGGTATTGGGGGTATAGGGTTGAGATAAATCTTGCTGTATAATTCTGGCTGGGCTGGTACTCAATACATGACATAGACTGGCCTCAAACTTGGAATGACCCTTCTCTCTCTCTCTCTCTCTCTCTCTCTCTCTCTCTCTCTCTCTCTCTCCCTCCCTCCTGAGTACACAGAGAGCAGAGTATGTGCACCGATCCCACCCCGGCAGGAGGATGACCTGAAAGACCAAACCAAGTAGTATAGCATCAGCCTGTTTAAAACAATAATCCTTGACCCCAGGGGTCACTAGTGGTGCCAGTCAGAAGCGGCTGTTCAGTTTGTCTGTTAGAAGTGCCTTTGCTAGAATGCTGTAGCCTTTGTGTGACCTTGTGGCTTTGTACCTAAAAATCCACGTAAGATCCCAGTTTCTTGTTTTCGTTTAGGCTGACAATGACTGACTACATTGAGTTCTTACAGCTTCACATTGTAAAGATACCGCCTTACAGTTAGAACTATAGAATTTTTTGAAGTTTGTGTTCTAGAGAAATCGCCCTATTTAATACAGCATATGTGTGAAAAAATATTGTCCAAACAATACCGAGAAGCTGAACAACTCTGATGTCAGTAATTTTCTCAGTCCTTGCGTGTGTTCCATCAGATGGCAGTAGTTACTCAAACATGGGACTCATTGCTGATCTGTGTTTAAACATTCTTTGAGCTGGTCATGGTAATGCCCGCTTGGAATATCAGTAATGTCAGTGCTGTGGAGGTGGAGGCAGGGAGGGCAAGACCAGTGGGCTGTAGTGAAAGCCTGTGTCAAAACCAGGCACAAGCGACCAGACAGAACTGTGGAGTGCTTCTGATGAGAAGCCAGTGCTTTAAATGACTCCTGACAGCATCAGAGTGCAGAAGACAGTGAGGAATAAGCCCACGGAAGTTGAAGGTATGGAAGCCAGGAACTAGACGTTTTCGTGTCGTCTGAAGTAGCTTTAGGTCGTGAAAGAGAGCATTCGGGATATTGTGAAGGTCTCCAAGCTTATCTTAGAACAGGAAAACTAATAGATTTAGTCGTGTGGCGTCGCTACCCCCCCCCCCCCCCCCCCCCCCCCCCCCCGGCCTTCCCGCCTTTTGAGATGGTATCCTCTGTATCCCAGGCTGCTCTGACACTTGCTGTGTAGCCAGGATAACTTTGGACTTCGGATCCTCCTGTTCCCACCCTCAAGTGCTAGGACTTAGAGGTGTGCACCACCCTGCCAGCTTTGTGTGGTGCTGGGGATGGTCACAGGGACCCCTGCATGCTGTGTGTGTTAGGCAAGCACTGCTAACTGAGTTACATCCCTGGTCCTAGTTTTCATGGAAAAAAAATTGTGACACGATTCTACGCGCATGCGCGCGTGCCTACACACACACACACACACACACACACACACACACACGGGGTGGGGAACCCAAAATAAAGTGCCGTGTACAGTAGAGAACAGCGGAAGTGTGGGGAGGATGGTCAGGTTGAAGTGCTTGCCGTGGGGATGAGTCCTGGGATTTGGCTCTCCAGAACCTTGTAAATGCTGGCTGGGCTTGGCTGCCAACCTTATTCCAGCCTCAGAAGTTAATGGGAACCCCAGAGCAGATCCGCCGTGTTGGCTACCTTTGGGTTTGACTGAAGAGGACCTGCTGCAATGCATAAGATGGGAAAGCCGTGAAGGATGATTCTCAGCATCAACCTCAGGCTTCCACGTGCACATGCACACACATGCCACACACATGCAGATGTGCACACATTCATGAAAATGGAAAAAGGAGAAAAAGTACTTGAATATTAAAAATTGTCACCATTACAGGGGTGGAGTAGCTCTAGGGGAGAGTGCATATGCAGCATACATGGGCATAGATTTTATTCTCCACACCATTAACATAACCAGTCCATTACTTCCAAGTCACACAACAGTTTAGTTTCCACAACACAGGCCCCTCACCCCCACTTTTATAAATGGGGTGAAATCTACCTGCTAAAAACGAATAAAAATAAGAAAACCACAGCTGGGTATAGTCGTACATACCTGAAACCCCAGTACCTGGAAGGCTAAGGTTATTTGAGGTTTTGTTACTTCTTTTTTTTCTTATAATTGGCACAACAGGACCAGTGAGATGGCTCAGTGAGTCAAAAACGTATTTGCCTTGAAAGGCCTTCATTGACCCCAGATCCAGGGTGGAAGGGGAAGATTGACTTCGGGGAGTTTTCCTCTGACTTGTGCATGTGCACCGTTGCACGTGGGCACCGTGTTTTTCTCCCCCTTCCCCCTACTTGCGTCTCCCCCTCTCCCCTCCTCCCTACTTTCTGTCTCCCCCTCTCCCGCTTCTGTCTTTGACACACAGAAACACACATAATAATATAAAAATGCTACAGCGATAAGTGGGCAGAGTTTAGGTTTTCTCATGAGATTTAGAAATCTAGTTTTTTTGCTACTGAATTTTTATGTTGCCATTTCTAAAACATTTAGTATTATACGACTGTTATGTGTCTAGAAAGCTTATTACTTTCTTTGTTACAAATTGAATAAAAAGGAATTAACTTTTCTACTAATTCTAATAATTTATTTGTTTGGTTTCCTTTGTAAAAAAACAGATTTATTTTTGTTTTATGTTTATGGGTGTTTTGCTACTGTTCTGGTGGAACCAAGAAGAATGTATTGGATTCCCTGGGATTGGAGTTATAGAAGGTTGTAAACCACCATATGGTTGCTGAGAACCGAACCTAGGTGCCCTGGAAGAGCAGCCAATGCACTTAACCCCCCCCCCCCAAGTGTGTGCCTGTACAGAGTATATCAATGTAAGAATGAGAAATAAAATGTTAGGAGAAAAGATGGTGAAATTGAGGAAAGGTTTTTCCCTCGACTATTTCTGATGTTGCCGTCACTGTCACTGTTTATGTTTTAGCCTTCTTTTCCTCACGGTTTGCCTGAAGCAGATCCCTCCCCCACTTAGTTATTTCAGGTGCCATTAGAAGAAGAAGGGCAACGTGGTGGACCTATTCTTGCTCCAGAGGAGATCAAGACTATTTTTGGGAGCATCCCAGATATCTTTGATGTACATATGAAGATAAAGGTAAATGTGCATTAAAGATGGACAGCACTTATTGTAACATTTCAGGTCTTTCTGCCTAGCTAAGTAAATAAGTTTTGTATGTGAGACTTAACATCTCACTAGTAGCTGCCTTTGAGCTCATCGAGATCCTCCTTGCTCAGCTGGGGATTACAGAGTTGAGACACCACTCTTGGCTTAGATTTTGTAAATGTCTTCAGTAAATTTTTTTTTTTCCTTTTGGTTTTTGAGACAGGGTTCCTCTCTGTAGCTTTGCGCCTTTCCTGGGACTCACTCTGTATCCCAGGCTGGCCTTGATCTCACAGAGATCCACCTGCCTCTGCCTCTCTAGTGCTGGGATTAAAGGCGTGCGCCACCACTGCCCGGCTCTTCTACCTTTCTTAAACAGGCAAAAAAAATTTTTAAGACATTTTATTGTATGTGGATAAATATTTTGCCTGTGTGTTTGTATGCGTACCACATGTGTGCTTGGTGCCCAGAGGTCAGAAGTTGGCATTGGATCTCCTGCAATCTGGAGTTATAGATGTGGGTGCTGGAAATTGAACCTGGGTACTCTGAAAGAGTGAAAAGTGGCTCTAGACCCTTGAGCCATCTCCCCATTCAAATTTTTATGAGTATTTTATGTTTTAGGATGACTGAGGAATTTTATGGACCAGGGATTAGCAAACTTGTGGTTCATAGGCTGCATCTAGCCCTCTGTTTTGGTAAAGAGTCTTACAGTAGAGCCCATTCATTTTCATACTTTTTTTTTATACATTATATTTTGATTATATTCTTTCCCCTCCCCTACTCCTCAGATGCTCCCCACCGCCCTCCCCACCTAACTTCATGTTCCTTATCTCAAAAACAGAAAAAAATTAGAGCAAACAAACAAACAAACAAACATAAAGCCAGCAGGACAAACAATATATCAAGTACAACAAAAAGCCCACAAAAAGGGGGAAAAAAAGTCTTGTGTTGATCAACTCTTTCTGGGCACGAGGCCTGTCCTGATGTAGTTGATATACCCAGTGACAGACCATTGCAGAAAATTCATTTTCCATTTCCCAGAAGGTATCAGTTCCAGATCACTTGGTAGGGTTTGTTGAGTCTGTTTCCCTTTCTCAGTGCTGGGGTTTTGTCTGGCTCGAGTATGTGCAGGTACTTGCACACTCCTACTGTGAGGTCCTGTGTTCAGTTCTGCTGTGTCTGGAAGATGCTGCTTCCTTAGAGTCATCCAGGTTCTCTGACTCTTAGTGTCTCTGCCTCCTCCTCCACATACATGGCCGAGCCCGGGGGAGAGTATTGAGAGGGGCATCCCATTTAGGACTCGTGTCCCAGTCTCCTCACTCTCCATTGGCATACTCTATGCTTGCTTCCGTTCTGCAGAATTGAGGAACTAGTAACAAGCCATATGGCCTTGGAATATTTACCATCTGTCCCTTCTAGTAAAATTTGCTTGACCATGTTACAGGTTATAATTTTTAATGACTTGTGTTAAATTAGTTGCTACAGCAGCAGGGTTAAAAGTAGCTTTTTCATAATTGATAAGGCCAATCAGCTTTATATTTAGTAAGACAAAGCATTGAGCTATTAGTCATATTGGGGAATTAGGATTGGTCTACCTGACAGTGCTTTGTATATTTTCTTAATTAGTCCAAAGGTTATGTTCTTTGTAGACAAAAATTTAATTCTTTGTTAGAAAAGGAGTTTACATATAAGATTAAGGTACTGCATAAAGTTTTTTTTTTCAGCAAAAGATCTCATAAATGTTATAAGATATGTAAGGAGCTGTTCAATGTTTCGATTTGTTGTATTTCAGGATGATCTTGAAGACCTTATTGTTAACTGGGATGAGAGCAAAAGCATTGGTGACATCTTTCTTAAATATGTAAGTGTTTGTTTACAGTCGTGTGGACTTGAACGATTGCAGACTTAGTAGTAGCTCATTAAGGACTGGCAGGGAAGGAGATGTGAAAATGCCATTTAAAGAGTTCCCGTGGTTGTTACAAAATATCCTAGAATTGTTCTTGACTTTTAAACATGTTTTCTATATGCCAGCTTAATACAAGGTCATCAGTAGACCATCACTTATCTCACAAATGTATAGGGACTTTTATGTAAAATTATTTACTATCCCCCAAATGGTTATATATTCATGATTTTTAAAAAAAAACTTTGCATGTGCCAGGCAGTAGTGAGCACACCTTTAACTCCAGCACTCAAGAGGCAGAGGCAGGAGGATCTCTGAGTTTGAGGCCAGCCTGGTCCACGGAGCCAGTTCCAGGACAGCCAGGGCTACATAGTGAGACCGTGTCTCAAAAAACAAAGACTTTGTGTGCATATATATATGTTGATACATGCACATATGTATTGTTGGTGTCTCTTGCTTTCATATCTGCTTCTGTTGAATTTTAAAACCACAAAGAACCGCGTGTCTGAGGGTGTAGCTGAGGCTAGAGTGCTGGCTGAGTGAGCATCACACATGGTAGAAGGGGAGAAACAAACGAACCACTTAAGACTCGGGGTTGGGGTAGCTCAATGTTAAGAGTGTTTGCCTACTGTGTGTGTGTGTGTGTGTGTGTGTGTGTGTGTGTGTTTTAATCCTTCAGCAAACAAAATCAAAGACAAAAGGCAGAGTATATAGTTGCGTACAGCTCTCCTTCCAGCACTCAGGAAATTGAGGTGAGTGACTGTGAGTCAGAGGCCCACCTGGACTACATAAAGTGGTCCTGTTCCAGCAAACATAAAAACCATGTAGCTCAAATTTAGGGGAATAATCCATTTTGTAACAGGCCTGTGGTTTATACCTGTAATCCCAGCACTTGGAGGCTGAGGCAGAAGGATTGCTTTGAGTTTGACGCTAGCTTGAGCTCTGTCTCAAAACAAACCCAAAACAAAGTCCACGAAATGTTTTCCTTTTCCTGAGGTCCTGTGACTAGGAACTGCTCTTCTTAAGTCTATTAGGCTGGGATTTGCATGTGAGTACCTGATGTTCCCTTCTGCAACAGGTTGCTTTTGTTTCCTAAGGCCTCTTTCTCAACCTTTATAGATGTTCGTTCAGGTTGTTGAGGGTTCTACAGGTTGTTGAGGGTTCTAAACATGGAGATCATTGACATATTTGATGACTATCAGCATGTTTAATTAGCGAAGACAGTTTTTTCTTTTTAGAGATTTTAATTTTTAATTTTAATGGTATTTATATGTGTGTGTGTTTGTATACATGAGTGCAGGCAAGTTCTTGTGGAGGCTTGGAGTTAGGGTGTTGTTGACAATCAGTGTTCCATGTGGGTACTGGGTACTGAACTTGGATCTGCTGCAAGAGCAGTAAAGTCTCCTTAACAGCTGTGCCACATTTTCAGACCAATTTTTTTTTTGGTCTTGAGAAATATGATTGGTATTTTAATCGTGGTTTGGATTCTTCAAGAAACAATAACATTCATTTTTAGGCTCCCATAGATTAGCTTTAACTTAATTTAAAATATTATGAAAATAGAAAGGTTTTGAATGTCTAGTTTGTAGGTATGTTTCATCATGCCTAGTTTATATGGTGCTGGGATCAAACCTACGGTTTTGTTTATACTAGGTAAACACTCTATTGACTACATTCCCAGTCTGATATTCAGATATTTGTTATGTTTTAAAGTATGTGTCATTTGTGTGTGTGTGTGTGTGTGTGTGTGTGTGTGTGTGTGTGTGTGTGTAACTTTATTTGCTGTTTTAAGTCAGCAATAGGCTGATTTATAGGCTGTGTGTACCAGTTGATGCATTTTGAATAGCAATGAAAAAGTTGTTTTGAGATGAAGTCTCACTATGTAATGCTGAGGACATCCTGGAGCTCTCAGTAGACCAGTCTGCCTCCTGCTGGCCATCTTCTTGGCTTCTGAGTGCTGAGGTATGGGCCATTGTGTTTAGCATCAACTTATTTGTAAAACAAATTTCTATATTTAACAGAAATTATGAGGAAACTTATTTAAAACCTTTCTTTTGCATATAAGTCCGATTGTGATTGTCAGTTGTGTCACAAAGATTCATTGTCTAAGGGTGACATTCATAACAGATTGTTTTTATTTTTTGTATCTAGTCAAAAGATTTGGTAAAAACCTACCCTCCATTTGTAAACTTCTTTGAAATGAGCAAGGAAACAATTATTAAATGTGAAAAACAGAAGCCCAGATTTCATGCTTTTCTCAAGGTAATAGAATTTTCTTTCATATAAAAATTTGATTATCACTTGTGAATTGATTCATTAAATAATTTTTAAAAGAGCAATTTATAATGTTAGTAAAATTCTACTCATGTAATGACACATTAATACTGGTCTTAATTTTAGTTGTACCTGTGGGTGGCTACGATGTTTAGACTTAGAATGTTTGGTATTTATACAGAAGGGGCCAAGAGGCAGCTGAGTGAATAGGGATGCTGTATGATTTGTTTTGGCTTCTCTGTAGCAGTAGGCTTTACGTGTGGTGGCATATGTGGATATTGTCAAAGGAGATAATGTTATTATCCTTGATGAATTCTGCAAACGCCTGTTGGTGTCCAACGATCCTGTGTTCACCTTTAATGGTTGCTGTTTCTCCCGTCAGTGCTTTCTGTGAACCAGGGGTGTAGAGCAGTTGATAGGTTAAACTGTTTCAGGGCTAACGTATGCAGTCTTTATAAAAGCTTAAGAAAGCCCCTATATGTTACACGTGTGTAGAGGAACACACGCTCTGTAACATGTTAACCCTTCCTGACCAAGACAGAATTTTAGACCTTGAAAGTTATTGAATCATGGTGATCTGCCAAAGAGTAGCTCCATCCTGCATCTTCTCCATGAATTCTTAATTCATTTATTCATTTATTTTATGCAAATGCATGCGTGCGCACGCTTGCATGTGTGTTCATTGCATTGTTTGTGCATGCATGTGCATCTTTGACCCTGTAGATTCTGGGGCTTGAACTTGAGTGTCTGATGTGGTAGCAAGTTCCTTTACCTTCAGAGTCAGCACCTGCTTCCTCTTCTCTCTTCTTGACAAGGATAGTTGTGTCTAATAAATTACTTCTGTTTAGATAAATCAAGCTAAACCAGAGTGTGGACGGCAGAGCCTTGTGGAACTTCTCATCCGGCCGGTGCAGCGGCTACCCAGCGTTGCTTTACTACTAAATGGTACTTGGCTTACTGTGGTTTTGTTTGCTTGATTTTTTTTTTTCCAGATATTTTTATGCAGTAGTTTCTTTCTCCTCCTCTTCTTCCTTTCCCTTCCACCTTTATTTTTCTTTTTTCTCCTTCCTTCTTTCTTCCTTTCTTCTTGAGGGTCTCCTGAGTGCAGTGATCAGTATCTGGTTTATGTAGTATTGGAGTTCCAGCCCACAGCTCCATGTTGCATGCTGGCAAGTGCTATCCCAGCAGCTCCATCCTCAGTCTGCAGTACTTCTTTCTTGAAGAGTTGGTGTTTTTATTTTCAGGGTTTGTTAGGTCTTAGCATTAGAGTTTGTTTTTTATATAGATATCAAATTTATGATAAATTTGAAAAGCAGTCTCTGAAGCTACAAATATTTAGTTTTACCTGATAGTCTATGTTGTCATAGTGGTCTCTTTCTGCTTAAAAGTTCCTTTTGTTTCATGGTATCATAGATTCTAAATCTATTTATTCAAGTAACAGAATTCCCACAGAAACGTCACAAGAAGAGGACTCATGTCCTAAGTTCCTAGTCCTCTTTAAGGTTTTTATATTTGATTTTATGTTTACCTTTTTGTAAAGTCTTCGATTGGAGCTGGGGAAGTAGTTCATTTGGCAGAGTGCTGGCCTAGTACATGTTTCCCGACAAACCAGGCCTGGTGCTGCTCTCCTGTAATCACGCCTGGGGGAGTGGAAGCAGAGAGTCCCAGTGCAGATGATTGGCACAGAGAATGCGAGGTCAGGCTGGGATACATGAGAGACCCTGTCTCAGATGACTCAGTCTCAGAGGGTTTAGTGTACCTTGAGACCTACAGCCATTTACTTCAGTGCGTCCAACTGCAAGTATCAATCAAGGATTTGCTAGTACAGCTTTTATGATTCAGTTTTTGTTTTGAGACAGGCTATTACTGTGCAGTCAAGTTTTGTTCCAAACTTGCAATTCTTCTATCTCCAACTCCTAAGGTAATAGGATTACTGTTCTGCTCTACCATTCCTGGCCACAAACTTCTTTTCAATATAAGGGTTAGATGTTACCTTTAAAAACAGTTAGCCTATATCAAAATGGATGTATTTCAAGCAGTCATGAAAAAACATGTTATTATTACAGATCTCAAGAAGCATACAGCTGATGAAAACCCTGACAAAAGCACGTTAGAAAAAGCTATTGGATCACTGAAAGAAGTGATGACGTAAGCACCTTAAGAGTTTCCTTTACAATGGGTGTGTGTGTGTGTCAGAGTCAGAGAGAGAATAGATGAGCATGTGAGCACATGAGCTCCACCACAGGCACACAGAGGTCAGAGGACAACTGTGGAGCTGGTTTACTCCTTACACTTTCACGTGGATTCTGAAGATTGAACTCGAGGTTGCCAGGCTTGCGTGGTGAAAGTTGCTTTTACCTGTAGATCCATCTTGCTAGCTGCTAACATGTTTTTGTTATTGGATTTAGACTGGAAATGATATCTTTGTCATAAATAAATATCAATAACAAACTTCTGTAAAATACCTAAATTATTCCCCTAGTAGTATGATTATAATTAAAATGGTAAATATTGTAAGAGTATATTGATCAAACTATTTCTGACGTTAATTGTATGTACAGAGACAGTAATGGGATAGAAATTTGAAAATAGCCATTAATGCACAAATAGACCTTCTCTTCTTGTGCCCTAGAGCAAGGCTTTTTCCTCTCATTCGCATGCATATGGTCTTGTTCATGGCGATTTTGTGATTTCAGTTAAATTCTGATTTACAAAGATATATTTCTGTAAACCTTGCATTCATAGGTCCTTTCACCGACATGGATTTTCTTTTTCCTATTACTACTTTTTATATTTCTTTACTTGAATCAATTTTCTCATATTAAACTTCATGCAGTGAAAAGAAGGCTTTAAACATTCCTTAAATTGAACAAGATCCTAAGTCCATACAAGTTTTCTGTCATGACTTACATTCTCAAGGCTCCCTGCTGATGTTGAGCAAGGTGTGAACTCCAGATGGAAGCTCTTGCTATTGAGTTCCCTACTGGACTCCAGTAGGATTTACGCCGTGGTGGAGCCTTGTCCACATTTCTTACCAGTGAGCTACAAGTGAAAGTTCCCCTGCCCTTACATGCATAAACTGTTCACTATAAATTCTTGGGTATCTAATAAGACACAATTGCTGACTAAGAGTTCAGTAAGTGCATTCTTTGGCTTTTTACCATTATGCATTTCCTAATTTCAAGAGAGTTGTCCTTGTTTTGATGGATTTTTAGTTTTGGGCACAAAGGTAAAAGAAAGGAGAGACTCTTAGACCATTCTCTCTAGAAGTAGTGGATTTTTTCTCTGCAGTGAAATGACTACCATGTGACTTGAGAATAAAGCATAAAGCTTTAACTGAAAGTATGTTTCAAACTTCAGAATTTTGTTAACATTAAATATTATGCAAGCTAACAGTATTTTAGAAAGTGTTTACTAAGTGAGTAAAATATTCCACAGTGAAACATAACATTTCTGAAAGATCTATGGAATATTTTTTAATATCAGGATGGTTTTGAAGGAATGTCTGTCTGATTCATGTATCGAAATTAAGGCACCCACATGAAAGTCAGGCTTTGTGACATGAGATATATTTGTGTGCTGATTTCACGTCTGTATTAAAAGAAATTTTACAAAATACATATGAATTTTTCAGACATATCAATGAGGATAAGAGAAAAACAGAAGCACAGAAGCAAATTTTTGATGTTGTTTATGAAGTAGATGGATGCCCAGTAAGTATTGTTTGATGATTACCATTTAGTTTACTGCCTTAATGAGGTTTCTATAGTTTCAACAATATAAGCGATCTCAGGCTGCAGAGATGCCTCGGTGGTTGAGAGCACATGCTGCTTTTAAAAAGGACCCAAGTTCAGTTCCCAGCACCCATGTCCGGTGACTCACAACCTAGAATCCAGCTACAGGGGATTCAATACCCTCTTTTGGGTTCTGAGGGTACCTTTTCACACATAGCATATACTCAAAGTGACACATACACATAAATAATAATAGAAACAGATCTTTAAAAATATATTAACAATCTTAGCACCAATTTTGAATGACAGCTTGTAAAAGTTACTGGATAACATTTGACCATTTTTATCCATGTTCCCAGGCTAATCTGTTATCTTCTCATCGAAGCCTAGTACAAAGAGTGGAAACAGTTTCTCTAGGTGAGCACCCCTGTGACCGGGGAGAGCAAGTCACCCTCTTCCTCTTCAGTGACTGCCTCGAGGTAAATTTGTACTCAGTGTGATTTAACACTGAGGTATTTTGTGATTTCCCTAAATATTTAAAACCAAGCTTTGATTGGAGTACAATGTAGAAATTTGAGGTATACTCAGTTATTTTTCAAAGAAATTAAGACCAGTTGCTGATTTCATACAGTGGAATGCTTTGGAGAGAAAGTCTAATATTAAGTTTGGTAAATTTCCAGTCTTCAAGTCGTAAGTAAAAATTCCTTACAGGTAAATGTTTAGATCATGGGGACCTTGTGTTTTTATGTATATTTATTCAAGATCTACAAATTAATTTTTTTAATTAAAATATAAGTAGCCATTTGCAGCCAAGATGAAATCAGTTGAAGAGCTAACTTGATAACTTAGTACTGTGAATCCCTTGATTCCTTCTTTGTCTACTTTGATAGCATCTCACTGTGTAGTTCAAGCTGGCCTTGAACTTTGGGCAGTCCTTCCACGTCCGCCTCCTGAGTGCTGGGATGATAGGCTCGAGCCACTATGCCAAATTGGATTCTTTAAAATTAGAAGGTTTTATTGATGAGATGTAATAATTTCAATTCCAAGACTCTACCCCGTCTGTGGTCAGTGTTTTCTTCTCATAGCACCCCACAAGCAAATTATTGAGTTTATGTACTTCTTAAGCTTTTTTCCCTTCCTTTAACATGTATTTTTAAATAACCAATTTAATGAGGGGAAGTATCTTAATTGCTGTAATGAAATTCCATGACCAGAGCACCTAGAGGAGGAAAGCATTTATTCGGCTTACACTTCTACATCACTGTTCATCATTGAAGGAAGTCAGGACAGGAACTCAAATGGCAGGAACCTGGAGGCAGGAGCTGATGCAGAGGTCATGAGGGAGTGCTGCTTACTGGCTTGCTGCTTACTGGCTTGCTCAGCCTGCTTTCTTATAAAACCCAGTACCACCAGCCCAAGGATAGCAACACCTGCAATGGGCTGGGCCCTCACACATCAATCACTAATTGAGAAAATGCCCTACATTCTTTCCTACAATCCAGTCTTATGGATGCTTTTCTTAATTCAAATTCCTTTCTCTCAGATGACTTTAGTTTGTGTCAAGTTGACGTAAAACTATCCAGCACAGGTAGAAAGGAATTCAGCTTCCTTCATTTCAAAAATGAAAAGATGTTCATTGGGTAAAAACATTAACAAGGAAACTCATTTGACATGTTTATAACTGATTAACTTTCTGTTTCCCTCATCAAAGTGACTGCTGTCTTTCCTGTTTCTTTTAAGTCTATCCGTTCCTTTATCCATTTTCTGTGTTGCTTCTCTTAAAGAGCTGTCCTCTTACATCGTGTACATTACTTAAAGAATAAAACACAGGCCAATCTTAGAGACCAAGGTATGTATGCACAGAGCAGCTATAGGTGCAGTAAAAATCTCAAGGAAGATCTCCTGTGTTGAAGAGTCCTGTACTTAGAGGTTAAGAGTGATACTTTTATTTGGCTAGTAGTGTTACAGAAAGCACAAAGTAGTGATAATATGATGCACAGTGGACCACATCCTGCAGTGACAAGAATGATGAAAGGTATGCCGTGGGTCCCCTGCAGTAAAGACCTCGGCCTGCTCTGCTTGTGAGAGCAAGGCCAGGAGTCACCTTCAATCCCATCTTACCTGAATTTACATTACCAGAGGGCTTAGCTGTATATAGTTGGACTGTGTTTCTTCTGTTTGTTTCTGTTAAGACTTCTTTAGGTTTTTCCTATTGAAATCTCCAGGTCTGTTGGCCCCATTCTGTTAGGTCTGGTTATTTGGATTCCCTTAACAATTTGTTGTGGAGTTTATCTTTGTTTTTAGTATAGCAGTGATTTGTTTTGATTTTTCAAGACAGGATTTCTCTGTGTAACAGCCCTGGCTGTCCTGGAACTCAACTCTATAGACCAGGTTGGCCTCAAACTCACAAGAGATCCACTTGCCTCTGTCTCCTGAGCATTGGGATTAAAGGTGTGGACCACCACTGCCCTGCTAGACCTTTATTTTTTAATTCACGTAAGAAAAGTAGAACTCAGCGGGCAGTGGTGGCATATGCCTTTAATCTCAACATTCAGGAGGCAGAGGCAGGTGGATCTCCGTGAGTTGGAGGCCAGCCTGGTCTATAGAGCTAGTTCCAAGACAGCTAGGGCTACACAGAGAAACCCTGTCTCATAAAACGAAAGCAAAAAAAACAAAAGGAAAAATAGACCAGCAAATTTGAAACAAAAATAGTTACTTTTAATATTCTGATAGTATATAACGTAAATGCCTAGAGCAATCACTATACTTACACATTAGGAGCAGTTCAATCGCAGTAAAATCTGTACTATTTTTAGTATGACATTGACTAATGTTAAATCTAGATTTAAGGATTTATTTTGCATTTGAATATTTTATCTGTGTTTTGGGTTTTTTTTAATCCTTGATTTATTAATGTTTATGTCATCAATTTCAATACCGTAAAATGGTATATTTTGTTTAGCTAATAAAAAGCATATTGTAGAGGAATTAAAGTACCTTCTGCTTACTTTCCCTGTGCTCCTGTCAGTGGAATGTTAATGTTTGGTATATTTATGTGATATGTAGAATAGACATTTCCATATCTGCTTTAGTGGAAATATGATACACCAACTAGCTTATCGTATTCATTAGCCCAGTACCACGTAATATATTTTTGATTGTATTTGTCTTACTCATGATGACCAGTCTCGATTCAAGTAAATGTTTGCACTCATTTTATGTAAATGCCGCTCAGCAAAACCTGTTTTACTGCAAAGGAGATTCCTTTCTCCTTTTTCTTTTGGCAAAATCTCAATATATCACGAATCACAAGATCTTTCTGATTTTGCTCTTCTCCAGTTACCTATCTCTTCCTTTTGCATGGGTATCCAGTTAAGGTAAAGTGATAGCCTCATACAGCACTTTGACTTTATAATTTCTATTTGTGTGTGTGTGTGTGTGTGTGTGTGTGTGTGTGTGTGTGTGTGTCTGTCTGTCTGTCTGTCTGTCTGTGTTATTGTTGCTGTTTTATTTTTGAGACAGTCTTTTTGTGTAGCTCAGGCTGACCTCGACCTGAAGGTCCTCTCCTGCGTTAGCTTCCTAGAGCTGGGATTTCAGGTGCTGAATGCATGTCTAATTACTTTCCTTAGGCTTCCCTTTGTCAGTACTCTGTAGGCCGCCGTGAGACTAGGAACTGTTTGACACTTCCTTTGTATTATTCCGTCACTAGGAGATATTTGAAATACCCCCTTACACTACAATTAACACCATTTTGAACCCAGGACAGCTGTCCCAGAACAGCTATTTCCCATCTGAGGTTCCAGGCTTTATTCAAGTCTCCTGCCAATTTTTTTCTTGTTCTTGCTTCTCGTCCTTCCGTGCCCTTGAGACTTCCACTTCCCATCACCCCTGTCCCTAGGCTTGTTTTTCTGGTTGTGAACTTTCCTAATATGGACATGAGCATCTGGCTGTACAGTTACATGTGTGCTTTTTGTCACGGTCTCTCGCTTTTATCGCATAGTAACTGGAATGGCTAATCATCAGATTAGTTGCATATGGATTTATGTGACTAGTGTTATTTTTAAATGTGTGAACCTTTGGTTTTATCACAATAATGATTATGACTTTTTCCCCTACAATCAGATAGCAAGAAAACGGCATAAGGTTATCGGTACTTTTAGAAGTCCTCATGATCGCACCCGACCTCCAGCTTCTCTTAAGCATATTCATCTAATGCCTCTTTCACAGATAAAGAAGGTGCTGGACATAAGAGAGACAGAAGGTAAGCTCAAAGTAGTCACTAAATAAGAATAGCTTGTCCTCACTGAGGCTTAGATTTCCTACTGCCATTCCTTATTTAATGGATGAATTATCTTGACATGTGGTTCAAATATAATGTATCCTAAAGTAATTGTTCTTGTACCTCTATCTTAACTTCATCTCTAGGTACAGACTTGATGTTTTCATTGTTTCAACCAGCAGAATATCCTCTCTCTAAGAGTCAAAGGCTTTTAAATGGTTATATATTAAAATAGCACCTTAGTTTGTCTTATTCCCATATCAAAACTTACTAATCATTCTTTAGAATCCAAAATAAATCACCAGTCTTGTTCTGGACCATATATCTTAATACCTTTTTTTCTTGCCCATGGTGCATTTAGGACTATCTTTTCTTTTATTCTCTATTGAAAAAACAATGTGTGTGCATGTTTTGTCTGCATATCTAAGCACTACATTTATACAGTGCCCACAGAGGCCAAAAGAAGGTCCCAGATCCCTGGGATTGGAGTTAAGATGGTTGTGAGCTGCCATGTGAGTGCTGGGAATGAACCCAAGTTCTCTGGAAGAGCAGCCAGTGATCCTAACCACTGAGCCACCTCTCTAGCCCCAGGTGTATCTTCAAGATACATACTTGGGAAGGGAGTTGTGGGAGTGGACAGGAAGGCTCATGTGTAAAGGAGTTTACTGCCAAGACTGACCCGAATTCAATCCCTGGGACACACATGAGGGAAGAAAAGAACTCGCTCCCACAAATGGTCCACTAAAGCACACATAATCTAGTATGTGAGTGTGCATGGGAACAGACAACCACACAGTTTAGTTTTCTTTTAGAAAAGATAGAGGTTGAAGAGTAGATGGATATGAAATAAATAGCCCCCAGTAACTGGTAGGCTTGGTCAGGTGCATGGACACATACACGTGCAAAAGATAGCTGTGGTGCTCCCTCTAATCCCAGCACTCGGGAGGCAGAGGCAGGCAGATCTGTGAGTTTGAGGCCAGCCTGGTCTACAGAATGAGTTCCTGGCCAGCTGTGGTATGTAGTGAGACCCTATCTCAAGATTAATAATGAAAAAATAAGTAGGCATGTGTGCATTTGTATGTGTGCACCTGTTGCATTTGTGCCAGCTTCTCATTTGCAACAAAATTCCTGAGATAATCTATGAAATATTTTGGCTGATAAGTTTGGAGCTTTCAGTCCATTCCCTTTTAGCTTTATTGCTGTGGACTGCGGTGATGTGGTTCATCATGTCTGAGAGCGCATGCTTGAGACCCATAGCTGAGCTGTGAAGTGAAGAGGTCAGGGTCCCAGCTGCAGACAGGCATTTAACACAGCGTTGGTGTCATTCCTCATCCGTAGTGCAGCACTGGCCTAAGGAAAGCTTCTCCTTTTAACGTATTGAGTATTTGAGTGACTTTCTGTGGGTCTGGAAAGGCCCCCAATGAACATCTATCTGAAGTGGTGTTAGCTGTTTAGCTAGCACTTAGTGCAGCGTGTTTATGGTCATGTTTTAGGCAGCATCTCTTCATTTGTTATTTAATAAAGTTAAGCTATTTCAGTGATCCACTCCTCTGAGCTGTAAGGCATGAGCCTTTCCTTTTTCTCATGTGTGTTGCTGGTGTTCAGACCCAGGGCCTTGTGCCTGTAACTCAAGCACTCCACCACGGAGCCGTATCTCCAGCCCACAGTAACTTACAGAGCTGTTTTCTCTCAGTTCTTCAACTCTGTGTTTATTAGTGCCTATGAGGAGACCGTTATTTAATTTGGGGAGTGGTAGTTGTGAAAGTGTTCACATTCAGGGGTGTCTCTAAGACACAGATCAGGGAGGTGGAAAGACCAGCGAGGTGGCTCAGCAGGTAAAGGCACTTGCCATCAGGCCTGACGACCTGAGTCTGGTCCCAGGGCCCGTGTGATGGAAAGAACTGACTCTCACTCACAAGTTGTCCTCTGGCTTCCAAATCTTCATTGATAGCAACTTAATGTTTGTTTATCTTCATCATTATGTTTTTAAAATAGATTTTTTTAGCATCTCGGTTACAAAGCAATTACTCTTTAATATTTGTACACTTTTTTTATGTGATTTATGTATGTTGCTAGTGGTTTTATGCTGCCATTTTAATTTTGAAACTTAAATGCTAGAATTAGATTATATCTTTTTATTAGATTATCATTGAAAAATTTAAATGTCATAAAGAATACTTTTTGTTTTCAGGTTATTGTTGATTCCTTATACAGTTTTTATGATTATAATTCTTCTTCCCAGTGCTTCAACTTACTGCAGTGCTGGTCCCGTTTTAGTTGAAAAAAGCAGGAGTGGGGGAAGAGAAAGCTGATTTTGGTGGTCTGTAGAAATGAAATTTCTAAACATCCAAGGAGTAACACTGTTCGTGGTTATTCTGGAACCCTAGATTGTCATAATGCTTTTGCCTTGCTGGTGAGGCCACCAACAGAGCAGGCCAATGTACTGCTCAGCTTCCAGATGACTTCAGAGGAGCTTCCAAAAGAAAACTGGCTGAAGATGCTCTGTCGACATGTTGCCAACACCATTTGTAAAGCAGATGCTGTAAGTTCTTAAACCTGTGTCAAGTGCAGCTGTAAACATGCACAGTGCAGTCAGGCTGCACAGTGCAGTCAGGCTGACCACATTCCCAGTGACAGGTTAATCATGGATGGAAGAGAGCCTTTAGTTTTATTCACATGCAGAAAAATGAGGTTATTTGGTCCCTTTTAACCTTCTAGCTCTTGTGGCTGCAGTGTAGTGAGTCTTTGGGGACTTGTAGTGCACCGTGTGATTTTTGCAGATCCTTTTTCTTTAATAGAATTTAAAATATTGACATTAAGGTAATTTTGTGTATATATATATATATATATATATATATATATATATATATATATATATAAAAATCTTATTCTAGCTGTTTTGCAAGTTGTTTTCTAACTTTCTATTTTAATTTTTTTTTGTAAAAAATTACTGTTTTGTGTTTACGGGTGTCTTTGGCCTGGTTCCCATGGAGGCCAGAAGAGGCCATTGGATCCCCTGGAACTGGAGTTACAGATGGTTGTGAGTTGCAGTGTTGGGAATCAAACTGAGGTCCTTTGAAGGAGCAGCCAGTGTTCATAACACTAAGCCATCTCCCCAGCCCCTTCAAATCAAATTCTTCTTGAACTCCAGCACTGAAAGTCTTTGTTCAGTGCTGTCCCAAAGTCCCTGCGATCTCTCTTCAGTCCCGTTTTCTTCTGGTTTCCTTTGACTGTGCTGCCTTTGAGCTGAGTGGTTCATTTTTATTGTTTGACCTAGCCTGACTTCAATGCTGTCTATTGTCTTTTTAAAATAGTGCGTGTTTTCTGCTCACTGATTTTTAAACTGCTTCTATCACTGTTAAGTGTCTCTGCTGAGCACTGAATCTTTTCTCTGTATTTTTGAAACTTGAATTTCCTTAAAACAATTCTTTTTTAACGTTCCAAGGTATAATGTATCATAGTGGGGAAGCTGAGGCGGTGGGAGCTTGAAGTGGCTGATTACGTTGCTTCCATAGTTGAAGAGGTGGAGAACGATGAGTGCTTGTGCTTAGATTACTGTCTTTTTATACAGTGCTGGATCCCACAGCGGTGGTACTGCCCAGTGCCGCCCACAGCGGTGGTGCAGCCCAGTGCCGCCCACAGCGGTGGTGCCTCCCAGTGCCGCCCACAGCGGTGGTGCAGCCCAGTACCGCCCACAGCGGTGGTCCACTGCCGCCCACAGCAGTCAGGGCTTCTCACCTCAGTTATCCTGTCCACGTAACCCTCCAGAGTCCTGTCTTCCAGGTGATTCTAGATGCAGATTAACAGTCCTGGTAGTAGAGGCAGTCTTCCTGCTGCTGGTCAGCGTGGTTCTCGTAGTTTATTTAGTCCCTGGTTTGGGAATTTGCTCAGCATTGGTTTCCCCATAGTGTGCCTGCTGGTGACTTTCAAGTCCAAGGACTGAATTCTTTCTTGCCCAGGCCAGAGGCAATGTTCATTTTGCTTCACGTTGAGGAAAGAGTAATAATCATCCTGCCTTCCTTTTTCAGTGCATCTTACTGTGCTAAGTTAAAAGCAGACGATGTATACCTCTCGTCTGGCTGCCCTTAGCACTGAGGAAGATTATGTATCCTGTCACTGAGCCATCTTGTTCAACCATCTCAGCCACTGTCTTTCCGCTTCCTAACTCGTAATTTCCACTGGTGTCTTTAGGAATGCTTAATACAGGCAGACTATTCTTCAAAGTGCTTGGAACCAGAAGTGCCTCACACTTTGGCACGTTTTTCGGGTTGTGGAATATTTGCAGACTTCATCAGATATATCTCTAATCTGAAATTCTGAGATCAGTTGCTCCCGAACTTAGCACTGAGCGCACACTGTTTTGTGCCTCATTTTGGCTTCCAGATTGTTGGGTTAGGGATGTTTGACGGTACTAAAAGAGGGCATTTTCTTTCTGTCTCCTTGAAAGCAGTGGAAGGTCGTAGCATGTTGGTTTTTCTATTATGACAAGTTGCCAATCCAGTTTCCTCACAGCAACTCTTAAATTAGTTACCATCATTAAGACAAGATTACCTTTATACCAGACAGACTACAGTGAAGAGCTGGATGTGATGACTAGGAGTAAGTGAATTGCCAGGAACCTGAGAACCTTTAGTAGATGTTGGATGCATTCAAGATCCCCTGGAAGATCTTCGGATGGGATCAGGTTGTTAGGGAGAGCCTTACTCTGCAGAAATGATACAGAGATAGGATCTGTTGCTGTGATAGGCAGAGCCTGCTCAGTAGTAGTACTATGAGTTGCTTTGGACCTTGCCGTGGAATGACATTTACCATAGTTACACTTGCCTAATGATGATGTTGAAGTTTGCACATAGCATGTTGGGAACAGCATCCTCATGTAGTTCTTTCAAGATGTGTAACTATAATACTGAAATGCAAAGCTAATGAGAATTTTTTTAATGTTATATTGATTTACTGGATGGAAGGTCAGGCAGCAAATGCAGAAAATGTCAGAAAGTGTACTCATCCACAAGATGGCAGCAAACACTTACACACAGAATTACTCTTGTCTGTTGAAGTTTTCCCTTAGAATTGTGCTTTACACATTCAGATTCAGGGGCACCAGTCAAGCTCTTTCCTGCAGTTAAGGTTTCACACACAGGAAAATTTAAAGCCCCAATTAATGTCTTATTTGAGAATATTTTGTGATGTTGAAGAAAGTATGTTTCTAAATATGTATGTACAAGAGATATAAATAATAGACATATAACTGATTTTTTTTTTTTTTTTTTTTTGGTTTTTTCGAGGCAGGGTTTCTCTGTGTAGCTTTGCGCCTTTTCCTGGAACTCACTTGGTAGTCCAGGCTGGCCTCGAACTCACAGAGATCCGCCTGGCTCTGCCTCCCGAGTGCTGGGATTAAAGGCGTGCGCCACCACCGCCCGGCTAACTGATATTTCTTAAAAAGGCAATTCTAATTATTGGAATCAGTAGGGTTCTTTTTTGTTGTTGTTGTTTCCGGTTATCCCAAACAATTGAAGTTGCTCTCCCTGTTATGGTTGAAGTGTCTCTTTCTTTGACATGTAACCTGGGAGTCCTCAAACTTGCTGCAGTCCTCCTGCCTTCGCCTCCCGTGTGCTTGGATTACCACACCAGCTTGACGCTGCTGAAGTGAATAAAATAAGTATGATCATTTTATTGTCTGTACTGTTTAAGTTATTGTGACCGTTTGTAAATGACTTAATTAAAGCTCTCAGTTTGAAAGAAAACTTAAACAAAAACGTGAAACCAAAGCCAAGAACAACAACTGATGATTGCATAGTGACTGTAGGGTTCTGGCGTCTTTATTCTTGGTCAAACCTTCTTGTTGTCTGGATGGTTCACACCTTTAATCCCAGCACTCAGGAGGCAGAGGCAGGCAGATCTCTGAGTTCAAGACCAGCCTGGTCTACAGGGCAAGTTTCAGGACAGCCAAGACTACGCAGAGAAACCTTGTCTTGAAACACCCCCCAAAACCGAAACAAAAAACAAAAACCCATCTTTTCTCCCTGTTGATATGATGCTTCACATTCTGTTGTTTCCAAATGTAAAGTATAAGTTCAGCCTGCTTAAAGTGTTAATTCAGAATGTTTACAATGGGATTTCCTGTCTCTTGCCAGCATGTACCTTTAATTGCATGGTCTATATTCTTGGTCAGGTGGTAGTTTTTTATACATACACATACATATACACACATGTATATTTCTGACCTCTAATGCCAGCACTATAGTTTTACTAATAGTGAAGTTAAACATTGTCACCTTTTGGTGATATAGTTAGTCTAGAAGTAACTTGAGAATTAAATGCCCCATGCCACAGTTTTGTATTTTTGCCACCAACTCAACATTTCTAATAAAAATTAAAAACATAGTCTGTAACTTGGGGCTAGAGAGATGGCTCAGTGACTACAAGCACTTACTATTCTTGCGCAGAATTCAGGTTCTGTTCCCAAAACCCATATGGTGGCTTAAAATCCTCACTATCTCAAGTTCATGGGGATCTAATACCCACATCTGGTCTCTGGGCACAGGCATGCGTGCAGTGCACATACCCATATACATAAATAAAAATTAATCCTGTTTTAAAACCCCAAAGCAATGTTTTATGTCTTGATTTTAGTTATTGCCACTGGTTGCTTATAGCAGTATTTTGTTTTTTCTGAACATGTAAGCAGAATTATAACTACTTGGGGAATAGACACAGGGTATGTAGGAAGAGATTTGTGCTTGTGAGACAGTATTGTGTATAACTAAATTAATATGCTATTTGTATTTATAAATATTCTGCAAGTTATTGGGGTGGATATTTAGTATTCAAAATTCTTGGATCCTAAATGTTAGGATCACAATTATTTCAGATGTTAGACTTTTTCTACATTTTTGAAATACTTGGCATATGCTTCATATGGTAAATTGGATATTACTCAAGTTTAAACCTACAATTCATTTGTTTCTTATAGTCTGAAGGTGATTTTTTGTGCCCGTGGGAGCTTGAAGAGTAACTAGCCAGGGAGGTGATTGTAAGGAAGGAAAGGAAAGGCAAAAGGATCTATGACTCACATGTCAGTGAGAATGATGCTTTTATTGGTTTAAGATACCAGAAATACGAGATAATTCGTGTGTGTGGACTGTCGTCATTCATAAGTAAACTTGTAAACCACAACTGCAGCTCCCTTTCATCTGCAGTTGATACCATGTTCCTTAGTGGGAGGGCCGGTTCCTTCTTTCCAATCTTCGAGTCAGTACTTCTGTCTCTGTAATTGAAAAACTGCCCATCCATGGCTTCTTTTACCTTTGACATTCTTGACTAACCTCTCAATGTTTTCAGAATTATGTTAGAAAGTACGAGATTGAACTATGTTTTAAATTTATTTTACATTTAATTTGAGAAAGAGAAAAAGATTTGAAAATAAAGAGTATTTTGAAAGAATCATAATTACTCCTGAGAAATCACAAGCCTAGGACTACTCCGATGCATTTCCCCCGTGGCTCATTGCCCATCTTTTCACTGTTTCATCCCTGCTTAGAGAACTGAGGCAGTGCTTCCGCCAACAGCTTTGTCGTTACTTTGCCCTCTAATGGAAGACCTGGGTATTTCCCGTTAGCTGTGAAAGACCCCGTGTTTGTCTTCTCCCCAAATCAGAAGGGATTTATTTGTTCTTTCAGAAAATAACCATGAAACTACTTTTCCCTTCTTAGTTCTTAGGGAGTTATTATTTGCTCAGCAATAGTTAACGCAATAGGAAAATGGACCCTAGAGTCTTACGTTATAGAAGCCTTCATTGTAAAAACGTTTGACAAAAACTGAGCCAAGGTGGAGTTTAGCTTCGTAATCTAAATTGATACTTTTTTTCATGAACATTTTATTCAAGAAATAAATTTTCGTTACAATGTGTACTTATTGATGCTATACTTTTTACTCTTAAGTTGAAAAATAGTATTTGCACATTGGAGTAAAAACAAATCAACTAAAAATAGGTACACTATACTAATACTTGTCTCATTTCCCTGTTCCATTAGTCTCTCTCTTTATGGGTGGTTTTGTTATGCTCTTGTCTTTCCAGAAATGGACGAACAGATGTAAAGCTTTCTTTGAAAATGTACATTTATTAGAATCATGTAGGCAATTTTGTCTATAATTTCACAAGTCAGTACTAGTATTTTCTCTTTCTAATTTTCTTTCTTTCTTTCTTTTTTTTTTTTTGTAAATAGGTGAATCTTTGATACATACATTAAGGCTTTAGCCAGCCATTTTACATAGTCCTGGTTCAAGTAATTTTCCAGGGCACTCTGTAGCTAGAGTTTTCCTGCCTGGCCCACAGTCAGAACAAATCTCTCTCACCTGCCAGTCCCACGGCCACTCAGACCCGACCAAGTAAACACAGAGACTTATATTGGTTACAAACTGTATGGCTGTGGCAGGCTTCTTGCTAACTGTTCTTACAGCTTAAATTAATCCATTTTTATAAATCTATACCTTGCCACGTGGCTCTTGGCTTACCAGCATCTGCACGTGCTGTTTGTCATCGTGGCAGCTGGCAGTGTCTCTCTGACTCAGCCTTCCACTTCCCAGCTTTATTCTCCTCCTTGTCCCGCCTATACTTCCTCCCTGGTCACTGGCCAATCAGTGATTTATTTATTGACCAATTAGCAACACACTTGACATACAGACCATCCCACAGCAGCACTCCATTGCAATTTTCAGCTTTCTGTTTTTAAAACAGTGTCACAAGTTGGACAAGTCAAATGAACATTGACAGATTACTTGTAGTTAAAAAGTAAAACATACTTAACAGAAAGTATGTTTATCTCTTTGAACTTTCCAAAGAACAGTAGGCTCTTTCAGTATGTATTTGTTGATGGATATAGGAGTCATCCCTGGCATCTGTTTAGCCAACAGCAGACCGCACACTGTGATGGTCCGTCCTGTGAGATTCTTTTGTAGAGTAGCAATGTAGTTTATGTGGTCTGTGGATGTATGTTATGTTGTTTGCACAGTGTGCAAGTGCATTCCCATGGAGAAGTAGCACATCACTAAACTGTGCACTCAATTTGTGGTGCTGTGTGTAAAGCAAGGCAGCAATCAGAACCTACAGAGTATAGAAAAATGACCTCTTCCAATAAAATTCGTAATGAAGTATTTAGGAATAGTCTTTTAAGAAATGGGGAAATTATTTTCAAAAGTTTGTGTTTGACTAGGATTATAATTCAATGGTAGAGTGTTCGCCTTGCATTTCTAAGATCTGCTTTCACTATCCAGCACAAAAACAATGAAACAGAAATCTGCAGTATTGAGAGCCCTTGATAAGATATTCCTGAGTGATAACATTAATACACAGGTGTTGATTCATCTTTAATTAGTTTACAGATTTCTGCTGTTTCTAAAATCCTTTGGAGAACTTTTGGAATTTGATGGAATGATCCCTAGGATGATTTTTAAAGAAGAAACTGATAACCTAGAAAATAGTAGCTCTGCTACCATATGAGATACTAAATTATATTTAAGCTTTAAAAATGACATTTGTTTATTTAAGAGAGTGGGATGTGTATGCCACTGTGCTCTTGTGAAGGAAACTTGGTGGATAGCTTGTGGTGTGGGAGTCAGCTCTCTCTTTTCACCACAGTGCTCCTGGGGGATTGAATTACAATATTAGGCTTGCTGACAAATGCTTTTACCCACTGATTTATCATGCTGGCCCTGGCTTGTACTTCTAAAAAAAAAGGTTATAGTCATCAGAATACTATTGCACTGTTTTAAAAGTTTAAATATGAACCTATAGGAAAAGTAAATAAAATAATATTTTCCACAGATGGCTGTTTTGCCTCTATGTTTGTATGTCTGTGCAGCGCATGCTTGAAGTGCACACGGAGACCAGAGAGGGCATTGGCTCCCCAGGAAATGTAGTTACACATGGCTGTAAAATGCCAGCTGGTTCTTAGGAATTGTACTTGGGTCCTTTGGAAAAGCAGCAAGTACTCTGAATTGCTGGACCATTTCTTCAGCCCAGAGCAGATGTTTTTCAAATAAGACTATCATGCTGGTGTAGACCCTTAACTATAGTTATGGTTTATAACTTTCATAGTTATGACACAATGAAACTTAGTTAAGTATTTAGAAATTAGATGTATATCCTATTCCTTTCCACATAAATTATAAATATGAGTTAAGTGTAAAAAAGTGAGAAACCATTTCAAAAACAAATATATGTGGCATACCTCTTTTAAATGGGAAATACCCATTAAGCAGAAGGGATATAAGAAAAAGAAGTTAGAGAGTTTGACAAATGAACTGTATGTATGTAAAATAAAAATTGGAAATACAAAAACAAGATAAGTAATAAAAATAACTTTATCATTTTTCATTGTATCTTCCTTAAAAATATAGACATCTACAGGTACTGTTATCTACTGGGGACTGGATTAAGCCTGTCATTTAGCAGATGCATCATATGGGAAAAGTGGGTCTGGAGCAGGCAGAGTGACTTTCGTTTTCTTGTTTTTACTTTTGAAATTATGTGTATGTATGTGGGGTATGTGTATGTGAGTGCACCCATCCGCGGATGACGGAAGAGCTCGCTGGATCTTTGGGAGCTCTGCTTGCAGGGAGAGCCTAACGTGGTGCTGAGGACTGCACTCTGGTCTTCTGCTAGAATAGTGGATGGCTTAACAGCTGAGCTCTTGTCTCCAGCCCCAAATGTGATTGCTTTAGTGAGGAAACTAAAACAGCTTTCGCAAACTAAGACCATTTGGCTGCTAATGGTGGAGAGTAAAGTAGGCATTTATATTTTGCCTTTAGTTTCATTTTGAATAGCCATTTGTAACTGTAGGATGTGCTGTTTAATAATTTGTGTTTGTAGCTTGGTGTTTCAGTCCGTTCTCCTGAGCACTATCAGGCATTCCCTTTGTAAGTGCTGTCAACTAGACATAATCGGTATTTTCTCCACTTTGTATATGAGAAAACTTTCAGAAAAATATCTTTCACAAGATGGTATTCAATTCTCTGTAGTAGTTGCAGACTGATGGTGCTAAAAGGTGGCTTCTCCGTGCTTGAAGAATGAGGTCATTTGCCTTTTCTTAGTCTCTCTCGATTTATGAATTTAAAGTGAAAATCATTCAGGGCTGGAGAGATGGCTCAGAGGTTAAGAGCACCGGCTGTTCTTCCAGAGGTCCTGAGTTCAATTCCCAGCAACCACATGGTGGCTCACAGCCATCTGTAATGAGATCTGGGTGCCCTCTTCTGCAAACATAATAAATAAATAAATAAATAAATAAATAAATAAATAAATAAATAAATAAATAAATAAATAAATGTGAAAATCATTCATAGGCATAAACTTGCCTTTGAAAGTGCAAACAAAATTTATAAAGTGCAAACCAATAGTAATATTTGTAATTATGTGGAGAAGGGCTGTCTACTACACTAGAGGCAGTGAGACCTGGGAGAGTGGAGCAGATGAGTGAGGCAGGCTAGAGTCTCACAATAGCCAGCTTTACTCAGAGCAGCAGTTTATACTCTGAGGGTTAGGAAGAGTCCATGAGTAAACTGTACAGTCATGTGGCAGAAACATTTTCCCATAGAGGCATAGACACAAAGAAACACCCAGTTGTAATGAGTAATTTGAAATAAACTCACTCCTATCCACCACACCTGGGAGGAGCATGAAAGCACATTCCAAGAACAATTCTGTGTTTTGAAGAAACTGAGGTCACGAGACTCTTGTTTTCTTAAGAGTGTTTTCATAATCACTCAGAATTCTCACAGGACCATTCTTGGACCATGTTCTGACAAGGGGTTTTCTGGTTTTAAAGTTAATTTTGGTCTGTGGTTCTTAGCTTACTCTAGGAGGGCTCCTGCCCTTTGAAAATGTGTTCTATAATCGCGGAACCTTGTTTTAGAACAGAGCACTTTGCTCATTATACAGAATATTTGCACAGTTTCAAGAGTGTTAAACACACTGATTCCTGATTCCTTGCTGCTATTACTGTAGGACTGGGATGACAGGCCAGAGCCTCTGACTGAGGAGGAAAGTCAGGGGTGAGAGTCTCTTAGGAAAGTGTATGTGTCGTTGGTTTTGTGGCAAACTATATTTAAGCATTAACTCTCTTAAATTTATAACATTAGTTTTATGTTGTTTAGTAAGCTTTTATATGATGCATATCCTGTTGATTTGAGTTATGTGGTCCACAGTAAACTATTCCTTTAATCATTTATTTTCCATTATCCTCAAGTTAGTATATTTCAGGGTAGAAATTATGTTAAGCATATTACAGTTTTGGGGGTAGTGGGATGGGTTTGCACCATTGATCAGATCTAGGACCCGCTACCACTGAGCCACATTCCAGTCCACGTCACAAGTCTTAAGTAACTTCAGTTATAAATGTTACCATATATATGTAAGTGCTTAATGGTTTGATTTTAGAAACAGTTGGTTTTTGAACTTTAAATTATTTTTTCAACAGGAGAATCTTATGTATGTGGCTGATCCAGAATCTTTTGAAGTAACTACAAAAGATATGGATAGTACATTGAGTCGAGCATCTAGAGCAATAAAAAAGACTTCAAAAAAGGTGAGTTTGGGTGAAATTCTGGACATATCTCTAAAATGTGTTTTTTACATTAAGTTAAACTAATACTTACTTCAACACCAATAAAAGAATAGTCTAGAGCTATTGTAAGGACTTGAATTGTATATCTAGAACCCAAAGGGGCTGGGCCTTGAGACATTTATAATCCTACTTCTGGGGAGGCAGAGTCAGGAGGTATTCCGGGAGTTTGATGATCAGCTAGTATAGCTTACTTGATGAATTCTATGCCAGTAGAGATCCCATCTTAAAAGAAAGTAAAAGTTAGAAAGTACCTGATTACATATCAGTGATTACCCTGTAGCAAGCTTTCTTTTGGGCCACCAACCAGCTCTCAAAGACACAGAGACTTACTATCAATTATGAATGTTTATTATCAATTATGAATGCTCAGCCTTAGCTTATGCTTGTCTCACTAGCTCTTATAACTTAATTTAACCTGTGTCTCTTCACCTATGTTTTGCCTCAGGGCTTTTTACTTTTTTTTCATTCTGTATGTTCGTGTCTGTCTGTCTGTCTGATGGCTGCCTGGTTGGTCCTGGGAGTCTCCCTCCTTTTCTCCCTCATTCTCTCCTCCCTTCTCTCTTTTCTCTCAAGCCTAGATTCCTCCTCCTACATTTTCTCTCTGCCTGCCAGCCCTTCATATCCCTCTACTGCCTAACTATTGACTGTTCAGCTTTTTATTAGACCAATCAGGTGCCTTAGGCAGGCAAAGTAAAACAGCAACACATCTTTACATAATTAAGCAAATGCAGCATAAACAAAAGTAACACATCTTTACATAGTTAAAGTAATATTCCGCAACATAAACAAATGTAACACATCTTTGCCCAGTTAAAATAATATTGCACAACATTGCCCTGTGACCTGCTTGTGTGCACATGCAGGCACACACTCTCAATAGTCTACAATAAAACTGTTCTACAGTACTTGGAAATGACTCACAGATTTGGTTTTCTAAAGTTCAGTGGCATCTTTGTCATAGCACTTACTTACAACTTGCTGTTGGCGTTCTTGTCTTAATGACTATTGTATGAATCAGACTTGTGTTGAAATGTACTGTTGGTGTTTTACATAGAAATCTGTGTTCAAACAGAGAGGGAGAACAAGGAATAAAAGACCATGATAAATGAAGACCACATGAGAACAGGAAGAAGCAAAGTGCTAGAGAGGCCCACAGAAATCCACAAAGATACTCCCACAACAGACTGCTGCCAATGGTCGAGATACAGCCCGAACTGACCTACTCTGGTGATGGGATGGCCAAACACCCTAATTGTCATGCTAGAAACCCCATCCAACTACTGAGGGATCTGGATGCAGAGATCCATGGCTAGGCCCCGGGTGGATCTCTGGGAGTCCAATTAGCGAGAATGAGGAGGGTTTATATGAGCGAGAATTGTTGAGATCAAGGTTGGATAAAGCACAGGAACAAATAGCCAAACGAATGGAAACACATGAACTATGAACCAATGGCTGAGGGGTCACCAACTGGATCAGGCCCTCTGAATGGGTGAGACAGTTGATTGGCTTGATCTGTTTGGGAGGCATCCAGGCAGTGGGACCAGGTCCTGTGCTTATTGCATGAGTTGGCTGTTTGAAACCTGGGGCTTATACAGGGTCGCTTGGCTCGGCCTGGGAGGAGGGGACTGGACCTACCTGGACTGAGTCTACCAGGTTGATCTCAGTCCGTGGGGGAGGCTTTGCCCTGGAGGAGGTGGGAATGGGGGGTGGGCTGGGGGGAATGTGAGGGGGGGCCGGAGTGGGGAGAACAAGGGAATCCGTGGCTGATATGTAGAACTGAATTGTATTGCAAAATAAAAAAAAAAAAAAAAAGAAAGAAAGAAATCCGTGTTCATTCATCTTAAATAATGCCAGAGAGAGTTTTCAGCAAGAGTCAGGAAACAGGATCTATCCGTGTTTTCATGTTATGTCGATAATGGGGCTTTTAAAAAGTAGAAGTTAGCTGGGTGTGCTTGTGCCTGCCTTTGATGGCAATACTTGGGAGGAAGAGGCAGATGGGTTTCTGAGTTCCAGGACTGCCTGGCTTATGAAGAGAGACTCTGCCTCCAAGATAGATAGATAGATAGATAGATAGATAGATAGATAGATAGATAGATAGATAGATGATAGATAGATAGATGATAGATAGATAGATGATAGATGGCTTATGAAGAGAGACTCTGCCTCCTGGCTTATGAAGAGAGACTCTGCCTCCAAGATAGATAGATAGATAGATAGATAGATAGATAGATAGATGATAGATAGATAGATGGCTTATGAAGAGAGACTCTGCCTCCAAGATTGATAGATAGATTGATTGATAGATAGATAGAGAGAAATAGAGCGAGAGATAAAGTAAATAAGTAAGTAAATAAAAGTAGGGTTTCAGAGAGCCAATGGACATTTGCAACCTGTCTTAGGGTTTCTATTGCTGTGAAGGGACACCATGACCACAGCAACTCTTACAATGGAAAACATTTAACTAGGGCTAGGTTACAGTTTCAGAGGTTCAGTCCATTGTCGTCATGGTGGGATAGCATGGCAGCATGCAGGCAGACATGGTACTGGAGAAGGAGCTGAGAGTTCTACATTTTGATCCACAAGCAACAGGAAGTGAACTGTGTCTCGTACTGGTCATAGCTTGAGCATCTGAGATTCCAAAGCCTGCCCCCACAGTGAAACACTTCCTCCAACAAGGCCACATGTCCTAATAATACCACTCTGTATAGGCCAAGCAGTCAAACACATGAGTCTCTGGGGGTCATTTCTATTCAAACTACTACATAGCCTTATGGTTTGCTGCTTTATTTACAAGGTTTGTTTTTTCTCCCTTTGAAGGGGAGGCTCTGTGCTATCTTTGTATATGCTTTCACTTAACACTGTAACATATAGTAGGTAAACTAGTTAGATCATGATTCAGAGGAACTCCTTCCCTAGCAGCAAAGAAATTGGGTCCAAGTGGCTTTGGAATGCACAACTACACTGTGACAGAATAAGAGAAAAATCATGGGTTTTATTTAGCTAAGGATGTAGCTTAGTGATGAGTGTATTTTTTTTGTACATAGAAATCCTGGGTCCAATCCCAGCACTACAAAAAGAAAAGAAATAGAAAACAAACAGCACAGCAAAACCCCTAAATTTCTTGTGTCTCAGGCTAGCCTTTTCCTTCCACTTCTCCCTTCCATTGGACTTGAGTGCTCCAAGCGCAAGAGGGAATAGGCTTCATTTTCTTACTGCCTATGCCAAAGAGAATTCTACCACATCTATTTGTGGAAATGATATATTTGGCTTTCTTTGTGTAGAGATATTTTTATGGACCATCTTAAGTTTGTCTAGCTAACTAATACTAACTCTTTTTAAACTTCAGGTTACAAGAGCATTCTCTTTTTCCAAAACTCCCAAGAGAGCCCTGCGGATGGCTCTTTCATCATCCCACAGCTCAGAGGGAAGGAGTCCTCCCAGCAGTGGCAAACTGGCTGTGAGCCGTCTGTCTAGCACGTCATCCTTAGCAGTAAGTATTGGTTCAGTAAGCTAAAGGACTAACTCAGGTGTGGAGAGGTGATGAACTTCTTTTGACTTATAAAAGAAGCAGAAAAGGTCCTTTCTTTTTTTCTTTCCTCCAGCAGGGTCTATTGTAACCTTAGTTATTATGGAACTTGTGTGTAGAACAGGCTGTTCTACTCAGAGATCTACCTGCTTCTGTCTCTCTCCCCTCCCTCCCCCCCCACGTACTGGGCATGTGCCACTACACCCAGCTAAGAGCCTCTTTTAGTGAGTTAGGTGCATACCTACTATGTAGTTTACTGGATGTGAGATTTGACTGGCATCGAGACATTGTAATTTTCATAAGAAAAGAAGCATGCTTTGGTCTGGCTTTATCGCTTTCTTAATATAAATGTTTTGTTTCTATTTGATAAGTTCCAGTAACATTGGACTAAGGTTTATTTCTTTTTCAGTTGGCTTGATGAGTAGAATGTCATCTCTACAACTAAACTTTAGAGGGGTCTATGGAATTTACAATCATGTGCAAATACTTAAGTGTTCCAAAGCAATCTGCTTTCACAGTGTTAGAATGAACTAGACATTTGTAACAGTGTCACATCACCAAAGTATATGTGTTCTCATTAAATTATTATTAACCCACACTACTGAGGTTAAGGAAATCACATGGCTGTCACTTCTTAGCTATACATCACTTAGCAAGCTTCTGAGTTTTTATGAACAAGAGGTCAATAATCCTTACATCAGAGAACTGAATTATATATAAAATCACACCTGTATGTCATGTGTGCTGCATATTCAGGTATCAGTTTGGGTAATAGTTAAGCATGTGAACTTTGAATCCCAAGTTTTCAAAACCTTGTTTTGCTGTTTACTAGTGTATAACTTTGGCAAGTTTTATTAATGATCTGTCTCATTTTTACTGTAAAACAAATCCAAAGTAATGGTGAGGGTGAAATTAATGTATATTAAATGCTTCGAATCTGGCACACTGGGTGCTCTAGTGTTAATGAGTGGGTGGTTTTGTGTCATATAAAACTAATGCAGATAAGGAACATAATAGTGGTTATTTTTAAAAACTAAAGTCTTTAATACTTCACAGAGTTATAGCCAAGAAAATGAGTGTATTTACAAGTACATACAAAGTCGGCTGGAGTTGTAGCTCATTTGGTGAGTGTTCATCTCACATGCACCAGGCTGTGGGTTGTCCTCGACACCATGCTAACCAGGCACACACCTGGAATCCCAGCATGCAGTGGAGTGCAAGTAGGACCAGAATTTCAAGGTCAGCCTTGGCTGTTTAGCTCTGTAACAAGTTTGAAGTCAGCTTGCCCTATATGAGACCCTGTCTTTAAGAAATATAAAAAAATTTTTTGAAAAAAAATAGGTGTGCAAAGTTACAAACACAATGCAGATAAGCATTTGTTTGTTAGATTATGACTTTTCTTAAGGCCAAAGTTTTATTTGTTTTTTTCATTGTAACCAATGTGAACATGGTTGCCTTTAAATACTGGTAAGTAGGTTTTATAATTTTTCTTAGAAGAATCGTAGAAAATGTATGTTATTTGTAGTAATGTTTTTATATAGACAATATACATAAGAAGTACCTAAAGTACCTTTAAGAATTCCGTGCTCTCTCCTCAGGTGCTGTTTCTAGTCTAACAGATTACCTGTTGTGTTCCCCAAGCAGTGTAATTGGATTAAGCACGTTCATGGTCAGCACTCAGATCCCACTGTTGGGCACACTCGGTATTCCTGTTTTTCTTCTGTGCAGCACTCTGCCTCCTGTTCCAGTTCTTCACAATTACTAGAAGGAAATAACTGATGTTTTCTTTCAACGTTTTCAAATTTCAGCAAATGTTCTTCCCAAGTCACCTTTGACATTTGTGAAGAATTAGGAACTATGCCAAGCAGTGATGGAAACAAGCCTTTTGAAGTTTCATGTGAGCTTTTTGGCTCTTTGAAATTTATATTTGTAGAAAAAGAAAGAAAACATTCTCCATTGAATCACTTTATGTGGGATGTGACTTTTGAATTCACAACTTTATTGCTTTGAATCTATAGTAAATTAGATTAAATAGTTTTTGCATATTGCCAAATAAAAATGTTTTTTACAACAGAATTTATTAAGTTCATAATAAGCAGGTTCCATTAAAAATTTTCTTTAGAAAACAATCATCTAAAGGAGTGTTTTATAATATGTAGATTCTTAAATTTATGGCTTTTATATAGTAAATCATAAAAGTTCTACCAGAGGAAGTCACAGAGTTTGGCTGTTGAAGTCATTAGGTTTCATCACTTGAGTGGTAGTACCTTATTAATTTTGCTTTTAAAACTATTTATTTTACTCCCTTTTGGATGAAAATGTAGAGCCAGTTATCTTATAGGCTCTGAGTTTAGATATAGTCATTCATCTGCATTTTAAAAAAAAGTAGACTTTTAGTTTATTTTGATTATACTCACTTGGGTTTTATAACCTTCTGCATGTTTTTCTTGTTATAGTTTAAGATTCTGATGATGATTAACTTTGACCTTTGAAAGAATAAGTTCATATTCCTCAGAAATTTGATAATTACTGTTACTCAGAAGTGCTGCTGTCCTGTTCAGTTTCATGTGGAGTGAAGTATACACATGAACATACACACATAAACACATAGGAGTTGTGCATATAACATAGAAACTTGATGATTTACTGTTAGGTTAGTTCCATGATGTGATTTTTATCCTTCCTAATTTTGCTGTAAGAAAAGGGGTCTGGAGAGAGAGGACTCAGCAGTTAAGAACATTTCATGCTCTTTCATAGTACTCAAGTTTGATCCCCAGAACCCACGTCAGGTAGTGCGCGCTCGCGCGCTCTCTCTCTCTCTCTCTCTCTCTCTCTCTCTCTCTCTCTCTCTCTCTCTCTCTCTCTCTCTCTCTCACACACACACACACACACACACACACACACACACACACACACACTAAGAATTAAGAAAGAACCAGTTAGAAGGCTCAGCAGGCAAAATGTTTCCTGCTGAACCTGAGGACCCACCTTCAGTCTCTGGAAGGATAGACTCGGCTCCTAGAAGTTGTCCCTCTGTTCAGCATACAAGTTTCTCAAGTGTTTATCTTGTAACTGACTTACAAAGTCTCACTTATAACCTGTAGCCCTGAGCCACGAGTGCCTCACGGAGGAAAGATACCAATATGATTAATTATTAAGCCAGCATCTTCTGGGTAAATTAGTCAGTCATCTAGCTTTTGTTTCAGAATGCTAGTTTTAATTGTGTTTTATTCCTACTCCATTCCTATTTAAAGAGTTTGGAACTGTGTCTTGATTGTCATGGTAATTAGTAGAGGGTGAGATTGGTAGGCGTGGCACTGAGCTCTGCTACAAGTTTTGAGGAGAAAAAAATTGAAGTATGTTTGTCTTATCTTTCACAGGGCATTCCATCTCCCTCCCTTGTCAGCTTGCCTTCTTTCTTTGAACGAAGAAGTCATACATTAAGTAGATCTACAACTCACTTGATATGAAACTTAACCCATGGGACTTCATCCTTCCAAAAGATGCTGACATAAATGGTACTTCTAATTAGCACTTGGTGAAAGTCGTAAAGAAGATAAGTAACACTAACCAATGCCGTTTTATGTTCTTGAAAACCTACTTTTACTTCTTACATTTTTCAAGATAATCCATTTAAAAAAATATATTGAGTTTTGATGTAATTTATCTCTGTTTGACGCTCACTTCTGAAAACCAGTAACTTAAGTTATTCATGATAATTAGTAGCTTTGTAACCTGATACAGTAAACTTATTGGTGGGTGTAAAATACTATTGTCTATTTGTATAGTATCTTGAATGAATTTTTGAAAGTACATATTTGTGTATCTCAATTTGTGTAGAGACTAAGTGGTAATGCAATACTTACTGAATAAAAACCTCTGACTAAATTCTAGAGCCTTAATCACATGTATTGTTTGTGCTTCACTGCTCTTTTGCAGTTTATTTTCTTTTAAAATAAAAGATTTAGCACATGAATTTTAAAAGATACACCCGTATTAACCGTATAATTAAGATTGTTTGAAAATATTTTTTGCAAATTGAGATAAGGACAGAAAGATTAGAAAACATTTATATGCTACAAAGACAGATATTAGTATGTACTTTTAATTGTTTCAGAGACTTTACTTTTATTTTTTTTTGTTCTGGCTACTATCAAATCTTGCTTTAGTTTTGACTACTGTGTTGAATTTTATTTCAAAGGAGAAGACCATGGGAAAACTGTTAAGAATTGCTTCTGTTCTCCCTACAGTCCTTCTGAAGTTGCCTTCAGTCTTGCTGATCTGCTGTGAAATGCATAGATATTATGTGTGGTCAACTTTTTTTGTGGTCATATCGTTAAAAATAAGATTGGAAATTTATTGTCAAATACTTTGTAAATCTGCCATTATCTTTTAGTATAGTATTTCTTAGAGTCAGTAATACTGAATGATCAGGTTCCTGTGGCCAAGTCTATTATTATTTCCTGCTTGTTCGGGGGTGTGTAAGTCTCCTTGTGACTTAATTTTCAACCGTGTGCTTTAATAGTTGAGTTGACATGGATTTTTTCTACGCCATGTATGTCACTTCACAGGTTAGCATACGACACTGTTTTGCTATATTTTAAAAGCAGTTATTAGCAAGAACTTGTAAATAAATAGCTTAAAACACAATTATCTTTTATGTCTTTTCTTCTGAGAAATTTTCATAGACAAATGTGGATGCCTCCTTAGTCTCTGGACTGTTTTGTATTTAGCTTATTCTCATATGTTTCACTGATGTTTTTGAGTATTTGTATACTGGGCTGTCTATAGGATGGGGGTGTTTATTGTTTTATTGGAGATGGAGGTATTGCCCTAGCCACAAAGCCTGAATTTTCCAGAGAGAAGAAATAGCAGAAGTTATATGAACTTGGAAAACTATCAGTTGTACTATCAAAAAATAGTAAACAAATGGTAAATTTTAACCTAAAAGCAACTCTGTCTGGGCCTTATCACTAACTGTCCACTGTAGAGCATTGGTATGTCCCATTATCAGATAAAGCCAGTTTGTATGTGCACTTAATGCATTAAGATTCTACATCATGCAGAATTATCAGCAACTTTTTCCTCTATTGAGAAAGTAACATATGTTTTATTTATTATAAAAGCCTTTACAAATGTTTTAATGCTTTTAAAGCATCAGATAGTGTTCTTTCAAGAATGCAAGGGTGGTTTAATATCAGGATATTTGTTGATAGGATTTATATTGACAATTTTAGGATGAGAGATGTATTCACCAATCACCAAGTTTCAACGTTCTGAGGACCACTTGTCAGCATAGCTAAAGCAGCTGGATTCAGAGTGAATGCCATAATGGGGACAACAAATGTGCTGCCTTTGTTTGCTTTTGGTGCTAGCCTACCTCCTCTTATTGAGTAGACTAACTCTACCATTGCGCTATCTAGGTCGCTAGCCCCAGCACCAATCATTTCTTATGAAATATAACAAAGAATAATAATGCTAATATGTAAGCAAGAGGAAAAGAACAATGTGGAAGATCTAATGGCTCTAGGGAATTGGGTCACTGACTCTTAACTGGTGCCTTGGGAATGTGAGTGGTGTATGTATGTTTCTACATATGTATGTATGTGCATGCATGCATGTATACACACACACACCCCCCTACCTCACATAAATCCTAAAATGTTTCTGCCATCAGAAATAGCTTTGGGCAGATCACACTGTTTTTTGTTTGTTTGTTTGTTTGTTTGTTTGTTTTTTGAGACAGGGTTTCTCTGTGTAGCTTTGCGCCTTTCCTGGAACTCACTTGGTAGCCCAGGCTGGCCTCAAACTCACAGAGATTCGCCTGGCTCTGCCTCCCAAGTGCTGGGATTAAAGGCATGTGCCACCACTGCCCGGCCAGATCACACTGTTTAAAGCAACAGAAAATGCCTGACTTGAAGGTAAGAGTGCAATTAAAGTAGGAGATGAAGTGTGAAAGAGAGGAAGCAAGTAGAATCTCTTGGCCAAGAAAATAATAGATCAGTATAGAAATACACATACATACATAAACATGTATGCTCAGGGCCTGAGACATGGCTCAGTGGATAAGAGTGTTCATCATGAGGACCTGAGTTCAGACCCTCAGAACTAGTGTAAAAATCCTGGCATAACTCTAAATGTGCCTATAACCTCAGCCCTGGCGGGCAGAGACAGATGGATCCTGGGATCTCACCCGCTCACCAGCCTAGCCTAAAGGCAAGCTTCTGGTTCAGTGACAGTTGTATGATATTTTGTTTGTGTTCTGACAAAGCTTGCCTGGAGATCAGAGGTTGAGCTAGCCACTAGTTAAGGTGGACCAGCCTTAATAATATTCTTCCCAGGGGCCCAGAAGCGAAATTGTGAACTAGAAGAGAAACTATGAACGTCGAGAATTATTTTTGCGAAAAGAATCTATGTATACTGAGCTCTTTCATCCATTTACTTTATTCCTCTCGGATAAAATCCTGTCTACACAGATTCAGTTCTGCTCTCATGCCTAGCTCCTTTCTTACCTGATTGCTCTCTATGTTTATCTGCTATCCCCTCTATGTTCTGTCTTAATTCTCTCATCTTAGTTCTGCCCCATCTTGGTTTTTCTCATCTCATTCTTCCCCATCTGGTTCTTACCCTTCTGGCTCTTCCTCATCTTCCATCTCATTCTTCTAGTTCTCCATCTAGTTCTCCAGTAGAAATCCTCAAAGTTCTCTCTAAGTCTCTGAGGTTTACAGTTACATACCCATGCAATAGCAGTCCTCTAGCTAAAGCAAGGTCACCAGGCTTGAATTCTTACAGGATCATAAAGGCAGACAAGAGTTTTCCTCAGGCAGTGACTATTGGCTTTGTTTTACAACCCAAGAGAAAAGGAGGAGGTCAACTAAGAGCTAAAATCAGTTAATATATCAGAAAAAGAGAATTTATGTGCTCAAAGTACATTCCTAGAAGTGGTTAGGTAAAATTGTTAGGAGTCTATAATGTTAGTAAGGCTGTGTAAGAAAGGAGGGTCTCAGCTTAAATTGCACAAGAAATAAAACTATCTGCCTCACCTAAGAGACAAGCATTGTTTCCATAAGGGTGTTACTTAGTTCAGGAGATCATTTGGCCTTGGATGCATGATAGGTATTTTAGATAAATACACTGTTAGTTCTAGGAAGCACAAATAGAGTACAAGAAAATCATTGTAGGAATCGGCTAATATATATACAAAAGCTAAAATATCACCAAGACTTCTTAAGCCATGGCTTGACCTTTGGAAAAGTCCTAGACCTTTCCAAGTAGTAGCTTTTGTGATAGTAGCTGGATTTCATTACATTTTCTCGTGGCTTGGAGCACTAGTTAACCGTAGAGGCCAGGCAGTGGTGCCGCACACCTTTAATCCCAGCACTTGGGAGGAGGAAGCAGGAAGATCAGGAGTTCAAGGTCACTTTAGGCTACATAAGATTGAACCAGTCTGAAAGACAAAGGTGGTACACACCTTTAATCCCAGCACTGGGGAGGTGGAGACAGGTTCTCACTGCCAATTTGGGCTGAGGATTTGTAAAGGTAAGAAATTTCTAGTGATTGCTGCTCTGCTTCTCTGATCTCTCCAGGCAGGCTTTATTGAACACAATATCACACAACAGACAGTCCCATCTTAAGGCTTTATTGAACACAATATCACACAACAGACAGTCCCATCTTAAGGCAATAATATCCATGGAGAATAAAATGCGAAGATACCAGGTGTCCTGTTCTGACCTCTGTTTACAGATGTATAAACTGCACATATAAGTGTATGCACACAAAATAATAAACAGCTCATAATGGATGATAGATTAGCATGATTGTTTTTAACAAAACATTTGTTATGCCCAGATCACGACCCCAAAGAGACCATGGAAGACCTTGGATGTCCAGAATGCAACAGCAAGGTTTATTCTATAGGTACAAGCCTAGGCAGGGAACTCATTCCTATACCCAATACAGTGAGGCAGGGAGGCGTTGCTCTTTCTTTGTGAAGCTAGCTATTTAAAGGCAAAATCCGCAAGCCCTTCAGGGAGGTTGGGGGAGTTGGGGGTTTGGCATGGGTGCAACTCGGATTGGTTTATTTTTATTTTTGAAGGTCTCTGTTCTCTTTTAATTGGGTGAGGGGATGTAACCTTTGAATTTACTGGTTGGGGTTTACAATTACCATTTTGGGGGCAGGCCTGGACAAGTCCCAGGCTTTGTCCTTGAGCTGCCATGGGGGCTGGCTGGCCTTGCACATGCTGACTGTGGGTGCTGACTCAGTGGCCCAGGCTCTGTCCTTGAGCTGCCATGGAGGCAGGCTGCCTTAGCATGTTCACATTGACCCATGCACGTAGCTCTAAGTTGGTGAGGGGTCCCAGACAGTAAACAACTAGCTAAACCTTGGTCAGAGTACGTGCAGAAAGGGAGCTAGTGCACAGACTATGTCTTTTGTTCATGGCCCTCCCAGAAACTGCTTGCTCAAGTCTCAGGAAACCGAAATTGGGGCCGGATCTCTGAGAGAAGACTGAACAGCCTGTTTTGGCATCTGCTTGGTCCTTTCAGTTAAGTGAGGGGCTGAAGTGATGACTCAGCAGTTAAAGAGCACTGGCTTTGATCCTAACTGAGCAATTGAAAGCACGTGGTAACTTAAAACTGGTTGTAACTCCAGTTCCAGGTATGCCTGCAAGAGCACTGTAAGCATATGATCCACACGCAAAACAAAATGGTGATAAATGTTTAAAATATTGTGGAAAGTGATCCTTAGGATTGTAAGCTGGCCAATCTTACAAGAGAATTTTTGAAAAATCCAATGTAATCCATTAAATAAGTCATTATTGAAATCTTAGTGTTTACTACTTCTGGTGAAACTGGAGAAACATACTCCATTTTTTTTTCTAGTAGCAAAATAAAATGTCTGTAACCCTTATCCAGAGAATTTAGTCACATTTAAAAAAATCGTACCATCCATTGACATGTGCTCTTCCCAAATTCCATTGGCAAATAGAAAAATGACCTACACACAAGATGTTACCACATGATGTGGGTAGAGCAACACTGCAATGTCTTGTCCATTAATATGGGATTAGGTAATAAAAGTTCACTCACTATATAGTATTTGAAGTTAATTTTTCTTATAAATTTATTTATTTGTATTTTATGTACATTGGTGTTTTGCCTGCATGTATGTCTGTGTAAGAGTGTTGAATCCCCAGGATGAGGAGTTATAGACAGTTGTGAACTGCCATGTGGGTGCTGGAAACTGAACCTGGGTCCTTTGGAAGAGCAGCCAGTGCTCCTAACCACTGAGCCATCTCTCTCCAGCCCCTGAAGTTAATTTTTATCCATGTATGGTGTGATTTCTAGAACACCATTTTGAAGCAAATGCCAAGATTGAGAACAATAGTTTCATGCTTAGAAGAGTTTATTACATGTGGCCCCACCAGATCTAAAGTGAGCCCATCACAAGGTCCAAGGAATTTCAACTAACTTAGGGAAATCTGTGGTTGCTCTCCTGAAAAGATAGCAGTCCTTGCCTTTAGATGTCTAGGGAAGTCCCAAGTACGTTGTCGAGGTCAAGGATGAAATGTAAGGAGCAAAAATGTGACTGTCGTGAAGCTAAAGCTAGGGATTCTCTGCTTGGTACAGAAAACCCAGTGGTCAGTAGGAGGCTGCTTCAGTTGGTCACAATTGCCCAAGCAGAGGCTAGGAAGATGTCACAGTGACCTGGTGTGTGGCACTCACCTGGCAGATCCCATGGAATGTACCATGCAGTCCTAATTTGACGAAACAGGACATTCTTATGAATATTTGGCTCAGTATCCAAGAATCGACCATCAGTAATCCTTTGTACTCCAATGAGGGTGAGCATGAGTGTGTATCACAGTGGTTGTACTGGTCTGTCCCCTGCTGGTGACATTGGCGTTGTAACATCATTGCATTTGGTGTTGTCTTAATCAATCTTAGCTGTATTTCTGTGATATTCTCATAGTCTCTGAGCTCACAGATCTTACAACTCAGCACTCAGACAAGAGACCTCAGTTGGCTTTCTCGGGGTCCCATCTTCTGCTGAGATGGTTAAGTACATATTCAATCACAGACCTCAGTAGGCTTACTGAAGCCCAATCTGTGACTTCTGGTTATATTAGAATTTTCTAGAAATACAGTAACATAATTTAGCTCTGAGTCAGAAGGCCTGAATCAGGGAGCTGACAGGCAAATGAAAACACTGCTTCTAAAAAATCCCAACAGGCTACTAGGCATTGTGCCTTTAAAAATATTGTTTTTGTTTGTTTGTTTTTTAAAATTGATTTCAAGTTCAGGCTGCCCCTGAACTTACTAGGTAGCTTAGGCTCACTTGCCTTTACTTCAGAAGTGCTGAGGTTACATGTGTGCACCACACAAGGCTGACCTGCCTCTACTTCAGAAGTGCTGAGGGTGCATGTATGCACCACACACCTGGTTTATGTGGTGCTGGGAATGAGCTGCAAGGCTTGCATGTGCCAGGCGTACACTGTGTACCTCATCCTTCAAGTGCTCCGTGGGTACTTGAACCTAGTTATAAGTCAAGGCTGAAGAGACTCAAGCATTCTCAGGGTCCAGGCCACTGACTTGGTGGAAGGCTGTTGCCATTTATTTAGATAGCTCAGGATTAATTCTGGCAGAAGAGGGATGACAGTGGAGACGAGGGAAGCATCTGCTGCTAGCAAAGAACAATCAGGATTTAGGAGTGCAGTGTCCTCAGCCCTGTTAGTCTTTTCAACATGTCCTTATTCCAACTTTGAGTCAATAACCTCCCTTTATTAGTATTCACTCTATATACTTGAGAATTCAACCTGCATGCTAATCCAGCCACTCAGGGAACAGTCCTGCTTTTGTATTGGTTATCTTTTTTTTCGTGGCACATCTAGATTCTTTGAGGTCATTTATGCAGTGCATGAGTTGTAAATTAGAACCCTTCAGCTTGGTCATTTCTCTTGTCACTTTACTCATTGACATTAGGCACAACTAACAATGTCATTCTTTAGTTTTCTAAGTGTTTACAAGCTCCTTTACTGAGTTCCTTAACTCCTGGCTTCTGTAAGTAGTTGGGAGTATCCAAGGCCGATAGGGAGCGCATCACAATACACACTAGCAAAGCTACTAGAAATGGAGTCACTGATGTCTCTAAATCCAATCAACTTAGAGAACCAGCTCCAGAAATCCTAGCACCAGTTGAGAAAGCTCATCCTCACAATTATGTTTCTCTGGAAACATTGGTGTTACTAAAACCTTAGACTGGAGTTCTTCAGAAGCACAGCCAATATTATATAGAGTTTAGATACATAAAATAATATTCTTATAGGAATTGGCTCACTTGATTTTGGAGGCTGGTGGTATAATTCAGTCTAAGTCTGAAGCTCAGAACCAGAGAAGCCAGTGATTAAATATTGGATTGAGTCCAGATGTATGAGAATAAAATACTTGTGTCCAAGGGCAAGAGAAGATGGATGCCCCAGACTAAACATGGCACATTGGCTCTTCCTCTGGTTTTATCTAGTTAGGCTTTTAATAGCTTGGCTGATGTCCTCCCACACTGATGAGGGCAAATCTTCTTTACTCAATTTATTAAATTCTGCTGTTAATTACTTCCAGAAATATCCTTAGGGACACACCCCAAAATAATACTTAACCCTTAATCCAGTCAAGTTGACACATGAAATTAACAACTACATTGACATTCCAAGGCAGTTAGTAAAAGGTGGTTCAGCCTTCTTTCCAGAGCACACATTGGTTTACAGTTAATCTAAAGGCAGCATCCCTTACTACCTGGGTATGTAAAGGCAGCATCCCTTACTACCTAGATAGGCAGAGAACTTTCTGTATCATTAAATTCTTGTTCCTTTCTGCTCAACAATCCTTTCCTCAGTCCATGCCTTCTGATTCATGACATAATAAAAGCAGCAGGGGAGACCAGACTACATCTTGCTTCAGAATCTCAGTAAAGTATTCAAGTTGATCATGTCCAAATTTACTTTGCACAGCAGCTGTTCACCAAGTTTCTTGCCATTGTATAAAAGGACTCCTTCTGCCTTCTTTCCAGCAACTCTCCTCATTTTTTCCAGAGACTTCTCAGCACACACTGAACATGTGTATTTCTACCAGCCATTTCTCTAGAGGATATTGTTTGTTTTTGCTCTTTTGGGGGGCTCCCAAATAAATCACATGTGGAGGCTTATTCTTAATTATAGCCTGGCCTTATCTTGGCTTGTTTCTTGCCAGCTTTCCTTAACTTTAAATTATTATTCTCCTACTTTTATAAATCTTACTCTTACTCCGTAGCTTGCTTTGTAGCTGGGTGGCTGGCCCCTGGAGTCCTCCTCCTTCTTTGGCTACTTCCTTTTCTTCTCTTCCCAAATTTCTCCTTCTATATATTCTCTCTGCCTGCCAGCCCACCTATCCTTTCTCGTGCCTGGCTATTGGCCATTCAGTTCTTTATTAGACCACCAGGTGTTTTAGACAGGCACAGTAACACAGCTTCACAAAGTTAAACATGTGCAACATAAACAAAAATAACACACCTTAAAATAATATTCTACAACATTCCCACCTTTTCATCTAAATAAAAATAAAGGTTTCAACTTAAACATGGTAAGACTACACACAATAAAAAGTATCAAGTAAGTATTACATTCACACTGTACTCAATTCCAATTCATTTGTGTCTGATACATTTAAAGAAAATATTCGATAATCTATCCTATCTTAGTAAATCCAAAATTCTATATACCTAATTTACTTTCTATCATATCTAAGAAAAACTGCAACTATAACTATCTAGCCTTCAACTCCATCAAAGGCCCCAGAAGGATAATACTAATTTGACTAAACAAAAAGTGCACTGCAAACAACTTCCAAAACTCTAGCAATGACAAAGACATCTGACTGCCTGGACAGTCACCCAAAATTCCTTCTGCAACATTGGGGCATCCATCTTCAGCATGCAGGCCCAGAATATCTGGCAAACTTTTCAGTGAAGCAGGAAATTTGAAGGACTGTCCTGCCTTATAGTGGCAAAGTTCATCAGTTGCTTTCCTCTGTGTCCTGTAGAATGTCTGGCAGTTTCTTCTGTGAAGCAGGAACCCTGAAGGACCATCCTGCCTTGTTTTGGCAGAGTTTAGCGGTCACTTTCCTGTGGGTCCTGCATGTCAAGTTTATACAGTATGCTGTCAAGCAGTGCAGGCAAGAGAAATTTCTTGCCCAAATTGCTCACTCACTCCTCTCCCTTCCTCCGAAAAGGTGAGTCCTCCTATTGGGGGGTTGGGGTGAACAGCAGAGCCTGGTACATTTAGTTGAGGCAGGACCAAGCTCCTCCCCTCTGCATCAAGGGTGAGCAAGGTGTCCATCCATAGGTAATGGGCTCCAGAAAGCCAGCTCATGCACTGGGGATAGATCCTGATCACACTGCCAGGAGCCTCTCAAACAGACCCAGCTACACAACTGTCTCCCTTATGCAGGGGGGTCTAGTGTGGTCCCATGCAGTTTCCAAAGCTGTTGGTCAAAGGTTCGTGAGTTCCTATGAGCTTGGTTCAGTTGTCTCTGTAGAATTCCCCCTCATGATCTTGATACTCCCCTCCCCCAAGTCCTTGCTCATATAATCTCTCTTCCTTCTCTGACTGGGCCCCTTGGGCTCAGCCTGGAGCTTGGTTGTGGATCTCTGCATCTGATGAGCAAACCTTTAAACAGCTAACCTACACCTGAATCCTCTGCACATGGCTCTCAGTTGGCTCCATCCGCTTCTCAGGTCATGAAAACCAAGTGTGAAACTTGCAGCCAGTCAAAGGTTAGTCTGACCAGGAACTGCATTCAGCCTCCCTAGAGCTCTAAAACGCTGATGCTTGCACTGTAGCAGGCATTTTTACTGAGTTTTTCTGTTCCTACTTGACTTGCTAGCTGCTCAAGGCCTGCTTACCAGCAGGCAGAAACTCTTCAAGAAGCCAGATGCATATATTTATCTTTCTCAGGCACTATGGAAATTCAAGCTCCACATTGGTATGCCAAAATGTTGTTTTTTATTCTCTGGGCTCCTCTGGCTCTTTTGGGGGTCCTGCCGCCCATCTCCCAAATAAATCACACACAGAGGCTTATTCTTAATTATAAATGCCTGGCCTTATCTTGACTTGTTTCTTGCCAGCTTTCCTTAAATTATCTACCTTTTACCTTTGGGCTTTTCCCGTCCTCTTACTTCTGTAAATCTTACTCTTACTCCATGGCTTGCTGTGTAGCTGGGTGGCTGGCCCCTGGAGTCCTCTTTATTGTCTGGCTTTTTCCTTCTCTCTTCCCAAGTTATCCTTCTATTTATCCTCTCTCTGCCTGCCAGCCCCACCTATCCTTTCTCCTGCCTTAATATTGGCCATTCAGCTCTTTATTAGACCGTCAGGTGTTTTAGACAGGCACAGCAGCACAGCTTCACAGAGTTAAACATGTGCAACATAAACAAAAGTGACACTCATTAAAATAGTATTTTACAACAGGAGACAGCCCATCCTGCTATGATCCTTGCTTCTGAGGTCTCACTGGTAGAATCACTTACATACACATTTCCTTTTGTTGTTTTGTTTTGTTGAGACAGGGTTTCCTGTAGCCCAGGATGGCCTTGAGTGCACTATGTAGTCATGTTTGGCCTTGAACTCCTCATCTTCATGCTCCTGCCTCTTAATTGCTAGGTAGGATTCAGGCATGCGTCACTACTTCTGGAAGCATCTGTATTTCTAACAAGTTTTCTTTTCTCCCAGCACAATGTTGAGTTCCTCTCAGTATACTTTGTTTCATTTTCTTCTTATTTAATTTTTAATGTATGCGTGTGTAGCTAGAGTTTTTCTGCCTTGCCCACAGTCAGGACAAATCTCTCTCACCCGCCAGTCCCACAGCTGCTCAGACCCAACCAAGTAAACACAGAGACTTATATTGGTTACAAACTGTATGGCCATGGCAGGCTTCTTGCTAATTGTTCTTACAGCTTAAATTAATCCATTTCTATTAATCTATACCTGCCACGTGGCTCGTGGCTTACCGGCATCTTCATATGCTGTTTGTCATGGTGGCAGCTGGCAGTGTCTCTCTGACTCAGCCTTCCACTTCCCAGCTTTATTCTCCTCCTTGTCCCGCCTACACTTCCTGCCTAGCCAATGGCCAATCAGTGTTTTATTTATTGACTAATTAGCAACACATTTGCCATACAGAACATCCCACAGCATGCGTGTTTGGCCTACATGTATGTTTGCACACCAACATAGTTGTTTGGAATACACGAAAGCCAAAAGAGGGCATCAGAGCCCCTGGAACCGTAGTTATAGATAGTTGTGAGCTGCTGTGTGGGTGCTGGGAGTTGAACCTGAATCCTCTGCAGGAGCAGGCAGTGCTCTCAACCACTGAACCATTTTCTTTTGCCCCTCTTACTTAGTTTTTCTTTCTTTTGTATTAATTTTTTTCATGCAAGTATGTATTATACATTGAGCAATTAATTTCCCCTTGTATATTCTTACTCTTCTCTTTCTCATTTTTTTACACTAGTAAAAATTTTTTTATATTATGGTATACAACATAGTATTTTGAAATACATGTTATAGAACGCATTAATCAAGCAGTTAGCATATATATTACCTCACATAACCAACAATATAAACTTTTGCATAATTCATGTATCTTCTCACTAGCCAATTCCCTAGCTATTTCCACTTTTTGTTGTTTGTTTTTTGAAACAAGATCTCATATAGCTCAGTACAGCCTCAAACTTCTGATCCTCCTACCACCACCTCCCAAGTCCTGGGCTGCAAGCATGTGCTCACACTCTACTTTTTAAAGTAGAGTTACGGAACCATAGCTGATACCAAAATTAGTATTTGTTTCCTGTTGGTGACCATTAAATTGTAGTGACTTAAATACAAACTGATGGTGGATTGTGCGTGTGTGGCTAGCCTACTCTATACATCTAGGCCTTTTATCTAACCAAACAAAACATGCTTCCCCTGCCCCCAATCTTCATAGGTTCCCTTAATTTGGAGATGAGAAGTGCAGTAGTGGTCTGACCCCAGGTCAGTGGGGCAGGCTTCTAGAGGCTCTAGGAGAGAACCCCTTCCTCCTCTCTTCCATCTCAGAGGTTTGGGCTGTTTCCTGGCCTGTGACTGTCACTCCAGTCTGTGCTCATGTCATCAGATTACTTTTCCTCCTGTGAGAACAGCTCTGGTTACATCAGCATATTCCCACCTGATATTCCTAGAACTTCTCATCTCAGGGTCCACAGTCACTTCTACAGAGTCCCTTCCCATGTAACACAGATTCCTGGGCTTGGGAGCCTGGCATCTTGGTTAGGTCGACAGATGATGGGGTCTGTGCCAGCATTAGTACTTCAGCTTTGTTCATATGGCAGTGATTGTGAAGTTCCAAAGCAGCAAATAATTTAAAAGTCTCTGCTCTGTTATTTTTGCCATTTTTTATTGGGTAAAACCAATTATATATCCAAACCTAAAGTCATTATGGGAAGGCATTACTACACAGAGGTCCAGGTTTTAGATAACTTGAGCACACTGGAACTCATTACTATGGTAACTTTCATAGACACGGTTTTAGAAAAATATAATTTGCTAGCATTAGAGATGGAAAACATCCCCATAAACACTAATGAGAAGGAATCCTCATGTAAGAATAAGGCCAAGTGGATTCAGTGGTGGATTCAGACTCTAATAGTTGATGACAAATTAAAGCCAATCTTGCCTGGTGTGTGAAGCCCTAGGTTCAATTCCTGACAACACATACAACTTATACAACTTCTTAGGAACTAAAAAAAATGGAATTTATGAATTCTGCACACTTTTGAGCATCTTAAAGGCTAATATTATGTGAGAATTCATGCAGAATTTCAAAATAAAATATTAACAAATGAAATTTTGTATTATATGAAAGAATTCCATATGACCAAGCCGGGTTTCTGTAGTGTATTCAAGATTACTTAATTTTAGATAGTTCATTAGCACACTTTCACATGGAAACTTACATTATCTAAATAGAAAAATATTTGGTATATGCGGTGTACATCAGTGCATCAAACCAGGAGAAAAACTATCATGACTGATTTTGAAAGTTTTTAGCTAATTCAATACAAGAATATTAAATAATTATTAATAAAAAGGAGCAGATGGAGCTGAGGAAATGGCTCAGTTGACAAAGTGCTTGTTCCCAAGCCAGAGACCTGTGTTTGGATCCCTAGCACTCACTAAAAACCCAAGTGTGGTGGTACACACCTCTAAATCTGGGGAGGAGGCAGGCATACCATTGGAGCTCACTGCCTAGCCAGCCTAGCCAGCCTAGCCCTTTTGGTGAGGTCCAGAAATGAAGGAACTTGAATCAAAGGTTAAGGTATATACACACATGTACACACACATGCAAAATGAAGGCAAAAGGTAAACAGACTGAAAAATACATGCAACATCTGTGATGTCAGCTTAATGATTTTAATTCATAAAAGCTTTATAGTATCAAGATGCAATTATCAAGATCAATGGACAAGTCATTACCAGACAAATGAGTAATCAGTGAATGTGTTAAAAGTTACTCATTATAATTAGCAAATGAGACTACTAAAAATGAAGTAATGCTACTTTAAAAATCAAGTATTCAGATATTGCAAGGTATGATGTGCTACTGGCAAGGGTGTGCTGTGTATCACAACTTGCATAAACAATTCTCAATTGAATACAGAGATCCAGACACTATGCAGAGAATGAGAGACCTTGGAACATTCAGCCCTAAATGGGATGTCCCCATCAAATCCCTCCCCTCAGAGCTCAGGGAACCCCACAGAAGAGGAGGTGGAAACAGTATAAGAGCCAGAGGATGGGGGAACCAGGAGAACAAGGTCCTCTGAATCAACTGAGCAAAGCTCATATGAACTCACAGAGACTGCAGCAGCACACACAGGGCCTGCACTGGTCTGCTCCGGGTCCTCTGTGTATAGTATGGCTTCCAGCTTAGTGTTTTTATGGGACTCTCGAATGTGAAAACGAATGGGTCTCTGTTTCTTGTGCCTTCTCTTTGGCTCTTTTTCTTCTGTTGGTTTGTTTTGTCCAACTTCAATGTGATTATTTTTAGTTTTGTCTTATTTTATTTTGCTATATTTTAATATATCTCTTAGAAATCTTTTTTTTTTTTCTAATAAGAGACAGTTAGGGAATCAATCCCAATGGGAGAAAATGAGGAGGAACTGGGAGAAGTAGAGGGAAGATAAACCATAATTAGGATATATTACATGAGAAAAGAATTTATTTTCAATAAAAGGAAAAAGAAATCCAAAATCCCAAATGCCCCAAATTGGGACTCCTGTCAGCATAGCACCGAAGTACTAAGGTCCACTATCAGACTCTTTCTAGCATACATTTATTTGTTTGTTTACTGAAGGGCACATGCAGAGGTCAGATAACAACTCCACACCTAACCTCTCCTTTTCAGGATACATTTGTTTGTTTACTGAGGGACACGAGCATGCTACAGCACACATGCAGTGTTGTTGGGGGTTTTTGCTCTCTTGGGGGGCCTGCCACCCAGCTCTCAAATAAATTACACACAGAGGCTTATTCTTAATTATAAATGCCTGGCCTTATCTTGGCTTGTTTCTTGCCTGCTTTCCTTAACTTACGTTATCCCACCTACCTTTTGCCTCTGGGCTTTTCCCATTCCCTTACTTTTGTAAATCTTACTCTTACTCTGTGGCTTGCTGTGTAGCTGGATAGCTGGCCCCTGGAGTCCTCCTCCTTCTCTGGCTACTTCTTTTTTCCTCCCCGATTTCTCTTTCTGTATATTCTCTGCCAGTCCCACCTATCATTTCTCCTGTCTCACTATTGGCCATTCAGTTCTTTATTAGACCATCAGGTGTTTTAGATAGGATCAGTAACATAGCTTCATAGAGTTAAACAAATGCAACACAAACAAAAGTAATACACCTTAAAATAATATTCTACAACAGTACAGAGTTCAGAAAAAAATTTAAGGTGTAGGTTCTCGCCTTCGACCATGTAGGTCCCAGATATTAACCACAGGTTGTCTGGCTTAGGAGCAAATTCCTTTACCTAATGAGCCATCTTGTCATCTCACACCTGACCTCTCTAGGTAAACTGAAAATGCTGTATAAAATTACCCTCAATCTCAGTGAATAAAGTATACATGATACATTATTTTCATGTTTCTTTGCATTTAGGTTACATCCTCAATATATCTCATTGTGTGTCCACAGATATTCCTAAATATGAAACAGATCAAGAATTTATTTCCAATAGAGATACTCAACCAGAATAGCCCCAAGGAGTACTTTCTGGCATATATGGGATTTCTTGTTTCTCTCCATTGTTTTATTTAGCTTACTAGTTGCAAACACTCAAAAACTGGAAGATATGGAAAGATATTATTTTTCACATATTATTCCAGGAGTGACCCATGATAACCAGGCCTATGTCTCAGAAGCCCTACAGGCATACACTCGGCCTTTTGGTCAAAGGCATGCCCTGGCCCAGTTGCTACTTTCAGGTAGGTGTTTATTTCAGTTTTTGTCTGCACACCCTCCAGACTGTTGCCATTGCATTTAACTAGGCAAAGATGTGTTACATTTGTTTATGCTGCAGAATATTACTTTAACTTTGTAAAGGTTTGTTACTTTTGTTTAAATTGCATTTGTTTAATGATGTAAGGATGTGTGTTTAATTATGTAGAGATGTTGCATCTGTTTCACCTTGCCTGCCTAAGGAGCCTGATTGGTCTAATAAAGAGCTGAACATCCAATAGCTAGGCAGAGAAAGGATAGGCAGGGCTGGTGGGCAGAGAGAATAAAAAGGAGGAGAAATCTAGGCGAGAGAAAAACGAAGAAGGATGAGAGAAAAGAGAGGAGAGAGCAAGGAGACGCCCGGGGCCAGAAGCCAGGCAGACGCCAATCGTCAGACATAGAGAAGCAGTAAAAGTAAGATGTACAGAAGGAAGGAGGGTAATAAGCCCCAAGGCAAAGGGTAGATACAGAGAAACAGGCTCATTTAAGTTAAAAGAGCTAGCCAGAAACATGCCTAAGCTAGGCTGAGCATTGAAAACTAATAAAGTCTGTGTCATGATTTGGGATCTGGTTGATGGCCTAAAAGAAAATGTCTGGTACAGAATTTATTTCTTCTCTTTATGTGGGTGCTGTATTTAGGGTTACATCAATATTCTTTATAAAGTGTTTGCAAAGGATTTCTAAGCTTTTATTCTTTCAAAAAATAAAATTTTTCATCAGAGATTTCTTTAAAATTTTTTTTTTTATGTACAATCCCATAACATGGCTATGTGCGTTGCCCATTTTCTTATCAGCCTCCAGCTGGCAACTTGCTGCATTACTGGAGGGTATGTTTGTCTTAAGGTTCTGCTAGAATTGTTCATGAGAAAGCATGCAGTGCACACACTTCTGAGGGCATTCTGCAAAGCATACGGTGGCTCTCTTAACTGGTAAGTGACATCCAGTTCAGTCAAGCTTGGCCCAGACACATCACATACCTCATATCCTTGTATTCATTTCTTTGCATTTTACATACACTGTACATGCATGTTTATACATGTCAAATTGTCTGCAGGATGTAAGCCCTTGAATGATTTAACACTTTATATACTGCATGCTCAAAGATCCTCCCAATCTATATTTTGTATCTAGACTATATAATGAACAGCAAGTAAGACTGACATTCCCTAATCCTTTCCATGCCGTTTTACATGGCTTACTGTGACATCAGCATCCACCCTACCACCTGAGCCTGAGTCAGGCTGAGCCTGAGCCCTGGTCTCCTCTCCAGCAAGCTCATATCTCTTCATCATTCCTTCTCCTAGCACTTTGATCCCACGTTCTTAAGGTGGATTTTATAAGTGAATCCATTCCTCACCTGTAGTCCATTGCCAGGCTTTACTTGAGACATGCACAAATCTCTCCTGGATCTGCATGGTGGCCTTCAGTTCTAACCTGAGACTCACAAAAGCAGAACCTGGAACAAAGGCTTCTGCTCAGGTTTATCTGCCTAGTTCATCCTGAGGAGAGACAGAAGGGAAAGCCAACACAGTTTGCTTTATTGAGCAGGCCACCATTACAAACCACTGCTGCCCAGCCCTGTGGGAACACCCTGCCAGACATATGAAAAGGAGAGAGGCAGAGAGCTCTCTCAGCCTTCAAACCCACAGTTCAAGAGCATGACTTCAGTCCTTTGTGAGCCTAGGTTGTACTTGCATGAAGACCCAGCAACTCTGACACCTCAAAGGCTTGGAAGTCCCCAAGACACGTCCTCCATCCTGGCTTCAGCAAAAACGATGATATCTGAAAGGCTCAGAAGTGTCCAGTGGAAGGGCCCTGACCACTTCCATGCCCTTCCTGTTCATCTTTTATAGCCAGAGTCTTTGTAAAAGAAAATGAGTGTGCTATTTTCCTGCTTAAAATCTTTCGGTCTCTCCTGAAGCTTTCTGGGGTGGGTGAGGCTCCTTGGCAAATCACAAGGCCCCTCCTTCCTTCCTGGAGCCATCATCACTGATTCCCATGTAGACACTGCTTCCTACAATGTGCCCTGCTTGAGTCCTGCCTCTCCTCTGCTGTTCCCTCTCCCAAGGATGCCTGTCTTCTTTGCTTGCTTTTTCCTTCAAAAAGCCTTACATGAATATGCTCTTTTCCCCGGGGTGGGATAGCTTCTTTTTATAACTTCCAACATCATTTATTGTTTCCTTTAAGCATAGAATTTATGTCATTACACATGGAGGCAAGGGCTCTACCACTGAGTTATACCCTGTTCCCAGCTTTACCTAATTTACTTATCAAACAAACACAGCCAGCTCCTAGCTCAGAACCCGACAGACCATAGGTGTTCAACAACTGTTTAAATTGCTGCAGCATCAATGGGAAAGCCCGACAGAGGGGCAAGTGGAGAGCTCCATTTGATACACGCCTCTTAGGGTGTCCCTTCTCAGAAGTGGTAATCTGATGTCTCCACAACACCTGCCTTGGGAGGAATAGGGATTTAATTTTTTTAAAATCACATTTACTTATCTCTCTATCTCTCTATCTCTATCTATCTATCTATCTATCTATCTATCTATCTATCTATAGTGTGTGTGTGTGTGTGTGTGTGTGTGTGTGTGTGTGTGTGTGTGTATGCCTGTGCATGCCATGGCACATGTGTAGGTCAAGAGGACAATTTGTGGGTGTCAGTTCTCTCCACAATGTGGGTCCTTGTGCACTGAAGACAGGTCATCAGGCTTGGTGGCAAGTGCATTTATCCTCAGCCATCCCACGAGTCCCAGCAGTAAGGATTTTAAGCATTATGGGAAAGAATGTTAGGTAAAGAGATGGGAAGAGGACTCCAAGTCAGCACATCACAGAGACACTTGCACATTAATATTTATTGTAAAACTAGTCACAGCAGCTAAGTTATGGAAACTAACCTAGGTGCCCAACAAATGGATAACGAAAATGTGTATACACAGTGGAGTTTTTCACCCGTAGAGAACTGAGTTGTGTGGCTTGCAGGAAAATGGACACGCCTAGAGATCACCATATTAAGTAAGTTAAACCTGTCTTAGAGAGACAGATGCTTTCTCTCACATCTCATACATTTTATATTGACACACAAAATCATGTGTGTCCCTCGAAAACGCAGGCAATAGATAAAGCCACAGCAGTAAACCCCAACGAAGAAAAGTACACACACATCACCACCAAAAAATAACAGGAATGAACAATCACTGGACATTAATATCCCTCAATATCAATGGACTTAATTCACCTATAAAAAGACATAGGCTTACAGAATGGATACGAAAGCAGGACCCATCTTTCTGCTGCATACAAGAAACACATCTCAAATTCAAAGATAGACACTACCTAAAAATAAAAGGCTGGGAAAAGACTTTCCAATTAAACGGTCTTAAGAAACAAGCGGGTGTAGCCATCCTGATATCCAGCAAAATAGACTTCAAACTAAAATCAATCAAAAGAGATCAAGAAGGGCATTACATACTCATCACAGGAAAGATCCACCAAGATGAAGTCTCAATTCTGAACATTTATGCCCCAAACACAAGGGCACCCACATATGTAAAAGAAACATTATTAAAGCTTAAATCACATATAAAACCCCATACATTAATAGTGGGAGACCTCAACACCCCACTTTCACCACTGGACAGATCCCCCAAATCGAAACTTAACAGAGAAATAAAGGACTTAACTGATGTCATGACTCAAATGGACTTAATCGACATCTACAGAACATTCCATCCTAACAAAAAAGAATATACCTTCTTCTCAGCACCCCATGGAACCTTCTCTAAAATCGACCACATACTTGGTCACAAAACAAATCTAAACAGATACAAAACAATTGGAATAACCTCCTGTGTTCTATCAGACCACCATGGTCTAAAGTTGGATTTCAACAACAACAAAAATTACAGAAAACCTACAATCTCATGGAAACTGAACAATACCCACCTGAATCACCAATGGGTTAAGGAAGAAATAAAGAAAGAAATTAAAGACTTCCTAGAGATCAACAAAAATGAAGACACCACATATCCAAACCTATGGGACACTATGAAAGCAGTACTAAGAGGGAAATTCATAGCACTAAACGCCCACATAAATAAGCTGGAGAAATCTCACACTAGTGACTTAACAGCACACCTGAAAGTTCTAGAACAGGAAGAAGCAAAGTCTCCCAGGAAAAATAGATGCCAGGAAATTATCAAAGTCAGAGCTGAAATCAATAAAATAGAAACAAAGAGAACAATACAAAAAATTAATGAAACAAAGAGTTGGTTCTTTGAGAAAATCAACAAGATAGACAAGCCCTTATCCAAACTAACCAAAAGACAGAGAGAGAGCATCCAAATCAACAAAATCAGAAATGAAAAGGGGGACATAACAACAGACATTGAGGAAATCCAGAGAATCATCAGGTCATACTTCAAAAACCTCTATTCCACAAAACTGGAAAACCTAAAAGAAATGGATAATTTTCTGGATAGGTACCACATACCTAAATTAAATCAAGACCAGATAAACTATTTAAATAGTCCAATAACCCCTAACGAAATAGAAACAGTCATTAAAAGTCTCCCAACCAAAAAAAGCCCAGGACCAGATGGTTTCAGTGCAGAATTCTACCAGATCTTCAAAGAAGAGTTAATACCAATACTCTCTAAATTGTTCCATACAATAGAAACAGAAGGAACATTACCAAACTCCTTCTATGAGGCTACAATTACCCTGATTCCCAAACCAAACAAGGATACAACAAAGAAAGAGAACTACAGACCGATCTCCCTCATGAACATTGATGCAAAAATACTCAATAAAATACTGGCAAACAGACTCCAAGACCACATCAAAACAATTATCCACCATGATCAAGTAGGATTCATTCCAGGGATGCAAGGATGGTTCAACATACGAAAGTCTGTCAATGTGATACACCATATAAACAAACTCAAAGAAAAAAACCACATGATCATCTCACTAGATGCTGAAAAGGCATTTGACAAAATCCAACACCCCTTCATGATAAAGGTCTTGGAGTGATCAGGAATACAGGGAACATACCTAAACATAATAAAGGCAATTTACAGCAAGCCAACAGCCAACATCAAATTAAATGGAGAGAAACTCAAAGCAATTCCACTAAAATCAGGAACGAGGCAAGGCTGTCCGCTCTCCCCATACTTATTCAATATAGTACTTGAAGTCCTAGCCAGAGCAATAAGACAACATAAGGAGATTAAGGGGATACAAATTGGAAAGGAAGAAGTCAAGCTTTCCCTATTTGCAGATGACATGATAGTATACTTGAGCAACCCCAAAGATTCCACCAAGGAACTGATACAACTTATAAACACCTTCAGCAACATAGCAGGATACAAGATCAACTCAAAAAAATCAGTAGCCCTCCTATATACAATGGACAAAAAAGCGGAGAAGGAAATCAGAGATACATCACCCTTTACTATAGCCACAAATGACATAAAATACCTTGGGGTAACACTAACCAAGCAAGTGAAGGACCTATATGACAAGAAGTTTAAGTCCCTGAAAAAAGAAATTGAAGAAGATGTCAGAAAATGGAAAGATCTCCCATGCTCATGGATAGGCAGAACTAACATAGTAAAAATGGCAATCTTACCAAAAGCAATCTACAGGTTCAATGCAATCCCCATCAAAATACCAACACAATTCTTCATAGACCTGGAAAGAATAATACTCAACTTCATATGGAAAAACAAAAAACCCAGGATAGCCAAAAGAATCCTGTACAATAAAACAACCTCTGGAGGCATCACGATCCCTGACTTCAAGCTGTACTATAGAGCTACAGTAATAAAAACAGCTTGGTACTGGCATAAAAATTGACATGTGGACCAATGGAATCGAATTGAAGACCCTGACATTAGTCCGCACACCTATGAACAAATAATTTTTGACAAAGAAGCCAAAAGTGCACAATGGAAAAAAGAAAGCATCTTCAACAAATGGTGCTGGCAAAACTGGATATCAACATGTAGAAGGCTACAAATAGATCCATATCTATCACCGTGCACAAAACTTAAGTCCAAGTGGATCAAGGACCTCAACATAAACCCAGCTACTCTGAACCTGCTAGAAGAGAAAGTAGGAAGTAGTCTTGAACACATTGGCATAGGAGACCACTTTCTAAATAGAACACCAGTAGCACAGACACTGAGAGAAACAATCAATCAATGGGACCTCTTGAAACTGAGAAGCTTTTGTAGGGCAAAGGATACGGTCAACAAAGCAAAGCGACAGCCTACAGAATGGGAAAAGATCTTCACCAATCCCACATCTGACAGAGGACTGATATCCAGAATATATAAGGAACTCAAGAAATTAGATATCAAAATGCCCAACAGTCCAATTAAGAAATGGGCTATAGAACTAAACAGAGAATTCTCAACAGAGGAAACTCAAATGGCTGAAAGACATTTAAGGAATTGCTCAACATCCCTAATCATCAGGGAAATGCAAATCAAAACAACTCTGAGATACCACCTTACGCCTGTCAGAATGGCTAAGATAAAAAACACTGAAGACACCTTATGCTGGAGAGGATGTGGAGCTAGGGGATCTCTCCTCCACTGCTGGTGGGAATGCAAGCTTGTACAACCACTTTGGAAATCAATATGGTGCTTTCTTAGAAAATTGGGAATCCATCTCCCCCAAGATCCAGCTATACCACTCTTGGGCATATACCCAAGGAATGCTCAACCACACCACAAGAGCACTTGTTCAGCTATGTTCATATCAGCATTGTTTGTAATAGCCAGAACATGGAAACAACCTAGATGCCCTTCAACTGAAGAATGGATAAACAAAATGTGGTACATATACACAATGGAATACTACTCAGCAGAGAAAAACAATGACATCATGAGGTTTGCAGACAAATGGATGGATCTAGAAAAAATCATCCTGAGTGAGGTATCCCAGACTCAGAAAGACACACATGGTATGTACTCACTCATAACAGGATACTAGATGTGGAACAAGGATGACTGGACTGCTACTCACATCACCAGGCAGGCTACCTGGAAACCAGGACCCCAAGAAAGACACAGGGATCGCCCAATGACAGAGAAATGGAATGAGATCTACATGAACAGCCTGGACATGAGTGGGGGTAGTGAAGGGCGAGGGTAGAGGGAAAGAGAGCTTGGGTGAGTGGGAGATCCCAGCTGGATCAACAACAGAGAGGGAGAACAAGGAATAGGAGACCATGGTAAATGAAGACCACATGAGAATAGGAAGAAACAAAGTGCTAGAGAGGCCCACAGAAATCCACAAAGATACCCCCACAACAGACTGCTGGCAATGGTCGAGAGACAGTCCGAATCGACCTACTCTGGTGATGGGATGGCCAAACACCCTAATTGTCGTGCTAGAAACCTCATCCCACTACTGAGGGATCTGGATGCAGAGATCCATGACTAGGCCCCAGGTGGATCTCTGGGAGTCCAATTAGCGAGAATGAGGAGGGTTTATATGAGAGAGAATTGTTGAGACCAAGGTCGGATAAAGCACAGAGACAAATAGCCAAACAAATGGAAACACATGAAATATGAACCAATGGCTGAGGGGTCACCAACTGGATCAGGCCCTCTGAGTGGGTGAGACAGTTGATTGGCCTGATCTGTTTGGGAGGCATCCAGGCAGTGGCACTGGGTCCTGTGCTCATTGCATGAGTCGGCTGTTTGAAACCTGGGGCCTATGCAGGGTCGCTTGGCTCGGCCTGGGAGGAGGGGACTGGACCTACCTGGACTGAGTCCACCAGGTTGATCTCAGTCTGTGGGGAAGGCTTTGCCCTGGAGGAGATTGGAATGGGGGGCGGGCTGGGGGGAAGGTGAGGGGGGCGGGAGGGGGGAGAACAAGGGAATCTGTGCCTGTATGTAGAACTTAATTGTATTGCAAAATAAAAATTTAAAAAAAAAATCATGTGTGTGTATGGAATAGAAGTGAAACTGTCTAAGGAACAAGGGGGATTAGTGGGAAGATGGAGGAGTGAGAAACAGAAGGCAAGAGAGATAGAGGAGAATGTGCAATAAAAACTTGTGTGAAAATGCCCATATATAACTACCCTGTACAGTGAACATACATAATGAAAATCAAGGGACAGAAGGAAGTGGTGGCCTGGTGGTCTTGGAATGGTCCTCTATGGTCATGAGCCTAAGAAGTGGGAAAACTGAAAACTGACAGATGTGTATCAGCCTTTGGGAGAGCCTCAGCCCTGCACACTAGTCTTCTTCATGAGTTGTAGCCACGAGCAGCCATGTGAGCTCAGATGGACATGGGCCAGTGTCATTTGTGCCAGGTTGAAAATATAACATAAGGCATTAACACTATACCTCCCCAAAGCCAGATTCTTGCTGCCAAGAGGTGTGGCATTGCTATCACTCAGGGAAGTGTGGGGAAAAACTTGGGGAAACAGTGTAGGCTCAGAGATTACTTTCTTAACTTCCAAATCTGCCAGGCTAAATTCATTTGCAAAGAATAGTCAGTTTGATAGGCTTGGCTTTGGCAATTTCAGCTTTTTTAGACTTAATTTTTGCCAAATTGATTATAATTTTATTTTTAAAAGAATAGTATGATGTAGTAGGAAGTTTTTCTGTGTCCTGCCTGGTCCTGCAGCTGCTCAGACCCAAATAAGCATACAGAGGCTTATATTATTTTCAAACTATGGCCATGGCAGGCTTCTTGCTAGCTAGCTCTTATATCTTAAATTAACCCATTTTTATAAATCTATACCTCGCCACATGGCTTGTGGCTTACTGATACTTTACATTTTGCTTCTCCTGGTGGCATCTGCTTCTCTCTCCTTTCTCCTCCCACTGTCTCTCTTGGATTTTCCCGCCTGGCTCCATCCTGTCCTGCCATAGGCCAATGCAGCTTTATTTATCAACCAATCAGAGCAACACATATTCACAGCATACAGAAAGATATCCCACACCAGTATGATTCTTAATTTGTTTAGAAAAATAATGAATGATTGTAACTATTTCTGGTTTCTTTCTCCCTTCCTTCCTTTCTTTTTGAGACAAGGTCTAAAGTATCCTAGGCTAGCCTCAAAACCACTATGTAGCCCTTGTATTATTAAGAATGGCTCTGAACTTGACCCACCAGTCTCTGCTTCCTGAGTGATGGGCATGTACCATCACACCCAGTTTATGCTGTTCTGGAGATTTAATCTTGTTCATGCCAGAAGCACTCTACTAACTGTGGTACATCAGCAGCTCCTGACTTCAGTGTTTCTAATGGTTACAGTTCTGATTGCAAACAGAAACAAACAATGCTACTTCTACAACTGTTATCTTTAGGTGTTATTAATTGAACTCTAAAATCTTAAATATTTTAAATAGGATACTAAGGTAGAAAGAATATTTTTCCTTTACAACCAAATGACAGACAGAGACAAACGTTAACTTAGAAATACTTAAAAGTGAAAGGTGGTGGTTTCAGAACATTCTCCACTTTCTGCCTTGCCCCAGGCTCGCGACAAAGAGCAAGCTTTTTGTCGAAGTCACCATTCATTAGACTCCACTGTGGGCTTAATCACACTTAAGTACAATAATAACTGATGTTCATCTTGATGTCCTTAAGCAATGCAAGACACTGGGACCTTCATAATCATGAGAACACAGCTAAATGATGTTCGAGATTAATTTTCATTTGGCTTATTTTAAGCTAGGTCTATGGGCATTTGTGATAAATGTATTTGTTTTCTCACTGTATTTCAGAAAAATCCTTGAAGTGACTCCCGTAAATGTATACTACAAAAATTGTAAAAGAAAGTGTGTGTGTGGGAGCTGCTGGCAAGATTGCTCAGTGGGTAAAGACTGATGATCTGAATTCAATCCCCAGAACCCACACGATGGAAGGAGAGAACTGACTCTTACAAATCATCTTCTGAATTCTACATGTATGCTGAGATACCCCCACTCCCAAATGAATAAAAATTTAAGAGTAGGATGCTATGATGAAGCTAAGGATGAGTTTGGAACTCACAGTGACTATAGAGGGGTTCATTTGTTGAAAATGCACCACATGGCTCCACAGTAGGGCCCACAGCCCCGGTGGCTTTTCCAAAGGCCAGAGTGCTCCTAACGAGCACAGGGAAGACACTGCTCACTGCCTGCTTAAACCCTTTAAGCCTGCCCAACAACCCCAGACTGTACCCTCACCTGTGGGCTTCAGATCTCAGCCTACTACCTTGGAAGAAGTCTTCGGCATTACCAGAGGCCAGGCAGGTTCTAGGAACCCCAGAAACTCCAGGGGAGACAAGGTCTCCCACCTGCTATATCCCTTTAAGCCTGTCCAACAACTCCAGCCTGCACCCCGAACCCTGGGATCCATATCCTGGCCTACTACTTCAGAAGAAGTCTTTGACTTTACCAGAAGCCAGGCAGGATCTAGGAAGTCCAGGTTAAAAGACCAATGAGGAAATAGAAACCAAATAGCCATCCAAAAAAGACAAATGCAGAGATCAACACCTAGATCTATAGTCATCCCAAATCCAGATGCCTAAATGCCAGAGTAAGAGCATAATCAGTAACAGAAAGGGCAATATAACATCACTAGCACTCAACTATCTCACAACAGAAGACCTGAACAATCCAACACAGCTGAAACACAAGAAAATGACCTTTAAAATGACTTTATGAAGATGATAGAGGTCCTTAAAGAGAAAATGAAAAAAATTCCTTAAAGAAATTGATAAAAAGACAAACAAAAAATTGGAGGAAATCAATCAATACCTAAAAGAATGCCAAGAAAGCCAAGAAAAAACAAACAGACTACCATGGATTAAAGCTGGATTTCAACAATAACAGAAACAACAGAAAGCCTACAAATTCATGGAAACCAAACAGCTCTCTACTGAGTTACCACTGGGTCAAGGAAGAAATAAAGAAAGAAATGAAAGACTTCCTAGAATTCAATGAAAATGAATGCACAACATACCAACACTTGTGGAACACAATAAAAGTAGTGCTAAGAGGAAGTTCATAGCACTAGTGCCTTCATAAAGAAGTTAAAAGTTCTAGAACAAAATGAAACAGACACACCAAAAAGGAGTAGACAGAGGAAATAATCAAATTGAGGACTGAAATCAATAAAAAAAAAAAACAAAGAAAACAATACAAAGAATCAATAAAACAAAGAGTTAGTTCTTTGAGAAAATGAACAAGATAGACAAACCTTTATCTAAACTAATGAAAAGACACAGAGAGAATACTGAAATCAACAAAATCAGAAACAAAAAACAGGGACATAACAACAGACACCAGGGAAAACCAAATAATCATTAGGTCATACTTCAAAAACCTGTACTGTGTAAAATTGGAAAATTTAAAAGAAATGGACAAATTTCTTGATAGATACCACTTACCAAAGTTAAATCAAAATCAGATAAACAGTTTTAATAGACCATTAACCCCTAAGGGAATAGAAGCAGTCAGTAAAAGTCTCTCAACCAAAAAAAAAAAAAAAAAAAAGCCCAGGGCCAGACAGTTTGTACACAGAGTTCTACCAGACTTTCAAAGGAGACCTAATAACAATACTCCTCAAATTATTCAACAAAATAAAAATAGGAGGAACATTACCTAATTCATTTTATGAGGCTACAGTCACCCTGATATCCAAACCATACAAAGACTCAACAAAGAAAGAGACTTGCAGACCATTTTCATTCATGAACATTGATGCAAAAATACTCATTAAAATACTGGAAGACAGTAGCTGGGGCGGTGGTGGTGCACACCTTTACTCCTAGCACTTGGGAGGCAGAGCCAGGCAGATCTCTTTGAGTTTGAGGCCAGCCTGGTCTACAGAGCGAGATCCAGGACAGGCACCAAAACTACACAGAGAAACCCTGTCTCATCCCCCCGCCCCACAAAAAAAAAAAATACTGGCAGATGGAATCCAAGACCACATCAAAAAGATCATTCACCATGACCATTTAGGCTTCATCCCAGAGATGGAGGGGTGGTTAAACGTACAAAAATCTGTCAATGTAATCCACCATATAAACCAACTGAAAGAAAAAAAAACAACCACATGATCATCTTGTTAGATGCTGAAAAAGCTTTTGAGAAAATCCAACATCCCTTCATGATAAACGTCTTGGAGAGATCAGAGATACAAGGAAGATACCTAAACACAATAAAAGCAATATATAGCAAGCTGATTGCCAACATAAAATTAAGTGGAGAGAAACTCAAGCAATTCCACTAAAATCAGGAATAAGACAAAGTTGTCCACTCTCTCCATACCTATTCAATATAGTATTTGAAGTTCTAGCTAGAGCAGTAAAACAACTAAAGGAAATCAAAGGGAAAAAAATTGGAAAGGAAGAAGTAAAGGAATCATTACTTGCACATGGTATGATAGTATACATGAGCAACCCCCAAAATTCTACCAGAGAACTACAGCTGATAAACACCTTCAGAAATGTGGCGGGATACAAGATTAACTAAAAAAAAAAAAAAAAAATCAGTAGCCCTTCTATAAACAAATGATAAATTGGCTGAGAAAAAAAATATCAGAGAATCAACACCCTTTACAATAGCCTCAAATAATATAAAATATCTTGGGGTAACTAACCAAGCAAGTGAAAGACTTGTATGGCAAGAACTTTAAGTCTTTGAATAAAGAAATCGAAGAAGCTATCAGAAGATGGAAAGATCTTCCTGCTCATGAATCATTAGGATTAATATAGTAAAAAGGGCCATTTTCCTAAAAGCAATCTACAGATTCAATGCAATCCCCATTAAAATTCAACACAATTCTCTACAGACCTTGGAAGAATAATACTCAACTTCATAAGAAAAAAAAAAAAACCCAGGATAGCTGAAACAATCCTATACATGAAAGAACTTCTGGAGATATCACCATCCCTGATTTCAAGCTCTACTACAGAGTTATAGTCATAACAACTGATTGATAATGGCATAAAAACAGACAGGTGTGTTGTTGGCTATTTTCTGCTCTTTTGTGGGGCTCGCCACCCATCTCCCAAATAAGTTACACATGAAGTCTTAATTATTTTCTTATGAATACTCAACCTTAGCTTGGCTTGCTCCTAGCCAGCTTTTCTTAAATTATTGCAGGAGGCCATGGGAGTATACAGTAGGTGACAACTAGTATTTAACAGGTCAACCCCACTAGACCCACCTGATGGGGAGCCCCACCTGGCAAAGCCATGGAGTTACTGACTATAAATGACTGGTTGTTTCTGTCTGTAATTTCTCTCATGTACCATTACATTTCTTTCCTAAGAACTGCTATGGGTATTTTCCCCACTGCTTGTGTGTTTATCTTGGTGGATGGTCAGGAAGATGATTTCTGCTTTAGCTGTATAATTCTAATAATATTAGAACATTTTTCATAACCAATACAAGAAAGTAATAGTATTTTCAATCACAAAGACAGCAAATTTTAGACTTCAGAACATATTCGAAGTAAACTGTTTGCTCTGGGGACAAATATACAAGGATAAATTCCCAGGCGTTGTTTGTTGCTAAATCAAGGTCAGACATGAGGCAATTTCGGTAGTAATTGACTTTTTGCACATAGTCCCAGTCTGTTACAGGCTCAAGGTTCAGCCAACTGTTTACTTTTTTGTCTGGGAACCCTCACCAACTTAGAGCTATATATATGGCCAAGTGTTACTCACTGGCTGGTCAATGTGACTTACCTAGTCTGAGAGAAAATATGTGACTTATCATGTATTATGAGAATGGATTGGACCCTGAAAATGTAACATACAATTGTCCAAAGTTGGGCAGAGAGAAGAAGGGGTATGAGAGTGTGCATGTGAGCATGAGAGAGCTTCTGTGAGAAGAGCTGTACAGTGTGAGTGTGTGTTAGAGTGTGAGAGAGTGCCTGAATGAGAGAATGAATGAGTAAAGAGTGGATAAATGATGTAATCATGTGAAGGAATGTAGCCGAGTAGAGAGAAGAAATGCTGCCGGGCGGTGGTGGTGCACACCTTTAATCCCAGCACTCAAGAGGCAGAGGCAGGCAGATCTCTGTGAGTTCGAGGCCAGCCTGGGCTACAGAGTGAGTTCCAGGAAAGGCTCCAAAGCTACACAGAGAAACCCTGTCTTGAACAAACAAAAAACAAAAAACAAAAACAAACAAAACAAAACAACCCCCCCCCCCAAAAAAAAGAAAAAAAGGAATGTGTGTAGAAGAGAGAAGTGGAGCTGTGTAAAAAAGAGCTGTCGAGGAAAATGAAGCTGTATAGAAAAGAGATGTAACTGTGCAAAAGAGGTCTGTGGCTGTGTGCAGAATGTATGGAGAATGTAACAGTGTGGAATGTATCTATGTGGAGACAGATTTTCAAAGAGAGATTTTTTTTTTTTGAGACAGGGTTTCTCTGTGTAGCTTTGCGCATTTCCTGGAACTCACTCTTCAGCCCAGGCTGGCCTCGAACTCACAAAGATCTGCCTGCCTCTGCCTCTCAAGTGCTGGGATTAAAGGCATGCGCCACCACCGCCTGGTGAAAGAGATTTTTTAAAGATGAAGTAAAAGAAAAAGTTAGCATCAGAAAGCATGTATGTTTCCTTATTTACCCCTCAGGTAGAAAAAGTCTAGCCCTTGCCAAATTTATGGATTTTTATTTTTTGCATACCCTGGGTAGCTGGAGGCTGGCTACTGAGAAATTATCCCATCTACCTTTTGCCTCTGGGCTTTTACCTTTCTCTTCTGTAAATCTTGCTTTCACTCTTACTCTGTGGCTGGCTGGGTGGCTGGGTTGCTGGGTGGTTGGATGGCTGGCCCCCTAGTGTCCTCCTTTCTTTGTTCTCTTGGTCTTTCTCCTCTCCTCCTAGATTTCTCCTTCCATCTCTTCTCTCTGCCTGCCAGCCCCACCTACCCTTTTTCCTGCCTTGCTTTTGGCCATTCACCTCTTTATTAGACCATCAGGTGTTTTAGACAGGCAAAGTAACACAGATTCACAGAGTTAAACAAATGCAACATAAAAGAATGAAACACATCTTTGCATCATTAAACAAATGTTCCACAGCATAAACAAATGTAACACATCTTAAAATAATATTCTACAACACAGGTGGATCAATGGAATCAAATCAAAGACCTAGATGTAAGTCCACATACCTATGAACACCTTGATTTTTGACAAAGAAGCCAAAATGATACAATGGAAAAGAGAAAGCATCTCTAACAAATGGTGTTGGTCTAAATGGATGTTGGCATGTAGAAGATCGCAAATAGATCCATATCTATCACCCTGCACAAAATCCAAGTCCAAGTGGATCAAAAATCTCAACATAAAACCAGATACACTGAACCTGATAAAAGAGAAAGTGGGAAATAAACTCTAATGCATTGGCACAGGAGACAATTTCCTGAACAGAGCACCAACAGCTCAGGCACTAAGATTGACAATAAATGGGACTTAATGAAATTGAAAAGTTTCTGTAAGGCAAAGGACACATCAATTGAACAAAACAGCATCATATAGAATAGGAAAAATATCTTCACAAATCCCACATCTGTTAGAGGACTGATTTCCAAAATACATAAAGAACTCAAGAAACTTGATATCAACAAACCAAATAATCCAATTAAAAAATGGGATACAGAGCTAAACAGAATTCTCAACAGAAGAATCTCAAATGGCCAAGAAACACTTAAGGAGATGTTCACCATCCTTAGCCATCAGGGAAATGTAAATTCAAATGACTCTGAGATTCCATTGTACACCTGTCAGAATGGCTAAGATCAAAAACACTAGTGACAGCTTTTGTTGGAGAGGATGTGGAGTAAGGCGAGCACACCTCCATTACTGGTGTATGTGCAAACTTGTACAGCCACTTTGGAAATCAAAATGGTGGTTCTTCTGAAAACTGGGAATCAATCTATCACAAGACCCAGCTATACCACTCTAGGGCATATACCTAAAAGATTCTCAATCATACCACAAGGTCATTTGCTCAGTTATGTATATAGCAGCTTTATTTGTAATACCCATAATCTGGAAACAACCTAGATGTTCCTTAACTGAGGAATGGATAAAAAAAATGTGATAGATTCACACAATGGAGTGTTACTCAGATGCTAAAAACAACACCACCAGAAAATTTGAAGGCAAATGGATGGAACTAGAAAAAACCATGCTGAGTGAGGTAACCAGACCCAGAAAGACAAATATTGTATGTATTTACTCATAAGTGGATATTAGCTGTAAAATAAGGGATAACTATGCTATCCACACTCAGAGAGACTAGGTAACAAGGAGGGTTCCTAAGAGGACACCCAGATTTCCCTGGAAAGGGGAAATAGAAAAGATTTTGTGAGTGGACTGAGGGTGGATGGGAACCTGAGTGATTCAGTTGTAGTGTGGCAGAGGGGGAGAGTACTGAATGAGACTCCTGGAAATGGGGGGCATTTCAGTGCCAGGTAAAAGTCTGGCACAAGGGAATCTCCTAGGAATCGACAGGATGACCCCAGCTATGGCGGATAAGAAGCCTGAACTGGCCATCTCCTGTGACCAGATTGGCGCCTAGCCCAATTGTCATCAGAGAGGCAACCAATGGAAACAGATGCAGACCCACAGCCAAACATGAGGCGGAGTTTAGGAAGTCCAGCAGAAGATCGGGAGAAAGGATTGTAGGAGCCAGAGGGGTCAAGGACATCACAGGAAAACTCACAGAAACAACTAACCTGGGCTCATAGAGTCTCACAGAGACTGAACTGACAACCAGGGAGCCTGCATGGGACTGACCTAGCACTCTGCATATATGTTACAGTTATGTAGCTTGGTTCTCTTGTGGGACTCTTAATAGAGGGAGCAGGGGCTATCTCTGACTCTTTTACTAGCTTTCAGGACCCTACTCATACTGGATTACCTTGCCCGGCTTTAATAGATGGGGAGGTGTTTTGATATGCCATGTTTTGTTGATACTCATGGGAGACCTGCGCTTTCCTAGAAACGGAGGTGAAGTGGATTGGGGTGTGGAAACAGAAGGGTGGGGTTGGAGGAGGGACTGGGAGGAGAGGAGGGAGGGGAAACTGGGTTGGGGATGTAAAATAAATAAATTTATTAAAAAGTGCACCATGTATCTCATTCTAAGCAAGTAGCTTCTATCAAAATACCAGTTCTTCAGTCAGCAAGACTAATTCTATAGTTCCCAATGGCCAATACACAGCCAATTTGCTTGGAGACAGGAGCTGTTGCTGGAAGAGACTAGATCAAATGACTTACCACAGTGTAGTTGTTTGGATGAGAAATGTCTCCCACAGGCTCAAGCACTTGAAAACTCAGTGATGCTTTTTGGGGAGGTTATAGAACTTTTAAGTTGTGGAATCTTGCTGGATGAAACATATCACTGGAGGAGGTCTTGCTTCATTTCTAGCTCTTCTCTCTGCTTCCTTTGTGTAGTTGAGATGTGATCCCTCAACTTTCTGCTCTGGCAGCCTACTGCCAAGCCTCCCTCACCGTTACACCAAAACAAACCCTTTCTTCTATAAGCTGCTTTTAGACACGGCATTGTATCACATTGATGCTGTTAGGATCCTGCAGAAGTCCTACAGAAGACCCCCAACCATGTATGCAATCAGCAAGATCATTTATTATTCCGGTATACTGGGGCTGTCCATCCAGCACAGAGGCAAAATGGCAATGACCCCAAGAGGGATGCGTGGGCTCCTTTTAAGCATAGCGGAAGGGAGTTCCTAGAGCAATTAGGTCACTTTGGATATGATTGGCTTAAGCAAGTGGCAACGATATTAGTACATTCTAATTGGCTAGGGTTAGTTTGGGGCTGGTCAAGGCTATAGTTTTCCATTTTGGGGAAGGCCTAGACAAATCCCAGGCTTGCTACATCCTATTTCCTGTGACTTCTGTTGTCAAGGGCACAAGTGATTTAATTGCCTTTTGTTCATGGTTTCCTCAGAAACTGTCCAGTTTCAAGAGCAGGGACTCAGTTTTTAACTGAGTTATTAGGGCAGTCTGTCATGATATTTGCCTGGCCCTCTCAGACACAAATGTAACTTATATGGAGGTTGGTACCAAGTGTGGGGTCTCCACCACAACCCAAGTTCCACTTTTACTGCCTCGTGCAATTACCTCTTACACCTCCTTGCAGGGCCTCCTTGCCACACATTTCCTGGCTTCAGCAGCTGCCTGGAACCATGCCTGTATTCCCTCATTCTTGTATTTTCCATGTCACCAAAGCCATATGAACAATACTACTAAGTATGGCTGCCAGTTTGGGATGGACTCTTGACCCCTTGAGTCCCATTCATTTTGTATGCTGTTGTTTTCTAGGAGCAGAAAACAACCTGGAAACTCAGCTGGGTGGGTCTTGCCCTGAGGTCACGTTTGCCTTTATTCTAGTGTGGAGCTGAAGGCCTCTACTAAATGGCACCAATCTTAACAATTACCATTTCTCTTTCAACACATGCCTTAACTATAACATTAAGCTTTCTAGAGTTCCTTTTCTCTCCAAACTACATTTTGTATTTCTCTTTGTCCTACCTGACATTATTCATTGTGGGCCTGCATAAAAGTTAGTAATAATCATATCACAGACTCAGCATTATGTTGTTTTGAAAAGCCATGTAAGGAAGAGTTTGCTTGGGCTCTAGTTTCTAGAGGGCTAGATGTCCATTAGGTGAGGGAGGCATGGCTGCAGGCAGCCAGAGCAGAAAGTTGAGAGGTCATAGGTCAACTGCAAACTGAAAACAGTGAGAAACTAGAAGTGGGGTGAGACTATTGGCTCTCAAATTCCACCCCAGAGCCTCCTCCAGCAAGTCTCTTAAACATTCCATAACTTTCCCAAATAATGTCCCCTACAGGCGACCAAGTGTTCAAAGCCTCGGATGGGGCCGGGGTGAGTCCTCATTCAAACCACCACACATGGGTTCTGGTAAAGAAGAAGAATCATCAGAACTTTTTCTCTTCTCATCCCTGCACCTAATCACTAACCATTTCACCCCCGTTGACTTCCCACTCCTTTGAGAGATTTAGTTGATGGGTTTCTTCTTGGTCTCCACAAATTGAATCTTTCCATTATGTTTAATGACAAGAATACTCACCTTTTGTTCATTACTGCTCAGTCCAAGGAGATCAGCAACACTCAGAACTTCATTTGAACTCTGACCTCTTTCCACAGGTTGGACGGTTCAGGAGGAAGTGGTCTAGTACCTTGCTTCCTTTGGGTCTTAAAACTGGATCCTGTCTTTACCCCTGTTTCCTGGATTCCTGTGGGGAAGAGAGAGGCAAAGTCCTGGGACATCTTGGTTGACTGGCGACACCAGGCATTTATGATAGTTCAGGTGGTGTTACCGTCTCCTGGGCTTGGGCCTTCTTTAGATTTGTCTGCCTGAGGGAGAGTGCTCTCCTCATTCCAAACTATCAAATTTCCAAACATTCTCTTGAAAATCATCCTTCAAACTCAAGGTAAGGAGACAGTAGCATTTCTTCTCCCCAGTGGGGAGATAAAGCTCCTAATTTCCCTTTTCTTTGTGTAAGAAAGGGTTTCCTCACAGGTTGGCATTAAATGTCTGCTCTTCCTCTTTAGCCTTCTGAATGCTGGGATTTCTGGTGTGTACGACAGGAGTGGCTTTCCTCCTTTCTTTCTTGGCTTTGTAGTGGGGGATCTCCTGGTTCTTGTCTTGTAATAAAACTCAGCCATGAGATACAATGTCAGCAGAAGTTGGCTTAGTGAATCGAAGCAGAGCCAAGAGAGATTGGAGTGGGTGGTCCCAAAGTGAGCAGCTCGGTGGTTCTGCACTGTGGATTTTAAAGGTTTTATGAATACTCATGAGGTGGGTAGCATATTCATGGATTACTGTGACTCCCTTTTCTTCCCAAATCGTGGTGGACCAGATTTCCTTTGTAGAGCATCTCTTCCCATGATTCTCCAGAAAGCCTACAAGAGGTTGGGTCAAAATCACAATGTAATTAGCATAAAATGTAGCCAGGGTCAGATGAGTGCGCACATGTGGCACCTGGGACAGTCCTCATGTGCCTTAGTTTCTGATATACATGGGAGGGAACTATTGCAGCCTCGAGGCCCTTTTAATCACAAAAGGCCATTCTGACCGGGAGGAAATACAGCTACCAGAGTCTTCCTTGGTTACCTCGTATTTAACTCCTTGCCCACCCAGTACCAGTTCTTTTACAAAGCCTTTTCATACGCTTGGTATAGTAGTGAGCTAAAGCTTGAAAAACTGAGGTTATGCCTTCTTCTTTGCAAATGCCCTGTGTCTTTTCATATTTGGCTTTCACATTTCTGGTGGCTTCTACTGAAATGGGTAAGAAAAAAGATGTCTTGTCTCAATAGCCTGTTAATTTTAAAAATTACATTTCTTTATTTGTGTGTGTGTGTGGGTAGGGTGGGGACACATGCCACAGCTCTAATGTCAAGGTCGGAGGACAACCTGAGGGATCAGTTTTCTCCTTCTGCCAATGGGTCCCGGGGATGGAAGTCAGACTTGGCAACAAGGGCCTTGGCATGCTGAGCCACTGCGCTGGCCCTTTGTTACAACTTCCATAACGTCCTGTAGCACACGTGGATGGGATGTGCTGACGTGCTTAAACGCTTCCAGGGTGGACACTGTTAGTCTAGGGAGATGGCATTTCATTCTGTTCACTCTGCCCATTTAATCCATAATATTGATGCCAATTTGAGATAGATTATAAACATTGATAGTTGTCCCTCCCCCCAAATTGAAGATGCTCTGAATTTTGAGGGTAATTGTTGCTAACCTTAAACTGTAGAACTAGATCCTTTTGTTCTCTCTTCCTATTGTAACTAGCGTACCTTGCCATCTGAATCTACTGTGCAAATACTTGCTTTAAAAGGATTTGCACAGATTTTGCCCCATATTCACTCTGTACAAGGGAAGCTGCTTAGGAAAAAATCTGCACTATCTCAGTGGAACTGTTGATTTGTGCACATATTCAGGGGTGAAAATTGAGAATGTGCTGCAGGGGAGTCTCAGCTTTTCTTCCGATAATCCTGAGTCTTGTGCAAACACAGCCTCAACATGTTCTGTGTTATCTTGTCAGTTTCTGCACATTATTCTATGCAAATGTCTCTTCAGAGTGCTGAGAAACCTGTGAAGAAAGTGCCGGAGCCAACAAAGAAAACTATTGACGAAGGGGCTGAATGGCACAGCAATTTTTTAGTGTTGATGAAACTGCACTCTCATATGCTCTTTTCAGAAAGGAGACAGAAGAGCCGCGCAGGACAGACTAGCACAGCTTCGAAGTGAAGGTAGAGCTAAGCTGCCGTGTACTGTTTCAAAGATCCTTCTGCTTTTCAGGGACTGTGGAAGAGAGAATTGCCTGTTAGCTGATATTTGGGTTATAAAAGATTGGGTGAGCAAGGCAGTGATCAGTGATTATATGAAGAGCTAGCTCTCTACGTCATCAAAACAGGTCACAGGAGAAAAAAAAATAACCTTGCAAACAAGGTACTTTTGATAATAGCCCAATCTTCCAGATGTCCTTCTGTGCTGATGGGTATGGAGATACTAGCACAGCATTTTTTTTTTTAACCTCCCAGCTTCTAGTCATGACTGCAGTCCCTACACTTAGGAGATGCTGCAGTCTTCAAGGCATCCTGTCTGGAGATGGTGAGGCCAAGTGTGGTGCTTATCAGCTGATTGATGGGCTGATGATGCAGGTAACGATGCTCCAGAGAAGGATTTATGGGCAGGTTTGAACATTCAGAAGGTCTTCACATTTGTCAAGTGGATTTGGCATGTAGCATAACAAACAATGAGTGGACGAAGGAGAGACTGTTCCTGCCAGCTGTTGCTGACTTCCAAGGTTTCAGGGACGTGATTAACGCAGAGCAGAAATCCTAAATCTTAGGAGGAAGTTAGTGAAGTGCACGACACAAAGAACTTATGAACGAGGAATTCTTCGATTGATGCTTATCCTGGGTCCCCAGAGAAGAAAGAAGAGGAGCCATAAACAGCTAACAGCAGGCCTTAAATAATTATGCTTATAAAAATTACCATCACCTTGGTTTGGTTTCATCCATAGGCTTGCATTTTGTTTGTTTGTTTGTGTTTGAGACAACGTCTGTTGTTAAAATTCCTTCCCTGGGGAGATGTGAACAATGTCTGCCTCCTTGCACTAAGGTCCGAAAGATAAACCCAAGTCTGATTCTACCACAGTTCACCTGAGGGATCCAATGAGTTTATTGGGTTTTAATACAGAACATGGGTGAGGGCTTACTGACAGGAGTATAGGTACCCCAAAGCGTCCTCACTGGAAAGTCTTCAACTAGTGTGGATGATGGCACTCCCACAGCTGCCTGGGTGAAGGCCTCCTCCCAGTAGTCTTTCCTAGCTGATGTAGCTAGCCCCTTCCCAGGATCCTGAGGCCAGATGCAGTTGGGACAGAACTGCATGCAAATGGCTAGGACGAGTGGATGGACACTCAGGTCAGGGCTCAATGACCCTGCCCATCCCTCCTTCACAAGGTGACTTCAACAGTGCAATGGCTGATCACGAGTAGGCACAGTTGATCTCATGAAAATTGCAGAAGGTGGTGAGGGGACAGCACCTTACAATAGTCCTATGTAGCCCAGACCGGCCTTCTGCCTCTCCCGCCCAGTTTCTGTGGCTCTGGGAATTGAGCCCAGGGCCTCTTGCATGCTAGGTAAGTGCCCCACTAACTGACCCTAATCGTTTATACCCATCTAATTCCATGGTAACAAGCATCAAAAGACAGGATAGTCCCAAGGATGGTCACACACACACACACACACACACACACACACACACACACACACACACATTGTTTTGCTCCATCTCCATTTACTTTATTTATAACTAACCTCTGTTTATTTGATTAATCATTTAAACCAGTTTCTATGTTTCTGTATTTCATGTAACTAATGATGTTTGTATTTATTCTATAACCTAAGACACACAATGGTTTTTAATTTATGTTAAAGTGCTCACATTGCATAGGGACATAAATTCTATAGGACGCTGTCCTGTGTTGTATGAAAATATGCCCAAAAGAGAGCTTGCTGTCTGTTTCAGTCAGGGTTTCTATTGCTCTGAAGAGACACCATGACCACAGCAACTCTTATAAAGGAAAACATTTAATTGGGGCTGGCTTACACTTCAGAGGTAGTCCATTATCGTCATGGCAGGAAACATGACAGTGTGCAGGCAGACATGGTGTTGGAGAAGGAGCTGAGAATTTCACATCTGGATCAGCAGGCAGCAAGAAGTGAACTGAGTGTCACCCTGGGCATAGCTGGCTCATAGGAAACCCCCCACAGTGGTGTACCTCAACAAGGCCACACCTCCTAACAGTGCCATTTTCTTTCAAACCACCACACTGTCCAAATATCAGAACCTGAGTTTGAATCCCAAGCACCATATAAAAGCCAGGAATTGCTGCACATGTCTGAGCTATTGTGTGTGTGTTGGCAGGGGAGTGGGCAGGCAGATCCTGAGAACTCTGTAGCCAGCCAGCCTAACTGAACTGGTGAGCTTCTGCTTCAGTGAGACCCTTGTCAGGTAATAAGGCAGAGAGCAATTTGAGAAGACATGAGAAATTCTCTGTCCTCCACATGTCCATGTGAATATACCAGCACTCTCATGTGCATGTACCATGTAACATGTAACACACACACACACACACACACACACACACACACACACACACACACAAATATACCCATAAGACATTCATTAGGTAATAATTATGTAGCTAGTGTTTTGTATCACACATATTCGCCCAAACCCTTTGGTCTTTATTATTTAAGAGTGTTGAAATTTTGAAACATTTGTTGAGGTTTTGGAGTAGGCTGAAACAGAGCATAACATTTTCCCGTTTAAAATCAAAGACTAGTTGGGTTTGGTGGCAACCACCTGAAATCGCAGCACCTGGAAGGCTGAGGCAGGAGGGTTGCCGTAAATTCAAGGCCAGCTAGGGCTAGAGTAAGAACCCATCTTAAAACAACAACAACAACAACAACAACAACAACAACAACAACAACAGCAACAAAATACTCAAACATCCTAAATAATAAAACATCCTAAAAAAATAAAAAGACTATGTATAGATTATTCTTCCACTTGCTAAGTTTATTTTCAAGGCAATATTTCCTAATTAGATTAGATTCAAATTAAGAGGCAGTGCCTGGATATATGTTTGTTTTTTATAAGAACATGATGTAACCTTTTTGATTTCTACGATACATATTGATATTTATAAAAATGCCCTTGCTCCGTCAGTGTAGTGGATCAGCCATGCCCTGGCATGCCTGCAGTACCCATAGCTTTCCTGTGGAAGGCTCCCTGTCCAGGGCTCCTTGCCGAGGAGCAGGGTGGTACTGTCTCTTACAGACACCTGCCTCCTTGATTCTGGCCACAGATGATTGGAGTAAAGGGAGAACTTAACTCAGAGTTTGCAAACTTAGGGCCAATAGAGGCCAGGTAAGCAACACAATTGATGGAGGCAGCAGATGTAGGTAAAACAGGATTCTCCTTGGAGATGATAAAGTGAGGACAGCATACTTCATCACAAAGAGGCCATAGTTAGCTTTGCCAACTGCTGTGATCCAAGGACAAAAAGAAGTGTTCAATATCTTTACAGTTTTAATAAAACCTCAAAATTCTTATGATTTTTATAAGATTTGTTTTGTTTTTATTTACGTGTGTGTGTCTTTGTGAATGTATGCCATGTGCACATGGGTCCCTGTGGAGGCCCAGAGAGGACATCAGATCCTGAGGAACTGGAGTTACAGGTGGTTGTGAACTGCCCAATGTGGGTGCTGGGAACTGGAGTAGGGTTCTCAGGAGTAGTATCAAGTACAATTAACTGCTGAGCAATCTTTCTAGCTCTGAAAATTCTTATTTTTAAATGAAAGGCCGCACTTTCCCTGTTGTGTGGGCCAAACAAATCCTGACCACAGGCCAGATTTAGCTCACCTGTGGCTTGCCTTTAACTTTTGACTTTTCCAACAGTGGTGTGTGGACGTTCCAATCAATGACCATCCATAACTGCTTGACAAGTCAGGAAGGATGGCAACTAACATTAACCCTAACTACTAACCATCTTTTTAGAATAGAAATACATCTCTATCTCTATCTATCTATCTATCTATCTATCTATCTATCTATCTATCTATCTATCTATCTACCTATATTAAATCATGGTTTTCTTTTTTTAGGAGCTAAATAATATAGAACAGAGTGGGAATACCAGAAGCTGCTAGGTGTTGGGGAATGTTATTTTAAGGTGTGTTACTTTTGTGTATGTTGCATTTGTTTAAATCTGTGAAGCTGTGTAAAACACCTGATGGTCTAATAAAGAACTGGCCAATAGCAAGGCAGGAGAAAGGATAGGCAGGGCTGGCAGACAGAATATATGGAGGGAGAAATCTGGGAGGAGAGAGCTAGGAGCCAGAGAAGGAGGAGGACCCAGGGGCCAGCTACCCAGCTACACAGCAAGCCTCAGAGAAAGAGTAAGATTTACAGAAGTAAGAGAATGGGAAAAGCCCAGGGACAAAAGGGGATAAGTTAAGGAAAGCTGACAAGAAACTAAAACAAGCTAAGGACAAGCATTGATAATTATTTGGGAGCTGGGTGGTGGGCCCCCAAAAGAGTAAAAGAGCCAAAAAACCAACAACAACAGCTAGAAGGTACTGAGGGTCAAACCCAGGGGCTGATATATGCTCGGCAAGTGTTTAACTATTGTGCCAAGCCTTTTCAATTCTTTTTAATTCCATTTCAGTCTTCTAAAGTTTCTCTCCCTCTTTACCTCCCTAACCCAACCCATCTGCAAACTCTCAGTCCTTCAGCGCAGTGGCTTGAATATGTTTCCTGGAATTCCTTTCTAATAAGTTAGCAGTGTGAAGATGTGGCAGGCTCCTCAAACCAAGCCTGGTGTTGTAACAGGGGCCAGCAGCTGCCTTTCCTCCCCTGTCTCTTCCACCGTGTAAGAGTGATGTTCTTCCCATCAGATGATGGAGCAGAAAGACACTAGCTTTTTTTTTTATTTTTATAAACAAGGTCTTAAGGCTGGTGAGATGTCCCAGCAGATAAGGGAGCTTGTAGCCAAGCCAGATCCTGAGTTCAACCTCCTGCCCTCACATGGTGGAAGAAGAGAGCTAACTCAAAGTTATCCTCTGACCTCCACATGCATGGTATGGCATGTGCTCCCCAAAATAAAGATATTAATCTAAAAAATAAAACATAATCTTATGTAGCCCAAGCTGGCCTTTGACTTACTATGTAGGTGAGGATGATCCTTGAATTTCTGAGCCTTCTGCCTTACTTCCTGAAGCCTTGATCCTTGATTATTAAAACCTGACAAAGCTTTACAAAAAGGATTCTAGCCAGGCGGAGGTGGCACACACCTTTAATCCCAGCACTCGGGAGGCAGAGGCAGGCAGATCTCTGTGAGTTCGAGGCCAGTCTGGTCTACAAAGAGAGTTCCAGGAAAGGCACCAAAACTACACAGAGAAACCCTGTCTCAAAACACACACACACACACACACACACACACACACACACACACAAAGAATTCTAGACACACAAGAATGGAGTCAAGCACAGCTTCTTGGTAATCATGTTTTCTCCAGTAGGCTTTCTTTTCTGGTGGCAAGCAGAGGCGTGGCTCCATTAGGAGATGGCTTCTTGACTCAGCGTTAGCAGTAAAAGCTGCATGGCTCTTTTAAGAGGCCCTGCTGACACACACTTAAGTGGTGCTCATGAGCAGTGGGTGGCACACTACTTGTGGCAGTGTGAACCCAAAAGCTGCCCAGAGTTGTGACAGTAAACATGCCTCTGCATTAAGACTAGCCTCTCAAGAAACCAAGGATTGGGGCTACTGCTTTGGTCCTAGCCATGCCACTTAGCAGTTTAAAGATTTATGTGGTCAGCAAAAAATAGAGATATGTAGTAAAGACAGATTCAGACCAAAAACAAAAAACAAACCCAAAAACCTCTAAATGGGTTACACTGTATTTAAAAATATGTGTAGGCTTTGGAGAGAAAAGAAAAAGGGTAGAGAAAGTCCTCAAAAAAGGAATAGAGTAATGAAAAATATAATAAGCCATGTAAAGATGGAAAATACACAGAGAGTTTGGATTTTGTATATTATTGTGTTGTATTTAAAATTTTTGGCTTCTAAGAGACCTTGAATTATGAAAGCTGCTGGATTAAACCAACCTATATATTTTAAAATTATCTTGACTTCAAAATTTAAGTCAAAAGATATGTTACTTTAGGGGAGAGGTTATGCTTTTGTTTCCATGGGAAATAAGAGGCTGTGGATTCTTTCTGGGTTAAGAAAAATCAGGTTTGATTGAGGAAGACCCCCTGAAAAATCTCCAATGTAAATGGATGGCCCAAATGATCCAGTGTTTCAGAGTACCTCTGTTGCAGTTTCCTCTGAGTTCTGAATCCAGAACAGCTTCAAGGATGCTGGCTGAGATGATCCAGCCTCATAGAATTCTCCAGTCCGGACTTGACCATAATCCTGAATTTTCTCAGGGTCCCCCAAAGATTATAAGTGCCCCCAATCAGCAGGAAGTAATCTAGAAAACTATGCCCATATTCCCCCCAAAATGGGTTACGGATATTTATTATCATTTTAGGGGGGTCGGTTATAAGTTGTTATGGATAATGGTCAGGAAAAAAACCTAAACAAAGGAGATTAGATTCAGGGATCTTGATCTGAAAAGAAAAAGGGAGATTATAGAAATGATAGGATAAGAGAGTAGATTATTGAATCTATTTTAATCCAAAAAACCAGCCGTTAATCTCAAAATATCTTACATTGGTATGGATTTTTAGTTTATTGATACAATTTTAAAGATAATTATGTTATATGTATATTTCTACTCTTGTTTAAGGTATTATGTTTATGCAACTCATTTAAAAATGTAGTATATAACTAAGAAATATAGATTAATAGTCATCTATAGTAGTAAATCTTATAGTCATGTTAGTTAGATTTTATAGGTGTACAGAGATATATTTCAGATAAATAGGTAATCTTCAAACACTTCAAAGACCTATAGAATATGGCTTTTAAAATGTTTTAATAACTTAGACTTTTTGTGACAGTGAGACAAGTCTGCTCCTGGCAGCACCAATCTACTCCAGAGAAGATGATGGGCATCAAAAAAACTTCATATGGAGTTTGTTTTCTTTTTTTTAAATACATTTTTTTAAAAGATTTATTTATTTATTATGTATACAGTGTTCTGCCTGCATGCCAGAAGAGGGTGCCAGATCTCATTTACAGATGGTTGTGAGCCACCATGTGGTTGCTGGGAATTGAACTCATGACCTCTGGAAGAACAGAGCCAGTGCTCTTAACCGCTGAGCCATCTCTCCAGCCCCCGAGTTTGTTTTCTTTATGGCAAAAGTTAGCCATATGGACAAAGAAATTGCCCTTGCCTCAATTGCTGACAGTTACTGTCCAAACTAGACCAGCAGGGCAACAAAAGACTGTGGTTGAACTTTGCGAAGACAAGGTAGGTCAGTCCTTCAAAACTCTCTGCTTCACAGGAAAGTCTGTCAGATATGCCAGACTTGTAGGCCAAAGATGGATGCCTCAACATTGCAGAGAAACTTTGGGTGACTTTCCAGGCAGCCTGATGTCCCTGTCATTAGGTAACATTTCATCTTTCTGGAGTCTTTGATGGAATAGAAGACTAGACCGTCATAGTTATATTATTTCTTAGTTATGATAAAAGGGTAAATTAGATATAAAACTTTGGACTCACCAAGATAGGATGGATAATTAAATGTTTTCTCTGATTTTGTCAAATACAAATAGACTACATATTGTAACTGTAATTCTTACTTGATAACTGTTTTTGTTGTATATAATCTTACTATTTTAAAGTTAAAACTTTCCTTTTAATTAGACAAAAAGGAGGAATGCTGTGGAATAATCCTCTTGTATACTGTAAAGATTTGTCACTTGAATTGATTTAATAAAATGCTGATTGGCCATATCCAGGAAGGAAGTATAGGCGGGGCAACTAAGCTAAGGATGATGGGAAAGAGAAGGGCTGAGTCAGGAGTTGCTAGATAGATGCAGAGGGAGCAGGAGATGAATGTGCCATGCTAATAAAGGCATTGTCACACAGCAGAGCGTAAATAAGAAATATGGGTTAATTTAAAATGTAAGAGCTAGTTAGTAATAAGCCTGAGCTGTTGGCCAAACATTTATAATTCATATAAGCCTCTGTGTGTTTATTTGGGATTGGGAGGTCTGGACAGGAAATTCTGTTTGCACAAAAGAATTAAAAGAATCAAAAGAATGATAGGAAGGTGGGGATGTAGCTCAGTGGCACAGTGTTTCCTAGAAATAAAGATCACTGTTCCTGATATAAGTGTGTTGCATCTTTTAGAAGGCAAAGTTGAAAGCTCATGCCATTGAGTGATGATAATACTTTAACCTGTTGAGTGTTTAAGAAACAGTCACCATAGCTTCTTCCCTAGACTCAAGGCCGTGAGCATTCTTGGCATGTCTTCAGCTGCTCCAGAGCTGCCATTGCTGGGCAGCAGAACTGTCTTTCCTCTTCCATGTAGAATTCTTGAGCCCCAGCATTGTCCTGAAACAGCATTTCCCCAAACAAGTGCACAATCAACAAGTTGGGATTCATGTCAGTTTCAGAATTCTTAGATTGGAACGCTGACATTCACTGGATTAAGATGAAACATGTCATTTCTGGTGGACATTCCATGTGTTGGAGAGAACATGGATTTAAAAATTCAAAACACCTGGAGCTGAGGCAATAGTTCAGTGGTAATGTGCTGGCCTGTAGGAAGACCTGAGTTGCAGGCTCAGAACTCACATAAAAAAACAAAGCAAAAACCAAAAAGGTAGTGTAGCAGCAAGCGCATATAATCTCAGCTCCCGGGGAGGCAGAGAGAGGCTGATCTCTAGGGCTCATTGGTCAGCCAGCCTAGCCCACTTAGTAGGTTCCAGAACTGCAAGAGGCCCCTTTTCAAAATAAACAGACAAATTAGGAAAATGCCACTGAAGAAATAACATGAGGTTACCCTCTAGACTTGATACACACACACACACACACACACACACACACACACACACACACACACACGCACATACGCACGATTGCATGCATGCACAATGCCTCATGCACTGGCTTCAGTCTCACTCTGCTATCCATTGAGTGTAATGTCCTCAGTACACTTCCTTTAATGCTTTCTTCTTGTAATTTCTAACAGGATTATGTAAAATTTGTTTGAAAAGATATCATCCCAAGTGTGAATTAATTCTATCTTTGTGTATGTGTGCTGAGCATGTCAACATGCTCAAGTATAGGACAACCTACAGCAGCATCATTGATTGGGCTCCTAACAATGATCCACCAGAAATATGTGTCTGGAGGCACCATGGTAGTAGGTCCCCACACAGCATAATTTAGCTTTTATTAAGATTCCCATAGTAGCATATTTCTAATAGTTTGCATGACTAGCTACAAGCAATTACCTTTTCCTAAGGACTGAACAACCTCTCAAATCTCTCATCATTTCCAAGCACTGAGGGCAAAAGGTGTGGACTAAGCCAGAGGACTCATTTTACAGACAAGGAAATTATTTTTTCTCTCACAGTCTGAATATTTCCTCCTGGGAGTCAGAGAGCTGATAGAATGCATATTTCCCCATTTTCCTTTCTCCAAGGGAATAGCTGGGTGATTAATGAGATAATGAATGTGAGGAGAACTCCCTGGGGGAAGAGCATTTCATAAACATGAAGTGAAGACTGGCTGACTCACAGATCTCAATAGCTAAGAGGTGTTGATAAATCTTTTGGTAGGAATCCTAGCTCCTTAATCTACATACCTTGTGCACACCTTAAAAGCTTGGTACTGATGCCTTTCCTAAATGTCAAACTGATTCTACTTATAGCAAGATTCATCATCTAGTTTGTGATTAACACCATGTGTTTATGAAATTGAATGACTCACCCCTCAACGTTTTAGCAGGTAGGAGGTGGAGGAGCACCAAGGACTAACTTGGAATTGAGTGGCTCATGGAATGTAGCCTGGAACTACTTTGCTGGGTTCTCATAATTGTTCAGGTTATAAAAAGTTCTGTCTCAGAATTGTTCCTTTGAAAACAAATGACTGTTTTCAGTGTCTGAAGTTTGTCTGAAAGAATGGAAATGAGTTGGTAAAAATGTAAGAAGCCCAAAGCAAAGGATCAAAAGTCACAGCTGGAAAACTCAGATCAGTGCTCTGTCCAGCTGTTTTCCTAAGAACCGAAAATGTGTCAGGGATCCGGATATTACTGCGGATATGGCCTGAAGCTTTGGATTCTGCCCCTGGCTCTGTGGGATGAAATACAAAACAACCCCAGAAAAACAAGTAAATGAATGATTTTCTAAACCAACTCCTTTGTCAGGTAAGAGTTACGGCATTTTTGTTAGATTAGAAAATGAGCCTAGGGGTATGGCAACTGGCATATATTTAAGACTGTTACGTTGCCTTGATAAATTGGGTCTCTAGGAATCACTGTGGTTGGGGGTGGAACTCAGTGGTAGAGCCCTGACCTGGTATGCACAAGGCCTTGATGGCCAGCACTGTGAAAAGCCCCTGTGAAATGCCCCTTCTCTTTACACATGCCCAGCACACATTTCTTTGTTCAGCATCATCTGTTTACTTTTTGGAATGCATTTTTTTCAATTATTTTGTCTGTTAATGTTCTTATAACCTCTTCATTTTTATGGATTTAAAAATTAGTTTATTAAATAGCATCTTGTGATCTCTGAGCATTTTCATAAATGTCAGACAACAGGGTGGCCATTTGGAAGGGGGTTAAATTAGGCCCATGCCGTCTCATTCTATACACACACAAGAATAAATCCCCCAAAGGTTAGAGGTTTAAATTAAAAAATAAGAACAATGTAAACATGAGAGAAAACACAGGTAAACTCTTCTTTCACCTGAATAAAAGTATAAGGAAGGCTTCGTTAGCTCTGACTTGGAACTCTAGCTCAACAAAAGCACAGAATGAGAAATGTAAGTACAACAAAAATTTCCCAAATCTTCCCTGACTGAATAAAAATACAAGTGACCAACTAAAAGAGAATATTTGTCACAGACGTCTTTTCTAAAGAGATCTCTAAAAGACTTGTAGAAATCGAGAGACAAAGGACCAAGACTTCATGGTCAAATGTGGGTGGGTGAAGCCCGAGCAAGCACAAAATGCACAGCTAGCCCTCACCATATGACAATTGTTCAAATTCACTTACAATCTTTCATCAGAAGTAGATGTTGGGAAGCATGTCAGTGCGTTCTGTTCTGCTGTGAGGACAGCACTTCCTCCTACGTTTCTGGTGGGAGTGAGTAACAGTACCACCATGTTATCTTCACTTTTTGTTGCTGTGAGAAAATACCTGAAAAAGATGAAGGAAGGAAGGAAGGGAGGGAAAGAAGGAAGGAGGAAATGAAGGAAGGAAAGAAGGAAGGAAGGGAGGTAGGTAGGTTGTGTTTTGCCTCACAGTTTTAAGAGATACAATCCATCATTATGGTGGGGTATTGTGGTGGTTTGAAAGAAAATGGCCCCCACAGGCTCATAGAAATTTGCACTGTTAGGGGGTGTGACCTTATTGGAATAGGTGTGCCTTTGTTGATGGAAGTGCATCACTAGGGGGGTGGGCTTTGAGGTCTCAAAAGCTCAAGCCAGGCCTAGTGACTTATTGTTTCTTCCTGCTGCTTGTGGCTGCAGATGTAGAACTCTCAGCTACCTCTCTAGCACCACATCTGCTTGCATACTGCCACGCTTCCCACCTTTACGATAATGGACTAAGAAAGTCCCAATTAAATATTTTCCTTTATAAGAGTTGGCATGGCCAGGTGGTGGTGGCACATGCCTTTAATCCCAGCACTCGGGAGGCAGAGCCAGGCGGATCTCTGTGAGTTCGAGGCCAGCCTGGGCTACCAAGTGAGTTCCAGGAAAGGCACAAAGCTACACAGAGAAACCCTGTCTCGAAAAACCAAAAAAAAAAAAAAAAAAAAAAAAAAAGAGTTGGCATGATCATCTGTCCTGTCACCTGGGGCCATGATGATGTCTGGGCCAGAGCTGCTGCCTAGGGCCATTTCTGGTTTTGTGGCCCTACTGCAGCCTTGGCCTATATTGATATTCATGGATCATGTTACCATAGAAGGGGTCTGGGCCACCACCTGGGGCCATATTGGTGTCTGAGGGCCATGCTGCCAGGGCCATACTGATCTGGGTGATCTGTGCTGACTGTGGCCATGGTGATGTCCCAGCTTGAGCTGCTGCCAAGGGTCATGCTTAGGTTTGTGGTCATGCTGCAGCTGGGTCTGTGTTGATGTCCATGGCCCATGTTACCACAATAGACCATAAGAACCATGCGTTTTGAGGGCAGAGGCAGGCAGAGCAGTGGCAGAGGCAGGCAGAGCTGCGGCAGAGATGTGGTCATAATAAAGACCAGAAACTGAGCTATTACCCACTGAGAAGTTAGTGAAAACAAAGATATTAAGAGCTTGGAACAGGGACACCTTTAATCCCAGCACCCAGGGAAGGAGCCATCTTCGTGGGATGGGACTAGAATGGATCCAAACACTCTGTCTGAGGCCAACCCAGGGATCAGCTGCCGATCCTGTGAAACCCAACAACTTGGAGGTGTTGGTAAGATTGCCCTACTGAACAGCCTGCTCAGCTGAGATCCATTCAGGAGAGGATTCAGAATCCTACAGTCTGCAGTCTGAGGAAACAAGATCAGCTGTGGAGTTGACAAATGAGCAAAACATGACCTGAGAACACAAAAGAAGGCGACACTCAGCCACCGAACCAGATCACCAGAATCATAAGCCTACACTACACCGACTGGGAACAGGTAAACCTCCATCTCTGGACCGACAGATCAGGTCTCTAGCCCTTAGGCCCTACCCATCGGAGTCCCAGAGACCAGACAGCTACCTTTCCCTGCCCCCCAAAACAAACAAACAAACAAACAAACAAACAAAACAAAAACAAACAAACAAACAAAAAACAACCCCTACAAACCTAACAACCACTGAAACCATAAACACACCCTGCACCAACAGGGAACAACTGCACCCTGAGACAGAACCCACTAAAACTGATTGGACTAAGTTGCTCCCGAAGAAACAGAGCCCAATAGCACTGATTTAACCAAGAACTCCTAGTGGACCAAGACTAACAATTAGAACAAGAGAGGCACCTTCAGACACAGACACTGCCTGCACTGAGCAGAGGAAGAGTTGAGTAGACGCCAGGGCAAAAATACAGGCAACAACATAAAGACCTATATGACAACATCAAATCCTAGCGATTCTACACCTGCAAGACCTGAACATACCAAGGCAGAAGAAGCAGAAGAAATCAATCTTAAAAATGACTTTAAGAAGATGATAGAGTCCCTTAAAGAGGAAATGAAAAATTCCCTTAAAGAAATGGCAGAAAAAAAACCAAACAAAAAATTGGAAGAAATCAAAGAAAGCCAAGAAAAAGTAATTAAACAGATGAAGGAAACAATTCAAGATTTGAAAATTGAAATTGAGACAATAAAGAAAACACAAATTGAGGGAATGCAGGAAACAGAAATCCTGATTAAATGAACAGGAACTACAGAAGCAAGTATAACCAACAGAATGCAAGAGATGGAACAGAGAATCTCTGACACTGAAGACACAATAGAGAAAATAGATTCATCAGTCAAAGAAAACACTAAAGACAAAAAAGTTGCAACACAAACGTCCAAGAAATTTGGGACACTGTGAAAAGACCAAACCTAAGAATAATAGGGGTAGAAGGAGAAGAATATCAACTCAAAGGCACAGAAAATATATTCAACAAAATCATAAAAGAAAACTTTCCTAACCTAAAGAAAGAAATACCTATGAAGATACAAGAAGCTTACAGAACACCGAATAGGCTGGATCCAAAAAAAAAAGTCCCCTCGACACATAATAATCAAAACACTAAACATAGAACAAACGAAAAATATTAAGAGCCAAAAAGGAAAAAGACCAAGTAACATATAAAGGCAGACCCATCAGAATAACATCAGACTTCTCAATAGAGACTATGAAAGCTAGAAGGTCTTGGACAAATGTTATGTAGACACTAAGAGACCATGGATGTATTTTTGTATTTGGGGCTAATTATTATTATTTATAATATTATTATACCCAGCAAAACTCTCAATCACCATAGACGGAGTAAACAAAATATTCCATGATAAAACCAGATTTAAACAATACCTATCCACAAATCCAGCCCTACAGAAAGCACTGGAAGGAAAAATCCAACCTAAAGAAGCTAAACGCACTCATGAAAATGCAGGCAATAGATAATCCCACACCAATAAATACCAAAGAAGGAAAATGCAACACTACCACACACACACACACACAAAAGAAAAATAACAGGAATTAACAATCACTGGTCATTAATATCCATCAATATCAATGGTCTCAACTCACCTATAAAAAGACACACACTAACAGAATGGATAAGAAAACAGGATCCATCCTTTTGCTGCATACAAGAAACACACCTTAACTTCAAAGACAGACACTACCTCAGAGTAAAGGGCTGGGAAAAGGCTTTCCAATCAAATGGACCTAAGAAGCAAGCTGGTGTAGTTATCCTAATATCTAATAAAATAGACTTCAAACTAAAATCAATCAAAAGAGATCAGGATAGACATTACATATTTATCACAGGAAAAGTCCACCAAGATGAAGTCTCAATTCTGAACATTTAGCCCCAAATACAAAGGCACCCACATTTATAAAAGAAACATTACTAAAGCTTAAATCACACATCAAACCCCACACATTAGCAGTGGGAGACTTCAACACACCACTCTCACCAAAAGACAGATCTACCAGACTGAAACTTAACAAAGAAATAAATGACCTAACAGATGTTATGACTCAAATGGACTTAATAGATATCTATAGAACATTCCATCCTAACACAAAAGAATATACCTTCTTCTCAGCACCCCATGGAACCTTCTCAGAAATTGACCACATGCTTGGTCACAAAGCAAATCTCAACAGATACAAAAACATTGGAATAACCTCCTGTATCTTATCGTACCACCATGCCTTAAAGTTAGATTTCTCCAACAAAAATTATAGAAAGCCTACAATCTCATGGAAACTGAATAATGCCCACCTGAAACACCAATGGGTCAGGAAGAAATAAGAAAGAAATTAAAGATTTCCTAGAATTCAATGAAAATGAAAGTACAACATATCCAAACTTATGGGACACTATGAAAGCAGTGCTAAGAGGAAAATTCATAGCTCTAAATACATACATAAAGAAGATGGAGAAATCTCATACCAAAGAATTAACAGCACAACTGAAAGCTCTAGAACAAAAAGAAACAAACTCACCCAGGAGAAATAGACGCCAGGAAAAAATCAAATTGAATGCTGAAATCAATGAAATAGAAACCAAGAGAACAATATAAAAAATCAATGAAACAAAGAGTTGGCTCTTTGAGAAAATCAACAAGATAGACAAACCCCTAGCCAAATTAACCAAAAGGTAAAGAGAGAGCACCCAAATTAACAAAATCAGAAGTGAAAATGAAGACATAACAACAGACAACGAGGAAATCCAGAAAATCATCAGGTCATACTTCAAAAACAAAATTGGAAAATCTGGAAGAAATGAACAATTTTCTGGATAGATACCACATACCTAAGTTAAATCAAGACCAGATAAACTATTTAAATAGACCAATTATCCCTAAAGAAATAGAAACAGTCATCAAAAGTCTCCCAACCAAAAAAAAAAAAAAGCCCAGGACCAGATGGTTTCAGCACAGAATTCTACCAGATTTTCAAAGAAGAACTAATTCCAATACTCTTCAAATTGTTCCACACAATAGAAACAGAAGGTACACTACCAAACTCTTTTTATGAGGCTACAATTACCCTGATACCCAAACCACACAAAGATGCAACAAAGAAAGAGAATTACAGACCAGTCTCCCTCATGAACCTTGATGCAAAAATACTCAACAAAATATTGGCAAACTGAATCCAAGAACACGTCAAAAAAATTATCCACCATGACCAAGTAGGTTTTATTCCAGGGATGCAAGGATGGTTCAACATATGAAAATCTGTCAATGTAATACACTATATAAACAAACTGAAAGAAAAAATCCTCATGATCATCTCATTAGATGCTGAAAAAGCCTTTGACAAAATCCAACACCCCTTCATGGTAAAGATCTTAGAGTGATCAGGAATACAAGGAACATTCCTAAATATAATAAAGGCAATTTACAGCAAGCCAACAGCCAACATCAAATTAAATGGAGAGAAACTCAAAGCGATACCACTAAAATCAGGAACAAGACAAGTCTGTCCACTCTCCCCATATTTATTCAATATAGTACTGGAAGTTCTAGCTAGAGCAATAAGACAACAAAAGGAGATCAAAAGATAACAAATTGGAAAGGAAGAAGTCAAACTTTCACTATTTGCAGATGATATGATAGTATACATAAGTGACCCCAAAAATTCTACCAGGAAACTCCTACAGCTGATAAACTCTTACAGTAAAGTGGCAGGATACAAAATCAACTCAAAAAAATCAGTAGCCCTCCTATACACAAATGATAAAAGGGCTGAGAAAGAAGTCAGAGAAACATCACCCTTTACAATAGCCACAAATAATATAAAATACCTTGGGATAACACTAACCAAACAAGTGAAGGACCTGTTTGATAAGAACTTTAAATCTCTAAAGAAAGAAATTGAAGAAGATATCGGAAAATGGAAGGCTCTCCCATGCTCATGGATAGGTAGGATTAACATAGTAAAAATGGCAATCTTACCAAAAGCAATCTGCAGATTCAATGCAATCCCCATCAAAGTCCCAACACAATTCTTCACAAACTTGGAAAGAACAATACTCAACTTCATACGGAAAAACAAAAGACCCAAGATAGCTAAAAGAATCTTGTATAATAAAGCAACCTCTGGAGGCATCACCATCTCTGACCTCAAGCTCTACTGTAGAGCTACAGTAATAAAAACAGCTTGGTACTGGCATAAAAATTGACATGTGGACCAATGGAATCGAATTGAAGACCCTGACATTAATCTGCACACATATGAACACCTAATTTTTGACAAAGAAGCCAAAACTGTACAATGGAAAAAAGAAAGCATCTTCAACAAATGGTGCTGGCAAAACTGGATATCAACATGTAGAAGGCTACAAATAGATCCATATCTATCACCGTGCACAAAACTTAAGTCCAAGTGGATCAAGGACCTCAACATAAACCCAGCTACTCTGAACCTGCTAGAAGAGAAAGTAGGAAGTAGTCTTGAACACATTGGCATAGGAGACCACTTTCTAAATAGAACACCAGTAGCACAGACACTGAGAGAAACAATCAATCAATGGGACCTCTTGAAACTGAGAAGCTTTTGTAGGGCAAAGGATACGGTCAACAAAGCAAAGCGACAGCCTACAGAATGGGAAAAGATCTTCACCAATCCCACATCTGACAGAGGACTGATATCCAGAATATATAAGGAACTCAAGAAATTAGATATCAAAATGCCCAACAGTCCAATTAAGAAATGGGCTATAGAACTAAACAGAGAATTCTCAACAGAGGAAACTCAAATGGCTGAAAGACATTTAAGGAATTGCTCAACATCCCTAATCATCAGGGAAATGCAAATCAAAACAACTCTGAGATACCACCTTACACCTGTCAGAATGGCTAAGATAAAAAACACTGAAGACACCTTATGCTGGAGAGGATGTGGAGCTAGGGGAACTCTCCTCCACTGCTGGTGGGAATGCAAGCTTGTATAACCACTTTGGAAATCAATATGATGCTTTCTTAGAAAATTGGGAATCCATCTCCCCCAAGATCCAGCTATACCACTCTTGGGCATATACCCAAGGAATGCTCAACCACACCACAAGAGCACTTGTTCAGCTATGTTCATATCAGCATTGTTTGTAATAGCCAGAACATGGAAACAACCTAGATGCCCTTCAACTGAAGAATGGATAAACAAAATGTGGTACATATACACAATGGAATACTACTCAGCAGAGAAAAACAATGACATCATGAGGTTTGCAGACAAATGGATGGACCTAGAAAAAATCATCCTGAGTGAGGTATCCCAGACTCAGAAAGACAAACATGGTATGTACTCACTCATAACAGGATACTAGATGTGGAACAAGGATGACTGGACTGCTACTCACATCACCAGGCAGGCTACCTGGAAACCAGGACCCCAAGAAAGACACAGGGATCGCCCAATGACAGAGAAATGGAATGAGATCTACATGAACAGCCTGGACATGAGTGGGGGTAGTGAAGGGCGAGGGTAGAGGGAAAGAGAGCTTGGGTGAGTGGGAGATCCCAGCTGGATCAACAACAGAGAGGGAGAACAAGGAATAGGAGACCATGGTAAATGAAGACCACATGAGAATAGGAAGAAACAAAGTGCTAGAGAGGCCCACAGAAATCCACAAAGATACCCCCACAACAGACTGCTGGCAATGGTCGAGAGACAGTCCGAATTGACCTACTCTGGTGATGGGATGGCCAAACACCCTAATTGTCGTGCTAGAAACCTCATCCAACTACTGAGGGATCTGGATGCAGAGATCCATGACTAGGCCCCAGGTGGATCTCTGGGAGTCCAATTAGCGAGAATGAGGAGGGTTTATATGAGAGAGAATTGTTGAGACCAAGGTCGGATAAAGCACAGAGACAAATAGCCAAACAAACGGAAACACATGAAATATGAACCAATGGCTGAGGGGTCACCAACTGGATCAGGCCCTCTGAGTGGGTGAGACAGTTGATTGGCCTGATCTGTTTGGGAGGCATCCAGGCAGTGGCACTGGGTCCTGTGCTCATTGCATGAGTCGGCTGTTTGAAACCTGGGGCCTATGCAGGGTCGCTTGGCTCGGCCTGGGAGGAGGGGACTGGACCTACCTGGACTGAGTCCACCAGGTTGATCTCAGTCTGTGGGGAAGGCTTTGCCCTGGAGGAGATTGGAATGGGGGGCGGGCTGGGGGGAAGGTGAGGGGGGCGGGAGGGGGGAGAACAAGGGAATCTGTGCCTGTATGTAGAACTTAATTGTATTGCAAAATAAAAATTAAAAAAAAAATAGAGATAATACAAATTTCAGCCTCTCAAACCCTAAGTCTAGACAAGGTAGAAGCAGCGGTCCTTAGAAGGGTAGAAGGAAGCTCCTCAGAGGCCCTTACATCCCTAATATCACCCCTTTTAGATGATACTGATCCTGCCTAACTGTCACACTGTTTCTTGTTACAGACCTTAACCTCTGATTATCAGCTACTGCCTGACCTCTTTGGAGAATGCTGGCTGTGTTTCCCTCCTGGGTCAAACTCACCACCGCCATTTGTGGCCTCACTCATTGGTTTATTAGACTCTGTCACCTCGACTCTCGTTAATAGCTCTAATCCAAATATCACTGCCAATCCCCTGTCTCTCCCACATCTCTCTCTTTGGTATCACAGACTGCCTCAACTCCTCAGGAACATGCTTTGTGGCCACACTGGATTCTGCAGACTGCAATAATACTCAAATTAGTATTATCACTCAGCCTCTGTGTCTAAACACTCACACCGGGGCACTCAAGTTTATTGCCATCTACCTGTTGGATGGTCTGGGACTCATGGCCTGGTGTTTCTTTTTCCAAAACTAGGGGTGGTGCCCAGTGAAGAACCCTTACCAATTCCCATCACAAGGTTTATAGCAGCACAGCATGACAAATGAGCGGTTCAGGTCCTACCCTCTCTAGCAGTCCTGGGTATAACCTTTGGAGTCACCACCAGACCAACAAAACTGACTACCTCCCCAGCTAGTTACCATCAGTTTTCCTTTCAGTTTAGCCAGCATCTCCAATGGGCAGCTCAGCCCATTCTTACACACCAGGGACAAACAGACTTGCTAGTAGATGTAGTGCTCCAAAATAAGGGAGGATTGGACTTACTAACAGCTGAGAGAGGTGGTCTTTGTCTCCTCCTCAGGGAGGAATGTTGCTTCTATGTCAACCAGTCAGGTATAGTAAAACACATATTTGACAACTCCAGGTGGATCTCCAAAAATGTAAGAAACAGCTCGATGCCTCTGGCCAGTGGCTCATTTGTCGGTTTTAGCGGTGCTCTTACGCTGTGAGAAAAAGTCACGGAACATGACAAAACCCACTAACAAGAGTTTTATTAAGACAAGGAGAAAGGGACAGATGTGTTCAGGCCTGCTGAAAGGACATGTGAAAAGGAGGAGGAGGGGACATGGGATCCGCCTTTTAAGGACCACCTCGTGCATGTGCACACAGGTCCATGTGGCTACTCCATGTGTGTGCATAATCATGTGGTCATGCCACAGGTGATTTAAGTGAACATGCAGCACATGGGTTATGTAGGACGTCTGACCCGGAAATGGCTAGGTAGAAATGACTAAGTGTCCCGCCAGGGCATGCATGATCATGCGGGTGTGGTTGGAATTCCTATCATCACCAACAGTCCAATATGGAGTTGGATACTACCCTTCTTAACCTACCTTCTCCTCCTATTCTTCTTAATCCTGCTGGTCACATCCTGCCTTGTAAACTTCTTGTCTAGATTTCAACAAGACATTCAAAAGAATTCTAACCAGGCTTTTAATCAGTTGCTATTACAGGATTACCAGCCCCTAGCAATAGAGCTGGAGGCCTGTGACTTCCACTTTTACCTTGATGGTGAAGATCAGGCTCACCCAAGGACTTTGGCGCCCCCAATCAGCAGGAAGTAGTCTAATGATAACATCACCCTCCTTTCCTGTAACCTGAGTGCTTATCAATAATAAACAAAATAAAAAAATGGGGAAATGTAAGCCACTCAAGGCACATGAGTGGTGGCCTTCCCTTGAAGACCTCCAAAAGTCAGGTTCCACCTACAGAACACTCTAACTGCCCTAATGGCTGGACCCTGCCCCTGCCCTGCAGAATAAAAAGTCAAAGCTCTGGACTTGAAATCCCACTGATCCCCACCCTGATAAGCTCTGCCTCACCCCACTCCCCAAGAAAAGCTATATAAACCTTGTCTTCTGCTCAGTTTTCTGCTGCTTCTTGCCCAAGCAGAGGCAGCCGCCCTCCTGGGTTTTCCCTTCCAACAAATCTCTTATGTGAGGTTTGTTGTGCTGTATGACTGTGGTATTCCTTGGCTACCAACTGCCAGGATACTTTCCCATCTGAGCTGTAGTGATTATAGTAAGCCTATTAGAACTGTGATGGTGTAACACACCCATATCTTTTCCTCAGTACACAGTCACAGTCAAATCAGTAAAAAAATCAACCTGGCTGTTGTTTGAATCTGAAATACCCCTCAGGCTCATGTTTTGAGCTCCTAGCCTCTAGCTTGTGCTGCCATTTTGGTGGCAAGGGGAACTGAGAAGATGGGGTCTGGTTGTTGGGAGCAGGTGAGCAGGGGTGTATCTTGAAGGCTAAAACTTGCGTTCTGTTTCCCAGTCAACTGCCACGTGAGGCGTTGATATGCTCCCCACTTCCACTTCTTCCCTGCCACGATGGACTGAAATTGCTCAGAAGCTGAGCCAAAATAAACCTTTTCACACTTAAAATGTTTTTGTTACTATTCTGGCCATAGTGACACAAACTACTACACTGGACAGATTACAAATGGCTGTCATAATCACAAGGAAAGAAGAGAACAGAAGGACTAACTCATATGACTTGGAAAACATCACTTTGCCTGGATAATGTGAGATACAGGATGAAAAGAGCTAGATACAAATACTGTTAGCCAGACAGTGAGTTTGTTTCTTATGGTGTAGCCTGGGAATCATGCAGCTACTTTTCATGAATACTAGCACTGAATCTACCATTGTTGATGAGAGAAGAGTCTCCAGCTGTTGGAAAAAGAGATCTAGAGGGAAGAAGAGAATGGACCTCATTGTGTTGGACTGGAATCAGAAGAATCAATATGTACTTCTCTCTCTCTCTCTCTCTCTCTCTCTCTCTCTCTCTCTCTCTCTCTCTCTCTCTCTCTCACACACACACACACACACACACACACATACACTCACACACACACACACTTCCTAGCTTTGTCCACTGAGAGGGCTTAGGAGAAACAATATCCTAGCACCCACGAACACTTGGTGACATCATATTTGGTTTTGAACATCATCTTCCAATCAAAGGAACCAGAGCCCCTTGGAAAAATGGTTGACTTGAGAGCCGAAGGAGATAAAATTAAATATGAAACCAGATCAGCTTGTGGATCAGAAAATAAGACACAGGCTAGGAGAGCATGTCACTAGGACAGGGGACTCCTGGTCACCTGAAATGGAAAGACTCAAATAATAAAATACACAAGTTTAATATTGGATTCTAACCAATAAAATAAATATCCTGGAATCCACATAGATCTAAATAAGTCATCAAATAAACAAATAAATGGGGGAAAGGTCAGGTCTTCCCTGTGGAAAACAACTACTAAACAAAGGCAGAAGGTACCCTGAAAATTCAGTCCTGACTGGGTGAGCACAGCCATAAGAACCACTAATGTCAGGAAGGCTAAAGTCACAGGGCAACTGACTGTGGGCTCCACCAAGGGTGTGAAAGAAAAGGAAAAAGTGAGGAAGTGCTCCAGATGTATGGAGAAGAAGAAGAAGTTGGCTTGTGGTGCCTGGCAGGACCCTGGAAAAGAGAAGGATGTTGGGTGGAAAATGGATAGCACTCAAATAAGGCTCCGTAATGGTATTGTTACTATGCTAAAGTCTTGGTTTTGCTAACTACCCAAATTATTGGCAACTAACACTATGGAAAGTCGAGTAAATGCTATGCATGAACATGAACTCCGAACTATTTTAAAAACATCTTTGTAATTCTAAAATTATTTTAAAATAAAAAGACTGGATGTCCTATATTTCAGGCTGGCCTAGAAATCACTATCTAGCTGAGGTTGACCTTGAACTTCTTGCTTCCACCTGAATGCTGATTACAGACATGTAGCACCACACCCAGTCCTATTCAGTGTTTGCTGTGGGATGTTCTCTATGCGGTGAATGTGTTGCTCTGATTGGTTAATAAATAAAGTGCTGATTGGCCAGTAGCCAGGCAGGAAGTATAGGCGGGACAAAAAGGAAGGAGAATTCTGGGAGGTGGAAGGCTGAGGCAGAGAAAGACACTGCCAGCAGCCACGAGGAGAAGCATGATGTAAGATACCGGTAAGCCATGAGCCACGTGGCAAGGTATAGATTTATAGAAATGGGTTAATTTAAGATATAGGAACTGATAGCAAGCAGCCTGCCACAGCCATACAGTTTATAAGTAATGTAAGTTGCTGTGTGTTTGCTTGGGTCTGAGGGCCACGGGAGCCGGGCAGGAACAGGATAAGTTCAGCTACAAGTGTTGGGGACAGAGCCCAGGGCTTTATGCTTGGTAGACTCTACCAACTTGACCATACCCCAGGCTTAGAGCAATTTAATTAAAAACTGCATGGATGACATTTTATACAGTTAAAAACATTGTACAAAGTGTCAGCCAGTTTCTAATGAATATGTATAATTTTTAATTAATAATATGCTTTTATATTAATTAATTGATTAAATTATTGTGATGATAGGAATCAAACCAAGGCTTTATGTGTTCTAGGAAAGTATTCCACCACTGAGCTGCACCTCCATCCTTCACATAGTCTCTCTCTCTCTCTTTTCGAACATTTTATTTTTATGTGTATGTGTGTGTGTACCCACAGTGGTCAGAAAAGGGTGTTGGGGTCTCCTGGGGCTGCAGTTACAGGTGGTTTCGAGCTGCCTGACATGGGTGCTGGGAAGAAAACGCCAGTCCTCTGAAAGAGCAGCAAGCTTTCTTGGTCTTTTGATGCAGTCAAGTGACTCAGGAAAATAGGAAGCGGTAACAGTAAACTTGTAAAAAATGTTAGGAATCTACTTTAAAATAATGATACAAGTACAGCATAATAAATATACCACCCACAAACATTGTCATCTCTTATCATTTAATATATTTTATGTTACACTTCCATGTGACTGGTAGTACAGTAGCGATGTCCATGGCCGCATGTCACAGACATGGGGGGAAGGGACACATGCTGTGAGCTTGTGATGACTATGACACGACTAGAGGCATTTTTCAGCTCCCTGTGGTCTTCTGAGTGTCTGTCATGAACTGAAACATCCTGTGTGGTATGGCTATGGAGCAGTGTGGAGAATATGGGGACTTTTGTGAAACAGCTTGTCCATTCTGCAGAAGTGAAGTCCTGTTCCTGTTAAAGGATGACTCCCCTTTGACTCTGTGTTGGTTTGAAGAATGGCCCCCATAGACTCATAGATTTGAATGATTGGTCACCAGGGAGTGGCACTATTGGAAAGGATTAGGAGGTGTGGCCTTGGAGTAGGTGTGTCACTGGGAGTGGGTTTTAAGGTTTCAAGGGCCCACCCAAGTCAAGCCAGTGGCTCTCTCTTCCCGCTGCTTGTGGATTCAGATGTAGAATTCTCAACTGCTTCTCCAGCATCATCTCTGTCTGCATGCTGCGTCCTCCCAGCCATGATGACAATGGACTAAACTTCTGAAACTGTAAGCAAGTCCCTATTGAATGGTTTCTTTTATAAGAACTGCTGTGGTCATGGCATCTCTTCACAGCAATAGAACACCTACTAAGACACACCCCTTCCTCTAGCTCCTACTAAACACGTCTTAGTTTCTTTTCCTGTTGCTATGATAAAATGCTAATGAAGCTTGAGGGGGAAGGGATTTATTGTGGGTCACAGTTCAAGGACACAATCCATCATGATGGGAAGTCAAAGTGGCAGGGGCTTGAGGCAGCCAGTCATTACATCCACAATGAGGAAGGTGAAGGCATGTGGCTGCTCGGTTTCAGAACATGCTTTCATTTCTTTGGGATATAAACACAGAAGACAGGTTGATGTTTCATACGCTACACATTTGCTTTTTATTTCAAAATATATTACGTATTCAAAGAGCATACTATAGACATCTATTTATATATGTAGCTATATACAGACACACAACTATAAACATGATGGTCTAACTTTATGTATTGAATGGGCCATAAGATACCTAGATATTTGGTTAAATATTTTGGGGGGCTATTTTGTCTGAGAAAAAATTAGTATCTAGACTTGGAGGATGAACAAAAAACATTGCCTTCCCTGATGTGAGTGGGTATAATGCAACCCAAATAAAGCAAAAAGATGGGGGGATTCAATTGCCTCTGCCTAACTGGCTGAGCCACTGGTCTCCTGTCCTTGGACCAAGTTTTACATCATTGGCCACTTTGGTTCTTTCTGGACTTAAACTGGAACTGTACCATTAGCTCTTTTGTATTCCAGTTTGCAGATAGTTGATTGTGGGACTTCAGATTTCACAACTGCATGAACAAATCCTCTTTATTTCTCTATAGGCATACAGTCACTATCTCTCACTATTTAATCTCAATCTAAAACAATAAATATCCAAAGCCTATTGACTTATGAGTTGCAATGACATAAAATGAGGGGGTCATGAAAGAGTTGACAATAGTAAACAACTTCTGAGCATGCTACAACCAAAAATTCATTGAAATCTGATTTATAATGGACCATTTCTGATAGTTCCTGCTGGTGCTGCATTGCATGAATTCACTGCTGCCTTGCTTCCACATGCATGACTTGCACACTTCACATTATGCATGCCATCAGGCCACGTCATGCCCATAAATGCTGCCCCAAACACTTAGTTCAGATTCAAGACTGTTGTTATTTTATATTATGTATTTATGTGGGGTGGCATTGATTATTATAAAATCAAAGTATCCATCAACTCAGAAGAACCATGAAGATGCTTTATGTCCTGCAGTAGCAAATACTCAATGAACATGTCCATATTATGCTGTATGTCCTGCAACAGCAAATGCTCAATGAACAAGTCTGTATCATGATGTATGTCCTGTAGTAGCAAATGCCAATGAACATATCCATATCATGATGTATATCCTACACTAGCAAATACTCAATGAACGTGTCTATATCATGCTGTATGTCCTGCAGTAGCAAATGCTCAGTGAACATGTCCATATCATGATGTATGTCCTGCAGTAGCAAATGCTCAATGAACATGTCCATATCATGCTGTATGTCCTGCAGTAGCAAATGCTCCATGAACATGTCCATATCATGCTGTATGTCCTGCAGTAGCAAATGCTCAATGAACATGTCCATATCATGCTGTATGTCCTGTGGTAGCAAATGCTCAATGAACATGTCCATATCATGATGTATGTCCTGCAGCAGCAAATGCTCAATGAACATGTCTATATCATGCTGTATATCCTGCAGTAGCAAATACTCAATGAACATGTCCTTATCATGCTGTGTGTCCTATAGCAGCAAATGCTCAATGAACATGTCTATATCATGCTGTATATCCTGCAGTAGCAAATAATCAATGAACATGTCTATATTATGCTGTGTGTCCTATAGGAGCAAATGCTCAATGAACATGTCCATATCATGCTGTATGTCCTGCAGTGGCAAATGCTCAATGAACATGTCTATATCATGCTGTATGTCCTGCAGTAGCAAATACTCAATGAACATGTCCATATCATGCTGTGTGTCCTATAGCAGCAAATGCTCAGTGAACATGTCCATATCATTATAGACACATTTGCTTTCATATTAAATATTTTTTAGAAGTTACTTATTTTATTTTATGTGTATGAGTGTTTTGTCAGCATGTATGTGCACGCACCATTTACATTCAGGAGCCCTTGGAGATCAGAAGAGGCGTCACTTGGAACTGGAGTTCCCTGCAGCACCATGGGCTGCAGAGAAACAAACTTGGATCCTCTGCAAGATCAACAAGAGTGATCTTAACCGCTGAGCCTTCTCTCCAGCTCTGCTTTTATCCTTAGTAAATGGTGAAATTATGCTCATCAAAGAACTGTTTTCAAGTTTGGGCTGGAGAGATGGCTTGGCAGCCAGGAGCATGCACTGCTTGAATGCTTTGATTCCCAGCATCTGAGTCAAGTGGCTCCCAACTGCCTGTAACTCCAGAGCCAGAGGGAGAGGACCTCTGTCCTCGAGCACCCACACTCACGTGCACACACACACACACAGCCCCCTCCCCTACTTAAAAAAATAAAAATAAAAAATTTAAAAATAATTGTTTAAAAGTAAAATTCTCTATGATTTAAGCAAGTAAATGTTTGATTTGCATTCTTAATTTTTTGTATCTGCATGTCTGGGGGTCATGCAAATTTTTTTCCAAGTGAAAAGGAATCATTTGTGGAAAACATTTAAGAAACTTTATACATGGTGTAATTTCACACTATGTAGTGATGCACAACTTTAATCCAAACAATCAGAAGGTAGAGGCTGAAGGATCAGGAATTCAAGCTCATCCCCTGCTGCATAGTGAGTTCAAGGCCAGTCTGAACTACAAGAGACTGCACCTCAAAAACAAAAACAGAACAAAACAAAAAACTAAGAGGAACGAACATAATACAATACACCTTTTTACAAAACCTCCTCTTAGATGTCACATGTCACCATGTTCTAGTTGTTAGAAATAAATCACTAGGTTCAGCTCACATCTGAGAGGTTGGGACTCTCAAGGATATGAACATCACAAAGTGAGTTACTAGAGACAATCTCAGAAGCCATTAACCTCCAACAGTAACAGGGAGGGCACAAAGGAGAGCTGGAGTGGGCTGGGGACAGTCATTTGTACTTGGGACACATGGGGTAGAAAATGTTGGTGATCGTTTATGCTGAGCTATGAAAATTAAGCCTATTTAGTGTCTTCGATGGTTAAAAACACAAGAGAAGAAGTATCCAAGGAGGTATACAGGCCAAGGTGCGAAACAATAGTATTAAGATCCATGCCAATCGAGCAAAGCTCAGTGAAGGAGGGCAGACTGGAGACACAGCGGGGTGGTTAAGAGAGACGACGGAGGAAACAGGAAGGAGTGGGCTCCAGTGATAAGCGTCACCATGGCCAGCAGCCAGGAGGAGGTCTGGGAAGCTGTGTAGAGGAGACACTCATGGGCTTAGAAGTCCCAAGGCCACTGGTGGGTAAGACTGGGTCTCCTGGGATGCTTGAGACAGAAGGTAGGTGCTTGGTTGAAGACTGACTGTGAGAAGTCTGGAAGGAAGTTTTGTAGTACCCCTTTCTGAGTCCGATGTGACCTTGCAAGCTGTATTTATCTGAGACTGACAGTAGATTCCCATTCCTCCATCTGCCATTGAACAAAAGGCTAAATCGTGAACCGTTTGCATGGGACTTCATGTAGGCACGAGAGGTCTCCATTTCTTGAGCATGTACTTGTTCCTATGAGCTCTGAAAATGAAATTCTATTTTCACAGTTGCAGATCACAGGAAATGCATTACCCATCAGCAGTCTCATAAATATTCAGCCATTGTACCTTTCCCCAAACAGCCACAGATTTATTCATTATATTGAATTGTAGTCTTACCCTTCCTTGCAGCTTCTTTGTAAGGAGAGCGATAATATTTAGGCAGTTTTTGCAACACCCCAGCCTTAAGGGAATGTAAACACAAGCATAATTGATTTTCGGAACTTGCCTTGCCCCGCCCTATGTTCCAGGGTTGGATGCATCGTGGGTAGAATGACTGACAAATCAGCCCTGATTGCTAATTAGGAAGCAGAATATATTAAAAGCGTAGCACATCTATCCGCTTGCTCACAGTGCAGACCCTGCAAACGGGAGGCCTCTCAATGCTCTAACGCTTGTTTAATTATCAGCTTTTTTTTTTTCTTGACCCAACGGTTCAGGAATTACACCAGCTGAGTCTGACAGGTCAGGGATGGTTGCTGATTAAATGGTGGGTTCATTTTGCTCCACCTTGACTCATCTTTCCTTCCCTTCCTCCCCCTGAAATGGCATTCTTCTTCGGAAAGCATTTCTTCCCACCATGTATTGCTGAATAATGAAGGCTGCTGCTCTTATCCCTGTTTGAAGCCCAAATGTGCGAGGTAATTTTACTTCAAGGATTGGTGAAATAGGAATTCCATCCCCTATTTTTTTTTTCTGACTCCAGAATAAAAAGGTCTTTTTGTATCAGAGCCCCTAATGGCAAGGCAAGACCCCTGGGGTTCCCATTCTTCCAGGCAGCACCTCAGCAATCAGCCTCTGGCCCCAAAGGCGAGGCCATCTTTGCCTTTGTGTCTGAAATGGGAGTTCACCACTCACCTCAGGGAATCGGTGGGCACCTGCAGATTGAAGGTGGAAATTGATTTCCTTTCCCCTTGTCACTGATCTGAATGTCACCTCAGAAACTCTCAGGATTTAATTGATCTATGACAAGTTCATGGCAATCACAGCTCCCTCTTGAATAATTAAGAATACTAATGAGGTCGAAGGCAACTGGTAACCCTGAGAGGGGGATCTGCTTCTCCTGTGGAGAGCTTGTCATGAAGCCTTTGAGTAGAACTCAAGTCTTGCAAGTGCTTTCAACCAGCTTCACTTTGTCTTTTGGAGGTGGCTTGGAAGCATCCAAGAAAGCTAAACTACGATATTAGTGTTTTTGTACCCCAAAGCAGGCGCTTTCCTAGGATTGAGACTAACGGTAGCTACTGTGAAAGAAACGGAAGGTTGAAGCTTGGGTAGATGGAATGAATTCTGAGTTCCACCAAGAGTCTTTGTCCTCATGACAAATAGAGAAGTAAAGCCCCTCATCTGTGCACTGAAGGGACATTTGTTACATATCCATTCTGCACTGCTTAATTACCCAGTAGACAAATTAGGCATGCTTGCGGGGCCCTGAAAAATAGGGCATTATATTGCCTGCAACTTAGATTAAAATCATTCAGCGTGGAAAGTATGATCCATATGTGTGTTTAGTTAGCCTAACTTACCTCCAGGGGCAGCTTGCTAATATTTAAAGTACCCTGATCAGGAACACATAATCCAGGGAGGCTAGTTAGCATTTGAAAGACTCTAAATCAGGTACCTACTGTCAATATGGATCTCTCACTCATCTCAGTTAACACTAGAGGGTTTATTAAGAAGCCTGAGGGATGCTAGCAATAATTTTAAATTAGTCAAATAAGCTACATATTGGCTAGAAATCTGGTAGCAGTCGCTTTGCATGGTGAGTGTATAAAAATCTAGGATTCTCTTGACCTAGAATTGTGTTGTCCTTATAAGACAAGCTAAATCCTGTTCCTAAGATGTCATTGTATTTACCCGAGTGAGCCTGTCACAAAAGGTGTCTGCTGCAGTACTCATAAGCACAAGGAAAGCATGAGTCATGGGACCCATGAACTAAGGTTGTAACAGGTGAATGGGTGGAAAATTTAAAAATGGAGAAGAAATGGATGTGATGAATAATGACGATAGGAAGAAAACATTTGAGTGAAGAGTTATGGAAACATCTTTCAAGGAACCAGATTTTCATAGTTTATTAGAACTATATCAACCAGGAGAAGTTTCCATGTGGAAGATTTGAAATTTCTGTGGCTTCTTCTGCAAAACTGAAAAATTAAAAAAAAAAAAAAGTTGCAGACTGGAGAGATGGCTCAGTGATTAGGAGCATCAGTTGCTATTCCGGAGGACCCAGGTTTGATTCCCACATGGTGACTTACAACTGTCTGTAACTCCAGTCCCAGGGCATCCAATGCCCTCTTCTGGCCTCCATGCCACTGCATATAATGTATATACATACTCACAGACAGAACACCCGTTCTCAGTAAAAATAAAAAAAAATTTAAAAGTGAAATGCTGGGTAGTGGTGGCACATGCCTTTAATCCCATTCCTGGAGAGGCAGAGGTAGGCAGACCTCTGAGTTCAAGGCCAGCCTGATATACAGAGCTAGTTACAAGACAACCAGGGCTACACAGAAAAACCCTGTCTCAAAAACCAAAACAAAAAAATGAAAGTGAAAGTTAAATTACTTATTTATACACTGTGATGGTTTGAAAGAGAGTTCTCTTATATTCTGGGGCATCTGAATCCTTGATACCCAGTTGGTGACAGTGCTTGGGTGGGTTTAGGAGGCGTCACCTTGCTGGAGGAAGTGTGCCACTGGGGCCAGGTTGGAGGGTTCACAAGCCAGCCGCCCCTTCCGGCGAACTTCAGATGCTGTGGTCAATGGTCCCTGGTGAGCGGACGTCCCTGGTACTTGCTTCAGTACATTTCCCTGTGAAGATGGTTGACTCTTATCCATCTGGAAAGATAAGCCCCAAATAAACCCTTTCTTCTAGAAGTTGCCTTGGTCATGGTGTTTTGTCACAACGATACAAAAAAAAGTGATACATACATACACACATGCATGTATACAAATATAATATGTACATATAAACATGTCCATGTATATTTGCTGTCTAGGGCTAAAGAAGAAAACCTAAACATATACACTTAATGCATTCAGCAAACATACCAGTCATTTTCTATGCTCCAGATCAAAATTAGTGTAATCTTGCTTTCAATGTGATTTCAGTTTTTGGCAAAACATTTGAAGTGGTGAGGATGGAGTCACTTATGGAGGTTGTAGAGTTTCATGTTTGGAAACTGGATCTTGTGGATAACTAACATCTTGGATGCAAGAAGAAGAAGGATGAATGAAATCATTAATGGATAAAAATGGGGAGGATTAAAAAAATAATTGGAGAATTGCGGCAGGATAGAAAAGCAGGTAAATAGGGGACATAAGAGGTGAAAGGGGCCCCTCCACTTGGAGTTTGTTTGAAGCCTTTCACCAGAAGAGAGGTAGGAATTTTAGCACAATTATAATGGTATCAGGTCTCTCTCCCTTTCCAGCTAGAAACCTGTAGTGCTCTTGGGGGTCTCACCAGAAGCCCATTTAGATGGAAAGGTCATGTATTAACATCCGTGTACCATGCATGTGACTCCCAGTTTTACTTTATCAGGATATGAGTCTACCCAAAGCATCTCCTGAGCTACCCTATAGCCTCACTCATCAAAAGAGAGAGAAAAGGGGATTGGGGAGATGGCTCAGTGATTAAGAGCATTTACTGCTCTTGCAGACCTGAGTTTGGTTCCTAGAATCCACACAATGGCACATGACTGCTAGTAACTCCAGGTCTAGGTGCTCCAGTGTCCTGCTTTGACCTCCAAAGGCTTCTGCATGTCCACGGTGCATATACATACACTCAGGCACATACACATAAAATAAATAAATAAATATTGAGAGAAAAAGAGACAGGAAGATTCACAGAGACAGACAGACAAACACACACATACATACACACGAGAGAGAGAGAGAGAGAGAGAGAGAGAGAGAGAGAGAGAGAGAGAGATGATTTCTTGATCACCTTTTAAGATATAACTTGAGCCAGCAAGATGGCGCTTGTACAGAAGTAAAAACATGATGTAGCTCAAGAACCACCAATATGGTATATGTAGAGTTAATCATGCTAGGACAATTAACTGTGACTCTCTTGAGGAGAACACACCTTGTGGTGGTTTGAAAGAAAATGGCCCCCAAAGGGAGTGGCACTGTTGGGAGGTATGGCTTTGTTGGAGTAGGTATAGACTTGTTGGAGGAAGTGTGTCACATGGACTTGAGCTTTGAGGTCTCATATATGCTTAAGCCACATTCAGTGTCTCAGACCACTTCCTGTGGCCTGTGAGTTGAGATGTAGAACTCTCAGCTCCTTTTCCTGCACCATGTCTGCCTGCATGCTGCCCTGCTTCCCACCATGATGATAATGGACTGAATCTCTGAATTGTAAGTTGCTACTCCAATCAAATGTTTTCCTTCATAAGAATTGCCATGATCTTTTACAAGGACTCCAATTTGCAGTAAGGCTCGTTAAGGAAGGGAATGGCTCAGTTGCCTTTAGCCTACTGGCTATGGGTAGGTTAGGACTTCTGTTGGTCTTTTCTGTATCGAACACACAGATTGCAAGCCCAGCGCCACTTTGAGATCTTTGGCAGCAGTTAACTCTGCAGCTCACACAGGATTGAGCCTGTATGATAATGAGTATTCAGAGACAGGTAATGCCTGGGGGCAGGGGCACTCACCAACCTAAGACAGAGCGCCTGTGTGGCCTGGGCAGGCATCTCCATGATGGTAAGGTGACCTACTGACGTCCCACACAACCTAAGTCAGAAGCTCATTTTTTAGTAAAAGGGGGACCTGTAGGGCCCTGCCCCCTCAACCCCCGTTTTGGGTAACTGTTGCCTTGCTTACTGACCTTGACCTTGATAACCTCCCTATGCTAATTCCCTGCCGGGTTCCACCCTCCTGAACGCTTAAGGGAAATTCCTTATCTGTGTATCCTGCATAATGGGAATTAACAGCTTAGATGCAAGATTGTAAAACATTTTAGCGAACTTTTGCCCTCCAGGGTTCTCCCACTGTGCTGTCAGCCTGTATTTAAGACCTCCTCCCTCCTTCAATAAATGGCATTGGGGGGGATAAAAAAAAAAAAGAATTGCCATGGTCATGGTGTCTCTTCACAGCAATAGAAACCCTAACTGAGATGTACCTGTATTTGGGTATGTCTTATTCTTTGCAACTCTCCCCCTCCCCCACAGTCTCACTTTCCTTAACTTCTACACATGAATAAGCCATCCTCTCCACAGCTCAGAGTGTGTCCTTCTGGAGGTCTCTTTTTCTTCTAACCTTCTAATAAAACAAAACTCTTTAGCTCTACTCCAAAGGATCTGGGACAGAAATTATTTTCTGTGCCAAAGCAACAGTCCGCATATGGCTTGAGTTGAGGTCTCTACAAGATTAGGGTAATGCCTCAGGTTGTTAGGGTGACAGTGTGGAGTTGTGCTTCTGTCCCTTCACTGCAGACATAATGATAATGAAGTCAGTGTATAGAGATGTTTCAAGGAGGGGGCGGGGAACGATGTCAAATATTGCACAAATCGAATAAAACAAGGAATTTAACCATCTAGTTAAAGTGACTCATTGGTTTATGCAGAGACTTTTGAGTGAATAAATTGTCTTTATTTTGAAAGACGAGGAATGAGGAGGAAAAAGAAGTAATAGAGCAGAAATGAGGACTTAAAGAGTGTAGTAGAGGGGCAGCAGAGATGGTTGGACATAGAGCTTTGGAGAAAGAGCTGGTTCCACTCTGCTTACACAGCAAAGGAGTAAAACCATGAAAATGACCTTCATGGGCTGGAGGGACGGCTCATTTGGGAAGTATTTGCCTTACAAACACGAGGACATGAGCTTCATCCCAGATGTGTCCTTGCAGTTACAGTGCTGGGAAGGCAGAGACGCGCAGATCCACGGGAAGGCTGCTTGCCTCAACTGGACAGCCGGTCCAGCATACGTGACAAATACCAAGCCACAGGAAAGTTGAGCAGTTTACAAAGAATGACCTCCCAGGCTGAGCTGTGGTCTCTACACTTAGCACACACATGAATATGTGCATATGTATATGTCTACACACACACACATACACACACACACACACACACACACACACACACACACACAGGGGGGAGACTTTCTGAGAATGAAGCAGGGTAAATGATCCAAAAGGAGCACTAAAATAGGGAAGGAGACATTAAAATGAGAATTTCAAACCTTGTATGTCTAAAGGAAAACAAGTGTCCTGTTACTGTGTCGGTGTGTGGTAGGGTATGAGCTGTGGGACTCTGGCTTCTCTAGCACAGGGCAACCGTGGAGCACCAGGCAGATGGAAGGTGTCCTATGAACCTTTCTGCTGAAGGGAGGCCAGAGGAGAGGCACCACAGCAGGGAGGCCTGTTGTCTGTGCTGGAGTTCTGACAGGCCACTTTATGTAGGACACGGTTCCAGGAATGACACTCCACTTGGAGTGAGTCAGCATCTCGGGACTGTCACAGTTTTACTGGAAGTGCCACCTTATCTTCATGAACAATTGCTTTCAGGAAATATGATGGGAAAAATTTCAAAGCGCTGACTTCTCTACATTTACTCTTGAGTTTTCGAATTTCCTCTTCAGGATTATTCATCGCTAAGCATTGTTTTCATTAGAAAAGTATATGTGGCGTCTGTGGGCAATTAAAAGCTGCCAAATTCCATCCCAGACCAGAGGTGAGGCACGAGCTAGTCTGGAGCCAAAAAGATGGCTTTTAAGGTCAGACAGGCTTGGGCATAAGTTCCAAATGGTGTTCATTATCTGTATGGCCTTGGGCAAGTTATTTAGCCTTTCTGAGATTCAGTTTCTACAGCTATATAATCATAGACAAACAGCTTTACAGAAATGCTGTGAACTAGCTTGATTTTATATATATATATATGTGTGTGTGTGTGTGTGTGCGTGTGTGTGTGTGTGTGTGTGTGTGTGTGTATACACTTTTTATACTGTTAATATGGTAGTTTGAATAAAAATGGACCCATAGGCCCACAGGAAGTGGCACTATTAGGAAGTGTGGCCTTGTTGTAGTAGGTGTGACTTTGTTGGAGGAAGTGTGTCACTGGGGCAGGCTTTGAGGTCTCAGATGCTCAAGCCATACCCAGTGTGGCATTATCTTCCTACTGCCTGTGATCAAGATGTAGAACGCTCAGCACCTTCTCCAGCACTGTAGAGGCGAGGTACCTGACCTCAGTCCCTACCAGGGTCCTCTAAGAAATGCTTCCCAGAAATGAGGGAAAAGTGAAAGAGTTCCATAATAACTTCACACACACAGGCCAATGCTCTTCATTCTATGTGCTCTTTATTGTTGTGTTCTTTGTTTCTTCCATCTTTATTCTTTTCTACATCTTTATTCTACTACATCTCTATTCTACTACCCATTACAAATTCCCCCCTACACAAATATATATGTGGATATATATCCATTAGCAACTTGTTAGTAAAAAACTACAAAGTAAACTCTCAGGGACAAGTGTTCTGATAAGAGTCATACTTGGCAAAGACTTGGTCAGCTTAATTGGTGATTGACAACGGCTGAAGACTGTAAAGAGTTCTGGGTCATCTTTTAAAGGGATAGCTACAAGGGTTACAAAGGAAGAAATTACATCAATGAGAGATTTAAGGAAAAGGCAAAGAATATGTGTACTATTTTATGTGATTAATAATATCCGGACATGGCTAGTCAGTTAACAACTTTTTTCTGTTAATCACCTGAATCTAAGGACCTATACTATAGATAGTTTACTGAGCCTAAAATCTTGCATTAAAAACTGGTGTAGAAATAAATACAAAGTGTTAATTGTTTTTTGAATCAGAGTAGGGAGGTGCCGGTGGAGGAAGCTTAGGGCAACATAGGTGCTATTGATCTCTTTTTTTTTTTTTTTTTTTTTTTTTTTTTTTTTTTTTTTTTTTTTTTTTGAGACAGCATTGCTCTGTGTAGCTTTGTGCCTTTCTTGGAACTCACTCTGTAGCCCAGGCTGGCCTTGAACTCACAGAGATCCGCCTGCCTCTGCTTCCCGAGTGTTGGGATTAAAGGCATGTGCCACCACTGCCCGGCACTATTGATCTCTTGAAGGACTAAGATATACCAAGGCCAGATACCTGCAATACCACTCTAGTTCACCATAATTCTTCTGAAGGGCTTTGATCTCACAGGCCAGGCACCTGCAATTCTGCTCTGTTAAAGTTCCACAAGGTCACTTTGTTTGGCCATTTTGCCTTGTCAGTGGCTAAGGATGGAGAACAAGACCTCTAAGTGTCTACAGTTTATGTGGAACAATATATAGTTATGAAGCAAATTTTAGTATTTTTCTATATATCAAAATTATACAGTTAAATGAGAAACCATCTTCTTGACCATCTACAATTATGTGTGTCCATAGGATTGAGATGTAATCATGAGATTACATGAATACATTACATGGAAATGCATGGTAAATGGAGAGATACTATAGCTGTTCTTAAAGAAGGAGTGCAGTTCTTAAGGAAGAAATAAAGTGGCACATGACAGAAATACAGACAAGGAGCAACTTGTCGTTTATAGTCAGGTAACCTCATGGCCTTGTCAGGTGGGGCTTCCCACCAAAGAGTCATTCATTTCGTGGACTGACATATGAATACCAGTGCTGTGGGATGGTCTGTATGTCAAGTGTGTTGCTGATTGGTCAATAAATAAATCACTGATTGGCCAGTGGCCAGGCAGGAAGTATAGGCAGGACAAGGAGGAGAATAAAGCTGGGAAGTGGAAGGCTGAGTCAGAGAGACACTGCCAGCCGCTACGATGACAAACAACCTTTTCACAGGGGTTGCCTAAGACCATCAGAAAACTCAGATATCTACACTAAAATTCACAACAGTAGCAAAATTACAGTTATGAAGTAGCAACAAAAATATTTTATGTTTGGGGGGTCACCACAACACGAGGAACTATATTAAAGGGTCACAGCATTGGGAAGGTTGAGAACCACTGCTCCAGGGGATCAATGAGAGGGGAGAGGGTGGAGAAAATGAAGAGATATACTCAATGTACAATCTATTCTTACGTGAAAACCAAAATAAATACATTTAAAAGAAACACTAATCAAGAAAACAGACATGAAACTGGGTTTGCAATCTTAGAATTTGGGAGCTTAGGCTGGGATCTAAAGCTTAAGGTCAGCCTAGGCTGCATGTTGAACTCCAGGTCAATGTGGGTTACTTAGAGAGGTTTTATTTCTGAACAAACAGAAAGTGGCTGTATTTGCTCTCTGCATGGAGACAGCACCTAGAATAAGACTGAAGTTGTGCCCTTTTGAAATTATTTGAAGGTTCCCCTAATTCAGTCTTTGTCTTGGTTACTTTTTTTGTTGCTGGGATAAAATACCCCCACAAAGGTAATTTAAGGGAGAAGGGGTTATTTTTGCTTATAGTTCTAGTAAGGTGCACTCCATCATGGCTGGGGAGCCATGGCCAACAGGAGGCTGTCGGGTCATACTGTATCCACACACAGGAAGCAGAGAGAAAACAGGAAGTGGGATCTCCTTAAGGCCTGCCAGAGACTCCAAAGCTCACCACCAGCTGGGACCAAGGGTTCAAACATGTGAAACTACAAGGGGACATTCACATTTAAGCTGCAACAACCACTAATGGGACTCACAATGTATAACAGTTAAAATACACAGTTCATTCCAAGATTCCATCAGCTCGGGGGTTTTCTTTGTTTTCCTTTTCTTTTTTTAACTACTGGAAACTGAATCTGGATCCTCATGTAGGCTGTTCCTGTGATGCTGTCATGTGATGCTTGTTGGTTTTTAGCAGTGCTCTTATCCTGCAAGGAAAAGTCATGAAACAAGACAGAATCCACTAACAAGAGTTTTACTAAGATGAGGAGAAAAGGATGGATGTGATCAGACCTGCTGAAAGGACACATGTGTGAAGGGGGCGGAGGAACATGGGGGCCAGCTTTTAAAGGCCGAGCAGCATCTGTGCACACAGGCCCACGTGGCTACTACACGCATGTGCATAGATCACGTGGTTGCCCGGTGCAGTTTACGAAACCACGCAGCTGCGGGGTCATGGGTCACGCAGGACGTATGACTCAGAAATGACTAGGCAGAAATGACTAAGTGTCCCGCTAGGCATGCAACCATGCCCGACCATGGGGACGTGGTGGAAATTTCTTTCAGTGCTGTCATGTGATGTTGGACCTGTGTTCTACCACCCAGCTAAACCCCTAGCCCATGGGAAAATGTTCCTATAAATCTGTGAAGTCTTCTGAATACCAAGAAAGGAAAGGCAGCAAATTCAGCCACAGAGAAATTAAAAATGTGTGCATGACAAAATCACCAGCAAATGAATGAACAAAACACTTCCTGTCCTGTGTATGCTCCCAGGCAAACCTCACTCCTTTCTAACCCCTTTCTCTTCTGTTGGCATGGAACTGCTCATTGGAAAGTCACGGGGTAGATGTGAGAATCAGGTGACTATGTAACAGAAAACACTGGCAGTGTACCGACTCCATTCATGGCTGTTCCAGGCAGGCTCATGGAGCAGGATGATGTAGATGTGCAGAGAAGCGGTTCTTGTCACTCAACAAGACTGGGTGGGGGAAGGGCATGCACAAACATCTTTTTTTGTATGGATCTGCTTGACTAGTTTTGTTATATTTGTGTGATGTATGCTTAGTAACTGATGAAAAGAGTACTGTATCTACCCTACGATGTGAAAAGATAAATAGGCAAAGTAAGTGACAGTACGTAATTTCAATTCTAATTTTTTTTTTTTTTTTTTTTTTTGGCTAGGGCTTGAGCTTAGGACCATGTGCACAGTGAACAGACACTCTACTAATAAGTTAGATTGTTCCCTCCTCCTCCTCCTCTTTTCTTTTTCCTCCCTCTTCTTCCCTCCTCCTCCTTTCCACTCCCCCTTTCCCTCTCTTCCATTTTAGTTATACCAGTATGTTCATTGTTAGGGTCCGAGAATCACCTTGTAAAAGACCACCTATGCAAAAGCAAAGCCGCTTATTTCTAGAGAGAAAATTCCTGCATGTAGGGGTTAGTCACATGACAAAATGGTGACGACCTGAGAGAAGCTCTCAGGCTCCTTTTAAGCCCATCTAGGGAAATCCAGGGGCACTTAGGTCATCTCCAGCGACCACGCCTGGCTCAGCAAGCACCTGGTCACGTTAGTTTAAACTTGATTGGCTGTGGCATCTTTGGACATGTCAGCAAGCCCAGAGATGGACCAAAAAAAGAAGAAAGGGGCAGTTTGCAGGATCTGCTCTTTTCTGATTGGCCAGCTCTAGCCTGCCAAGACTGGGGAGGCTGTGGGGGTTGGAATAGGCTGGGGAGGAGGGCAGTAACCGCCTTACTAGTGAATGGTGAATCTGGGGGTTCTGCGCCAAAGGCTGGGGCTGAGGCAAGTGGGTGAGGCCAACCAGGGTTGGCCCTAGCTCCACACCCACACTCACCTAGAATACCCTGCCTCACTGAGGCTTGGTACTGGCTCTGTGCTGCTTTCGATGCTGTTTCAGCAGCTGCCAGACACTGTCTCATTCATAAGGATGGAGTGATGGTGTGCAGGAAGGAGATATTAAAAGTGCAGCAGAATACAATTTCAAATATCATCTCACTATTATAAAGGAAGAAAGTGTGAGACCAAAATGAGCCATCTTAGAAATAAGACCAAAATGCTTTCACCCTAAAACTAAGGCCTGAGATTTCTCCTTTTAGGTACAGGCCATGAGTTACTGGAATAGGCATGAGTTACTGAAACCAGTCAGTCCAGATTCCAGAAACCAGGAAGTGTTAAAGTACAGAGTCACAAGGTAGTCACGAGGTAATGACTGCCAGACTATGGAATGTCCTCTTCCTGGTTCCCTAGGTAACTGTTTGACCAAAGAATGTTCCAACCCTGGTTTCCAGGGTAACTGACCGTAGAAATGTCCCCACCTGAGGGCAGCCAATGAGAAATGGTGGCGGGTAGCCACCCCCTTAAAAATAAGGTTAAGCCATGATTTCTAGAAAGTCCCTAGAAGCGAGCCAGAATTGTACCCGTACTAGCACCCCTAAATGATGTAACCTTGTGTTTTTTGCCTTTAAAAACTGAGCTTGCAGAGAGGTGGGCACTTCCTCTAGCCTCCACTGTGTTGGATCTTTTGGACGAAGTCCCTGCCTAGGCTTGTATTGCTTTTAGATATCCAGAATTAAACCTTGCTTTTGCATTCCGGCATGCTCGTCTTTGGTGGTCTCTCTGGGGGTCACGATCTGGGCACAAGAAAAGTAAGAAGTGTTTAGGGGGTACAGAGATGGCTCATCATTTAGGGGTACTTACCGCTCTTCCAGAGAATCTGGGTTTAGTTCCCAGCACTCACATGGTGGCTTACCATGGCTCTAGTTCCAATAGTTCTGATAACTTCTGGCCTCTGAGGGTATGGGCATGGATGTCGCCCACAGACATACATGCAGACAAAAAACCCATACACTTAAAATGAAAATAAAAATCACTTTAAAAAATAAGTATATGGATTTGAAAGAAATATTAATTACTTTGTTGAGATGACTTAAGTGCTAGAAAGTGATAATATCATTTACATTGTTTCATGCTATTATCTTTAAAAATTTATCTTCTTAGGGAACCATGGGCAATTTCCACATTTTAACTCCAATGAGCTTACAAAGTGAGAAATGATAGGGTTAAAAATATAGTTTCAATCTACCATAAATTGGTGAAGATTTTAAAGAAAATGTTATAAAACCTAGAAAAATGGGTAACTAACATGTCATGATTTCCACATTGGGATTTTGGTGTAATAGAAATGGATGTTCATCTTGGCATGCTGCTGGTCATTGTCATGGTTCATAGATGTCACAACTGGGTAGCACTCTCAATTACTCCTTCCCTTGACATTTGTGAAGTATTTTCTGGAACCACAGAAGCTAGGTTGTAGGAAAGAGGCTGTCAGGTCAGACCCAGCTCAAACCAGGTGAGTCCTGTGTCCTAAGTGTGTGTTGTCTTCAGCAATAGGGGCCCAACCCAACCTGAGAGGCAACTAAGAGCTACATTGGTAGTCTGTGTTGTTTGGAATTCACCGAGACTACCCTGGCCAACCTTGCGAAGGCTGAGGCTTCTGCTGGTCTGTGGTTCTTGTGGAGAACATTGTCAGCCCAGGGGCTTCACCTTCTCTCCTATAAGCAGATGCACACACACTTCCATGTATTGGGCAGTTTCAGGGAACTAGAAATCCATTTCTTGAGGCTTTATCAAACAGTCTTGGTGCCATGCGCCCCTTGTTCCTCCTTCTTCTGTGTTGACCTCCCTCCTTTACCCCAGGTGGAGCCCTTCACCCCATTTTCAGTTTCACATTTCATGTCACCTGAATCCTGTTACTCCCTTCTCAAGTCTGCCCCACCTCCCCCTCCTTACCTCCCCTCCCCACCCCACCTCCCCCTCCTTACCTCACTTCTCCACCTTCCCACCCCCACCCATGGTCCCTTTATACTTTTCTGGTTTCTGAGAATACCCCATGTTATACAATCATATGGAGGATTTGGAGCTAGGAACCACAGATTAGAAAGATGTGGCATTTGTCTTTCTAGGTCTGGATTACCTCACACAATATAATATAATCTTTTCTTTTTCTTTTTCTTTTCTTTTTTTTTTTTTTTTGGTTTTTCGAGACAGGGTTTCTCTGTGTAGCTTTGCGCCTTTCCTGGAACTCACTTGGTAGCCCAGGCTGGCCTCGAGCTCACAGAGATCCGCCTGCCTCTGCCTCCCAAGTGCTGGGATTAAAGGTGTGCGCCACCACTGCCCGGCAATATAATCTTTTCTAGGTCCATCAATTTACCTGAAAATTTCATGATTTTCTTTTTCTTTTTTTTTTAAATTAAAAATTATTTATATTTTTTTTTATCTATGAGTGCTCTGCATGTATACTTGTATGCCAGAAGAGGGCATCAGATCCTAGTATGGATGGCTGTGAGTCACCATGTGGTTGCTGGGAACTGAACTCAGGACTTGTAGAAGAGCAGCCAGTGATCTAACTGCTGAGCCATCTCTCCAGTCCTGATTTGATTTTTCTTTACAGCTGAATAGTAGTCCATTGTGTATATGTACCACACTTTCATTATTTGTTTGTCTGTTGAAAGACATTCCTGTTGTTTCTGTTTCCTGGCTATTGTGAATAGGATGCCAATGAACAATAAGCCACTCTCACATGATGGTAACTAACAACTTTCAGTTGGACTTAAGGCCCATACAATAGGAAGAAGATTATGCCAAGTACTGAAAACCCAGCCAGCTTTCTAGGATCCGTGAAGTCATGAACATTTTTAGAAAAGAGTCTACTGCTACCACTTTGCTAGATCAGCAACATTTCTTACTACATTCTAAATCTTATCTTTATTCTCACGTATTAATGAAGTTATTACCCCTCATCAGAGAAGCAAAAGGGATCATCACAGAAAATCACAAATGGGCACAATGCAAAGATCAATGGATTGTAGGAAGCCCATCCCCCAGTGGTTATATCTGTATCAGAGTTCCTGTATCTATGTTCAGGGAACATGGACGGAGAGGAGGGCAGAAAGACTGTAAGACCCAGATACCAGGAAGTCTGCTGTGAAACAGTCTCTCCTAGAAATTACTATATAAGTAAGACTGGAATAAAGACAATATCAATGGACATATTAAAACAGAGGGGGCAAACTTTGTGGGGTCCCACCCATAAGAACCATAGACAACTAATGACTGCTGGGAGAAAGAATTAGCCTCTCCCTGAGATGAGCCTTCTTATGAGTTGTCCAGTGCAGAATGGTCAGCCCTGAAACCATACACACACAAACAACAAAAATGGACTCAGCAGGTTGTATTTATATGTTTGTGCATAACATACCTAAATAAGTATGTATCAGTAATAACAAAAAAAGGGAGGCCAGCAACTTGAGTGTTGGGCACATGGGAAGCATTCGGGAGAGAGTACCTAGGAGAGAGGTTGGAGGGAGGACATGGAAGGGGAAAGTGACATAATTCCATTTCAGCTAAAAACACATTTCAGAGAGCTGCTGGTCATCACCTAAGGTATGTCTGCCACTACTGCATCCTTGGGGTTATCAAGACATGCTGGTCATTGATGTGGTTCATATGTGTCATAGATGCATAAGACTGTTCATCCTTCCCTCCTTTGGAAGCTTCATGGTGTCTGCTGGTACCGTGAAAGCTAGTCCTCAGTGAGGAGGAGGCTTTCAGGTCAGTTCCAGCTCAGTGGCTCTGAAGTGCACGATATCTTCAGCAATAGAGATTTATCTTTCACCCCGGGGGTCAGCTAAGAGCAGTAGCAATAGCCTGTAATGTTTTGTGAGTCTCTTAGACACCTCTGACCAGCAACTCAAAAGAGGTCTTCTCATGTTTGGATCCTGGAAGAACATTGCCAGCCCAGCTAAGAAAATTTCATTTAAACCATACTTAATGTATTATAATTCTTTTTAGGTAGCTAGTTAACAATATGATTCCTTATGGCTGCTTCAGAATATGAGAGACTTTGGAAGGAGAAAAGGGAAGGAGGAAATGATGTAATTGTATTACAATCTCAAAAAATGAAAGAAGTAATAAAAACATATCTAAAAAATAAATGTATATTTTAGGATATGTATTTCTCTGTTGATATATGATTGATAATTTCACAAGAATACAGGCAGAATATTGCAGAGATCCCTGCATACCCATGAATAGCTGCACTAGTCACAATAACCAAGCTATGGAATTTTCCCAGATGTCCATCAATGAATGGATAAAGAAAATGTGGTGTATTTACAAGTGAATTTTATTCATTGTAAAGAATGACTTGATGACATTTATAGGAAACGGATGGGATTGGAGATCACAATGTTTAATAGAAATAAGTCAGACTCAGAATATAAACACTACATTTTTTCTTACACAGAGAATATAGATTTAAATTCATGTATACATGTGGGCCTATAAGATGGCTCAGAGGAGACGAGTGACCGAGTTTGATTCTGGGGACACATATGGTGGAGGAACAGATCTGACTCCTGCACGACTCCTGAAAGTGAGTACCACATACTGGACACACAGTATACACACACACACACACACACACACACACACACAAATACACATAAAATGAATTTATATATACATGATATACAAAGTGTATATAGACATATATATGTATACACACACACACACACACACACACACACACACATATATATGATGTGATATGCACATAGAAATGATGGGGAGGGGAGGAAGAAGCCGAAAGGGGGTAGGGAGGAACAAGAGAAGATGACATCTGGGACATGAGAGTGGAGACTGGGACTATTTAGGAGGAGAAATGCAGCTGGAATGAGAGGATCCAGAAAGGCAGGGAGGCTGAAGAGGGAAGTATAGCAGTATATATTCATGGAAATGAACAAGGAAACTCTCTTACCTAGAGTACTAAATAATAACATTAGTAATAATTCCAGAATAATAAATAAGCTTTTCACTAGATGTTACAAGACTGATAAAAATGTGTTTCAGCATGTACTTTGGACATTGTGAAGACCAACTTTGAATCCTGTACACCATCCCTGGGAGGACATTGCGGGCCTGCATAGGATGTTCACTGAATGTCTAGACCAGTGGGCTTCTTGTCTTCCATTCTTGGTGATGGACTCCAGCTGCTCCGTGGTGGAAGCTGTGATCCATAGCACAGTGCGCTCAGGAGACTTCAGCACATGCACCAACTTAACTGCGGTTGTTGCTTTGGAAGCTTGCTCCAGAGCGGTACAGTTGGTGTCCTGCAGGCTTAGTAGCAGCTTGCAATTTCATTAGAAGAAGAAAGGAGCCCCAGCCACCTTGCCCTTTCTGCACCCTTTAAATGGGTGGCTGTCACTGAGTGTCACGGCAGAGGAAAAGGGAAACCAGAGATGCTGAGGGACAAGGAATTCCTCAGGCTGTATTTTGGTTTGTTACCTTTCAAGTGCTTGAGGATTGAGGGTTTTAATACAGCAGGGGACACAGACAGCCCCAGCCTGGCAGTGTGCTAATAGAAGTCAGTTCCAGCCACAGCAGCAGGATCCTATTTTCCCCAGAAATGTAGAGAAGCTCGTCCGTTTTTAACTGCAAGGCTTCTTGCTAACCTCTAACCCCAGGTTTTTTGTAATAAATCAAGGTTCGAAAAAGCAGAGGCAGCGCCGCCATCTTTGGACTCCAGGTGCCCAGGATAGACCACGCAGGCTCACCTCACCATGATGCTGCCTCTTTTTGCCAGACCTCCTCATCTCAGGGTAATTCACTGCTGACAGAGAGAAAGCAGGATAAAGCATTTAAATCCTCCTTAAATTGATGCAGCTTAGCAGGCTCAGCTTTGAAGCCCTCTGAGTCCCGAGGGCCTGGTTTTCCCATTCGAGATAGAATAGTGCTCTGTTCATTCCCCCAAAGTAGGTAATTAATTCTTGGTAGCGTGCTAGGAGGCGGGTTGCTTTCATTTTAGTCTTTAAAAGACTCTGGTCTTTCCACCTGTGGGACCTTTGAATAGACTAGTGCATAAGAGGTAAGAACAGAAAAGCAGTAATCATAACAATAACAATAAACCTATTATAATCTTGAATTTAGAATCATCAATCTCTAAAATCCTGGAAATGTTTTCAAAGCGTGGCTAACCTGTCCATCATCCTCTCTACTTCTGAAAGAGGTAACACATTCACTCTATCAAGGAAAGCCAATTGAACAAACAACTGGATGTCTGGTACGTGCTTGATTTTCTGTCAGGCACTTTGGATGGAAAAATATAATGATTCTAAATTGTAGGCTTTGTATTTGAGCTCAAAATGTAAGTACGGATGCAGGTATGTGTCTAAGGAAAGGCTCTCGGAGGCCTTCTGAACCAGAGCCTTGATGACTGACTTAGCTTTCGGGTCGATGGAAGCTAGGCGTTAGTTCATTCATTCCAATGACTTATGTAATAGCCACAGGATTAAGTCACAAACAGAGGTAAACAATGATAAGCTTCCTAGGATTCATAACTTCCTCCTTCCTTCCTTCCTTCCTTCCTTCCTTCCTTCCTTCCTTCCTTCCTTCCTTCCTTCTTCTCTCCTTCCCCCTCCCTCCCTCTCCCTCTCTTCCTTCCTTTCTTCCTTCTTTCTTTTTGAGACAGGGTCTCATGTATCCATGCTAGCCTTGAATAATTAGGTGAATCTCACCTTTCTCTCGAAATTAATTCACATCTTATAATGTCTTTTTCATACCAATTTCTATTCACTCAGCCTCCTCAGAGCTACCTCTGACCTTCCTTTGCCTACTGTATGTATGTCTATATATCTTGTTAGCTTTCCATTTAATAGGATCTACCTAGATTTTCCAGTGGCTTGCTCAGTGTTTTATTTGACCTTGCTATCTGCTTTCTAGGCTCCTCTCTACTGCTCACCAAGCTAAACACTTTTCCCAACATGTACCATTAAAAAGAGGTAGTATTTGTCCAGCCCTTGTTATATATAAACCAAGTTATATTTAAATGTTGTCTCTTGCAGGCAAACACATTAGCTGTCTCTGGTCCTTCATAGGTTGGCCCATCTAACCAAGACTACAGGAGAGTGAAAGCATCACAAAGACAGATAGCAATCAGTGCAGTCAGCCTTCTGTCCTGTTGCTGTGATGAAACATGAACTAAAAGCAATTTGGGAAGGAAAGGGTTTATTTCATCCTATACTTTACAGTCCACTGAGGAAAGCCAAGACAGGAACCCGAGGCAGAGATCATGGAGGAGTAGTGCTGTTTACAGCATACAAGGGCTTGCTCTCCCTGGCTTCTTTCTTCCTTTTTTTCTTCCTTCCTTCCTTCCTTCCTTCCTTCCTTCCTTCCTTCCTTCCTTCCTTTCTTTCTTTCTTTCTTTCTTTCTTTCTTTTTTCTTTTTGGTTTTTCGAGACAGGGTTTCTTTGTGTAGCTTTTGGAGCCTATCCTGGAACTTACTCTGTAGACCAGGCTGGCCTCGAACTCACAGAGATCCACCTGCTTCTGCCTCCCTAGTGCTGGGATTAAAGGCATGCGCCACCACTGCCCGGCTCTTCTACCTTTCTTAAACAGGCCAGGTCCACCTGCCCATGGATGGAATTACCCACAGCGGACTGGCACCTCCTATACCGGTAATGTCCAACATGTTCCACATATGCTCACAGGACAGCCTCATGGAGACAATTCAGTTGAGACTCCCTCTTCCCCAGCATGTCTAGGTTTGTGTCAAGATGACAGTCTTCTCTGTTTCCTGAATATTTATTAGCTATTTCCAAGTTTTTATGCATGCCATTTATTCTTTTGGTTTTAAATTTTAATTACATCCATTTATTTGCATGTATGCATGGGTGGGTGGAATGGGACACTTTCATGTAAATTTGTGGAGGACAACTTGTTAGAGTTGCTTTGCTCCTTCAAACGTGGTAGGTCCCAGTGATTAAACTCAGATCGTCTGGCTTGGCAAGGCATGTAGGAGGACACGAGTTGTCCAAGCTGATTTTCTCCTGCCACCTTGTGGGTCCTGGGAATTAAACTCAGGTCATTCAGCTTGGCAGCAGGCACCTTTACTTACTATGTCAACTTGCTGCTCCTATGTCCACTCTTTAAATGACTTAGTGGTGTGTGGGGCAGATGTCATTATCTTCCTTGCAAAGATAATAACTTTGAATTAAGTAGATGATGTAACTTCCCTTCTTTTAATGCCTCCTAGTGTAATCGTTTCTCTTCCCCTGTTGCATCAGTAGTTGTGTTGAGTTGAGTGATTATTTGCTTCATTCTGAGAATTCAGACTCTAAAGTCTGCTCCATGGATAGGCATTTTGTTGAATCATTAAATCTGGTTTTATCTAGATCATCTCTGTGGTAAAGGTATAACTACTTATGTATACATGAAGAAATGTGGATGAGAAGAAATAATTTAAAAGCAATATTCTTAAATTTTAATGGAAATAATAAATCTAGAAATAGAACAAGGGATCCAGTCTTGAATTCCCAAGGGGGACCAACTCTACTGGTTGTCTTTTTGAGGCCAGGAGGAGAAGCTGTAAGTGGAGGGGTGCTTGCTGATACTGTGTGGGTGTGCTTGGCATTCTCACACTTAGCAGATTTCTGGATCAGTCATGAAGCGTCTGCAGACAACATTCAGTCTTGATAGGTTTTTATTTTATTTTAATTTAAAATTATTTTTCTTTATTTTCTATGTGTGCTTACATGTGTTGCAGCAGGTGTGTGGAGGTCAGAGGACACATCTGCAGGGGTCACTTCTCTTCCCTGTGGCTCCCAGGGATTGAACTCAGGTTGTCAAGCTAGAAGCAAACACCCTCACTGGCCTGAGCCATCTTACTTGGTCACATGATAGATCATGTGGATTTTCTGGCCTCAGAAAACAGAGCAGGAAGACGAAATGCTTGGCTTCAAAAGCCACCTCCATGAGAAGAAGCTCAAAGGGTTATGTGCTAGGATTGGAAACCCAAAGCAGGAGGTACCTACTACATGTATATTATATTTGGAGATATGGAAGTTTGTTAGATGCCCAAGAATAAAGGGAGCAGACACACTTGATGTGCTGCCATACTGTCTGTGAAGTAGAAAAGCATTCTCTGTCCTTAACACACTTCCTTTTTGTCTGGCAATTTTCATAAAGAGTGGCCATATGTAAGGCCAGTAAGATGTCGTGTCTAGGGTAGGCCAGTATGTTATGTGTACAGCTGTTGTCCAGGGTCCTGGGGGGTTGCCCCAGGTGTGTAAAATATACAGTGGTGTGGAAGAACGAAGAGTGAACAGGTGGGCTGTAGATTAGTCAAATTAGAAAAGGATTCTTATCCAGAATCTATAATAAGACATAGCATTTATGTAATTTCCATCATATTCTGTGAGTGGCATGAAATGTTAAAATCTAATTAACCTTTAATCTACTTATCTGAAGATTATCATGTCAATTTTGAGTAGATCAAAGTGAAGGAAGGAGGGCACAGGCCTGGCTTGGGGCTATTGAGTGGCATGGGTGAGGTTTACATGTAGCTTTTTTAGTTCTTTGCTTTATGTGCATCTTCTGGCCTTTCCCTAGCCCACAGGGGAGACCAGCAAAGCAGAAGATACAAGTAGAGGGTGGCAAAGGCTGAGGACACCAATAGTTCTGAAGACTTAGAAACATTTGTAGGTGATAGAGTGACTCATGACAGCAAGCAAGGGAAAGAAGGAAGGATGCTGTAGAGGCATCAGCACCTGTTTCCCATGGTAACAGGACCAAAGACAGCTCTGGAGGAAGCTGCCAGAACACTTGGGAAATGAGATCTGGTGTGTGTGTGTGTGTGTGTGTGTGTGTGTGTGTGTGTGTGTGTGTGTGCGCGTGTGTGTGCGCGCGCGCGCTTGTGTGTCCTATCAATCTGGACCTCTCTAAAATTATTTTCTCCTTTTAAAAATTTAAAAATATATAATTACATAATTTCTCCCTTTCCTCCCTCTACCCACTACCATATACTTCCCCTACACATACCTTACTCTCAAATTGATGGCCACTGGCCTCCATATGTAATATATATTATTAAATACATATTATATATTTCTGAATATATATGTGTATATGTATTTCTGAATATATGAATATAATCTCAGTCAGCACATATAATGTTATTTATATACATATGATTTGATTTCGGGCTGACCACTTGGTATTGATAACCAATTTGAAGACTGTTCCCTGGGGAAAACTATGTTTATTTCCCCTCCCTTCTTTCCTCTCAGTCCTTCCCTTCACCTCCCCTCTACCCAAGATCCACTTCTCCTCTACTTCCCTTCAGAAAAGAGCAGGCCTCCAGGGATATCAACCAAATATGACATAACAAGTTACAATAAGACAAGGCACATACCTTATATCAAGGCTGGATGAGGCAACCTAGTATGAGGAAAAGTGTCCCAAAAGTAGGCAAAAGAGTCAGAGACAACTTCTACTCTGTTAGGAGTTCCATAAAAACACCGGGGTGTGTAACCATAACATACGTGCAGAGGGCCTAGGTCAGACTTATACAGGCTCCCTGATTGTCGTTTCTGACTCTGTGAGTCCCTATGAGACCTGGTTAGTTGATTTCTGAGCGCCATGTTCTTGTGTTGTCCTTGAACCCTCTGGCTCCTACAATCCTTCCTCTCCTTCTGCAGGATTCCCCAAGCTCTGCTTAGTGTTTGGCTGTGGGTCTCTGCATCTGCTCCCATCAGTTGCTGGATGAAGCCTCTCATGATGATTATGTTAGGCTTGGGTCTACGACTAAAGAAGAATATCATTAGGAATCATTTCATTGACTTTTCTTGTTTTTAGTGTGGGCTGTCCAGCCCCTGGTTCCTGGCCATCCAGGCAGTGTCAGGCATGGGTTCCTTCTCTTGGCCTGGGTCTCAAGTTGAACCAGTTGGTTGGCCACTCCCATAAGTTCTGCAGCACCATTGTTCCAGAACATCTTACAGGCAGGACAAAGTGCAATTCAAAGATTTTGTGGCTGGGTTTCCTAATCCCTCCGGTGGAAGCCTTGCCTAGTTCCAGAAGATGGCTGCTTCAGTCTCTGTATTTCCTGCTGCTAGGACTCTTCACTAGGGTCACCTTTGTAGGTCCCAGGGAGTTTCCATTGCACTAGGTTTTTACCTTGCCCCCAATACCCCTTATCTCCAGCCATCTCTCCCAGTATTCTTTCCCTCCACCCCCTCATTCCTTCTGTTCCTATCGCCACCTGCCCCTAGTCCACCTGTGAAATCTATTCTATGTTCCTTTCCCAGGGATATTCATGCAGCCCCCCTTGAGCCCTCCTTGTTACTTAGCCTCTCTGGGTCTGTGGATTTTTGGCACAGTTATTCTTTACAGCTAATATCCACATATAAGTGAGTACATAACATGTTTGTATTTTTGGGTCTGGGTTACCTAACTTAGGGTGACTTTTGCTAGTTCCATCCGTTTGACTGAAAATATCATGATGTCATTTTTTTTTTTTTAAGAACAGTTGAGTAATACTCCATTGTGTAAATATACCAAACTTTCTTTATCCATTCTTTGGGACATTTAGGTTGTTTGAAATTTCTGGCTATGATGTTCAATGCTGCTATGAACATAGTTAAGCAAGTGTCCTTGTGGTATGATGCAGCATCCTTTGGGTATATGCCCAAGATTGGTATAGCTGGTTCTTGAGGTAGATCTATTACCAGTTTTCTGAGAAACAGCCATACTAATTTCCAACGTAGCTGTACAAGTTTGCACTCCCACCAGCAATGGGGGAGTGTTCCCCTTTCTCCACATCCTTGCTGACATGAACTGTCACTTTTTTGGGGTCATTTTTGATCTTAGCCATTCTGACAGATGTAAGATGTAATCTCAAAGTCATTTTGATTTGCATTTCCCTGATGGCTAAGGATGTTAAACATTTCTTTAAGCATTCTTTAAGCTCAGCCATTTGAGATTCCTCTGTTGTGAATTCTGTACCCAATTTTTTAATTGTATTGTTGATATCTAGTTTCTTGAGTTCCTTATTTATTTTGGATATTAGCCCTTTATCAGGTGTGGGTTTGGTGAAAATCTTTTCCTGTTCCTTAGGCTGCCATTTTGACCTTTTGATGATGTCCTTTGCCTTATAGAAGCTTTTCAGTTTCATGAAGTCTGATTTATTATTAATTGTTGATCTTAGTGCCTGTGCTATCTGTGTTCTGTTCAGGAAGCTGTCTTCTGTGCCACGGTGTTCAAAGCTATTCCCCACTTCCTCCTCTATCAGTTCAGTGTGTCTGGTTTTATGTTGAGGTCTTTGATCTACTTGGACTTGAGTTTTGTGCAGGGTGATTGATAGGGATCTATTTGCCTTCTTCTACATGTCTACATCCAGTTAGACCATCACGGTTTATTGAAGAAGCTTTCTTTTTTGCTTTGTGTATTTCTGGCTTCTTTGTAAAAATCAGTTGTCCACAGGTGTGTGGATTTAATTTGGTTCTTTGATTTGATTCCATTGATCCACCTGTCTATTTTTTTTTGCTAATACCATGCAGTTCTTATTACTATAGTTCTAGAGTACAGCTTGAAATCAGGGATGATGATACCTGCAGAAGTTCTTTTCTTTTTTGTACAGGATTGTTTTAGCTATCCTGTTTTTTTCCCCATATGAAGTTGAGTATTATGTCAATGACAGAGAAATGGAATGAGATCTACATGAACAGCCTGGACATGAGTGGGGGTAGTGAAGGGCGAGGGTCGAGGGAAAGAGAGCTTGGGTGAGTGGGAGATCCCAGCTGGATCAACAACAGAGAGGGAGAACAAGGAATAGGAGACCATGGTAAATGAAGACCACATGAGAATAGGAAGAAACAAAGTGCTAGAGAGGCCCACAGAAATCCACAAAGATACCCCCACAACAGACTGCTGGCAATGGTCGAGAGACAGTCCGAATTGACCTACTCTGGTGATGGGATGGCCAAACACCCTAATTGTCGTGCTAGAAACCTCACCCAACTACTGAGGGATCTGGATGCAGAGATCCATGACTAGGCCCCAGGTGGATCTCTGGGAGTCCAATTAGCGAGAATGAGGAGGGTTTATATGAGAGAGAATTGTTGAGACCAAGGTCGGATAAAGCACAGAGACAAATAGCCAAACAAACGGAAACACATGAAATATGAACCATTGGCTGAGGGGTCACCAACTGGATCAGGCCCTCTGAGTGGGTGAGACAGTTGATTGGCCTGATCTGTTTGGGAGGCATCCAGGCAGTGGCACTGGGTCCTGTGCTCATTGCATGAGTCGGCTGTTTGAAACCTGGGGCCTATGCAGGGTCGCTTGGCTCGGCCTGGGAGGAGGGGACTGGACCTACCTGGACTGAGTCCACCAGGTTGATCTCAGTCTGTGGGGAAGGCTTTGCCCTGGAGGAGATTGGAATGGGGGGCGGGCTGGGGGGAAGGTGAGGGGGGCGGGAGGGGGGAGAACAAGGGAATCTGTGCCTGTATGTAGAACTTAATTGTATTGCAAAATAAAAATTAAAAAAAAAAAAGAATTGATTGCAACCCCCCCCCCCCAAAAAAAAAATGGGTAAAAAAGCCGGACGGTGGTGGCGTACACCTTTAATCCCAGCACTTGGGAGGCAGAGGCAGATGGATCTTTGTGAGTTCAAGGCCAACCTGGTCTACAGAGCGAGATCCAGGAAAGGCACAAAAGCTACATAGAGAAACTCTGTCTGGAAAAACCAACCAACCAACCAACCAACCAACTAACTAACTAAATAAATAAAATTGTATTGCGATTTTGATGGGGATTGTATTGTAGATTGCTTTTAGTAAAGTGGCCATTTTTACTGTGTTAATTCTACTGATCTATGGGCATGGGAGGTCTTTCCATCTTCTGATATCTTCTTCAATTTTTTTCTCCAAAGACTAGAGGTTATTGTCATACAGGTCTGTAACAGGGTCTTTTGCTGTTATTCCCTTTGAGGGAGGGGGCCAAGTAGGCACAGAGTCAAACCACACAGAGACCCGGAGAATGTTGAAACAACAAGCTTAGTTTATTCAGGAAGAGGCAAGCCTTGTATACCCTCCACCCGGCCCTGAGGGAAGGTCTGATGAATATGTATCTGCTGGTATGACATGGCTGTCTCTCATTGGTCCAGGTCATCTCCAGATCATGTTTCAGCTGCTGTTACTAAGGCTCTTAGGCAGACCCAGGTTGACTCTCAGAAAGTATCTTTTTTTATTTTTTACTGGTTTGGGCCCGCTGACCCTCAAGCCAGTTAGGAATGAGTCATCCCACACAGGTCTTTTACTTGCTTGGTTAGAGCTACACCAAGATATTTTACATTATTTGTGGCTATTGTGAAGGGTGTTAACTGATTTCTTTCTCAGCCAGTTTGTCATTTGTATATAGGAGGACTACTAATTTTTTTTTTGAGTTAAACTTGTATCCAGACACTTATATGGTAGATTACATTGACAGATTTTCATATGTTGAGCTATCCCTGCATCTCTGGGATGAAGCCTACTTGATCATGGTGGATGACCTTTTTGATGTGTTCTTGGATTCAGTTTAAAAGTATTTTATCATTTTTTTCATCTATGTTTATGAGGGGAATTGGTATGTAATTCTCTTTCTTTGTTGAATATCTGCGTGGTCTGGGTAACAGTGACTGTGGCCTCATAAAATGAATTTGGAAATATTCCTTCTGTTTATATTTTGTGGAATAATTTGAGGAGTGTTGGTATTAGCTCTTCTTTGAAAGTCTGATAGAATTCTGTCCTAAAACTATCTGGCTCTGGGCTTTTTTTTTTGGTTGGGAGACTTTTAATGACTGCTTCTATTTCCTTAGGGATTATAGGTCTATTTAAACTGTTAATCTGGTCTTGATTTAACTTTGGTAAGGGGTATCTATTGAGAAATTTGTCCATTTCTTTTAGATTTTTCCAATTTTGTGGAGTACAGATTTTTAAATTATGACCTAATAACTCTTTGTATTTCCTCAGTGTCTGTTGTTATATCCCCCTTTTCATTTCTGATTTTGTTAATTTGGATATTCTCTGTCTTTTAGTTAGTTTGGGTAAGAGTTTGTCTATCTTGTTGATTTTCTCAAAGAACCAACTTTTTGTTTCATTGATTTTTTTTGTATTGTTCTCTTTGTTTCTATTTTATTGATTTCAGCCCTGTGTTTGATTATTTCCTGTAGCTAGAGTTTTCCTGCCTGGCCCACAGTCAGGACAAATCTCTCTCACCCACCAGTCCCATAGCCGCTCAGACCCAACCAAGTAAACACAGAGACTTATATTGCTTACAAACTGTATGGCCGTGGCAGGCTTCTTGCTAACTGTTCTTATATCTTAAATTAATCCATTTCTATAAATCTATACCTTGCCACATGGCTCATGGCTTACCGGCATCTTCACATGCGGCTTGTCATCATGGCGGCTGGCAGTGTCTCTCTCTCCCAGCTTCCTGTTCTCTCAATTCTCCTCTCTGTTAGTCCCGCCTATACTTCCTGCCTGTTCACTGGCCAATCAGTGATTTATTTATTGACCAATCAGCAACACATTTGACATATAGACCATCCCACAGCAATTTCCTGCCCTTACTCCTCTTGGGTGTGTTTGTTTCTTTTTGTTCTAGAGTGTTCAGATGTGCTATTAGTTGCTAGTATGAGACATTTCCAATGTCTTTATGCAGGCACTTAGTGCTATGAACTTTCCTTTTAGCACTGCTTTCCTTGTGTCCCATCAGTTTGTGTATGCTGTGCATTCATTTTCATTGTATTCTAGGAGGTCTTTAATTTCTTTCTTTATTTCTGCCTTGACTCAGCAGTCATTCAGTATTTCCATGAGTTTGCAGGCTTCCTGTTGTTTCTGTTGTTGAAATCCAGCTTTAATGCTGTGGTCTGAAAGGATACGGGTGGGGGTGGGGGTGGGGGGTATTTAAATTTTCTTATATCTGTTGAGACTTGCTTTGTGACTGAATATGTGATCAGTTTTGGAGACTGTTCAACGAGGTACTGAGTAGAAGATATATTCTTTTATATTTGGATGAAATTTTCTGTAGATATCTGTTAAGTCCATTTGGTTCATAATTAGTGTTAGCTCTAGTATTTCTCTGTTTAGTTTTTGTCTGGATGACCTGTCCATCGATGAGAGTGGGGTATTGAAGTCTCCCACTATTAATGTGTGAAGTTAGATGTGTAATTTAAGCTTCAGTAATTTTCTTTTACAAATGTGGGTGCTCTTGTGTTTGGGGTATAGATGCTAAGAACTGCAATGTCCTCTTGGTGGATTTTTCCTTTGATGAGTATGAAGTGTCCTCCTGCATCCCATGTGATTAATTTTGGTTTGAAGTATATTTTGTTGGATATTATAATTGCTAAACCAGCTTGCTTCTTGGGTCCATTTACTCGGAAAATCTTTTTACAACCCTTCACTCTGAGATAATGTCTATCTTTGATGTTGAGGTGTATTTCTTGTATGCTGCAGAAGGATCCTGCTTTCACATACATTCTGTAAGCCTGTGTCTTTCTTGTATGCTGCAGAAGGATCCTGCTTTCACATACATTCTGTAAGCCTGTGTCTTTTTACTGGGGAATTGAATACATTGATATTGAGAGATACTAATAACCAATGATTGCTAATTCTCGTCATTTTTTGTTGTTGGTAGTGTGCTGTGGGATGTTCTGTATGGCAAATGTGTTGCTAATTAGTCGATAAATAAAACACTGATTGGCCGTTGGCTAGGCAGGAAGTATAGGCAGGGCAAGGAGGAGAATAAAGCTGTGAAGTGGAAGGCTGAGTCAGAGAGACACTGCCAGCCACCATGATGAGAAACAGCATGTGAAGATGCCGGTAAGCCTCGAGCCATGTGGCAAAGTATAGATTAATAGAAATGGATTAATTTAAGCTATAAGAACAGTTAGCAAGAAGCCTGCCATGGCCATACAGTTTGTAACCAATATAAGTCTCTGTGTTTACTTGGTCGGGTCTGAGGCTGTGGGACTGGCAGGTGATAGAGATTTGTCCTGACTGTGGGCCAGGCAGGAAAACTTTAGCTACAAATGGCGTCCAACGTGGTGGCAAGAGTTTCCACCTAAAAACTGAGAAAAAAGATTGTAAAACGGAGCTAAAAACAGCTTCCTAATTGTCTCTCTCAAATGAGCGGCAGCTGCTGGTTTGAGCTACTGGTGGGTTCCTGGCGTGCGTGCTCAACCTGCAGTATGGCGGGAATCAGGCCTCTGCAAGTGGCACATTAAGCTGCGTGGTGGATTTAGCCTTTGCAGGTACAAAACAAAAAAAGAGGTTTTTGGGCTACACGCTGCTTGGATAAAAGCATAGACCCATGATAGCTCCCAGAGCTGGCGGTAAACGTAGCCATGTTGGGAAGCTGAGGTGGGTGGAGCCAGCAGCCATAGCTGCTGCAGATTAAAGCAATAGATTCACAATAAGAGAGATTCAGATGTAATAGTTTACAATGTGTGTAAAATATACGTAGGCTTGAAAGAGACAAAAAAGGAGATATATAGAGTTATAGAAACAAATATATAGTTTTAAAAAATAAAGTCTTTAAAGAGACAGTAAAGGTAGTATAAAAAAATAAGCCACGTAAAAATGGATATTACACAGAGAATCTGGATTGTGTTGTCTTTGGGATTTTTAACTGCAGAAAAACATTTGATTGTAAAAGCTGTTGAGTTAAACCAATATATATATTTTAAAGATATCTTGACTTCAAAATTTAGATGTAAGGATATGTTACTTTGGAAAAGAGTTTCTGCTTTTGTTCCCACAGAAAGCCAGAGGCTATGGATTTGTTCAAGATTAAGACACATCAGGTTTGACCAGCCAAGACCCCCTGAAAGGTCTCTGATGACACCATGGCCCAGATGATCCAACATCCAGAACGGTTTGAAGGCATCTGGCTCAGACGATACAGCTTAATGGACTACTCCATAATCCTAAAATTTTCTTTGTGTCCCCATAAGATACAGCGCCCCCCTCCAGCAGGAAGTAGTAAGAGAAGCTACGCCCAAATTCCCAAATTATATGTAATTTTACTTTGTTAAAGTTAAAACCTTCCTTTTTGAAAAAAAAAAGGGGGAAGTGCTGTGGGATGTTCTGTATGGCAAATGTGTTGCTAATTAGTCGATAAATAAAACACTGATTGGTCGTTGGCTAGGCAGGAAGTATAGGCGGGGCAAGGAGGAGAATAAAGCTGTGAAGTGGAAGGCTGAGTCAGAGAGACACTGCCAGCCACCATGATGAGAAACAGCATGTGAAGATGCCGGTAAGCCTCAAGCCATGTGGCAAAGTATAGATTAATAGAAATGGATTAATTTAAGCTGTAAGAACAGTTAGCAAGAAGCCTGCCATGGCCATACAGTTTGTAACCAATATAAGTCTCTGTGTTTACTTGGTCAGGTCTGAGGCTGTGGGACTGGCAGGTGATAGAGATTTGTCCTGACTGTGGGCCAGGCAGGAAAACTTTAGCTACAGTAGTGTGTATGTGTGCTTCTCCTCTAGTTTTTTAGGTGTGAGATTATTTATTTTGTATATTTCATGGGCATAGTTAACCTCCTTGGGTTGGAGTTTTCCTTCTAGTACCTTCTAGTTTCCTTCTAGTACTTCTGTAGGGCTGGATTTGTGGACAGATATTGTTTAAATTTGACTTTGTCATTGAGTATCTTGTTTTCTCCATCTATGATGATTGAAAGTTTTGCTTGGTATAGTAGTCTGGGATGGTATCTCTGGTCTCTTAGAGTCTGCAGGACATCTGTCAAGGCCATTCTGGCTTTTATGGTCTCCATTGAGAAGTTGGGTGCAATTCTAATAGGTCTGCCTTAATTTGTTACTTGACCTTTCCCCTTGCCACTTTTAATATTCTTTCTTTGTTCTGTATGTTTAGTATTTCAATTATTATGTGGTGGGGGGACTTTCTTTTTCTGGTCCAATCTATTTGGTGTTTGGTAAGTTTCTTGTCCTTTTACAGACACAACCTTTAGGTTAGAGAAATTTTCTTCTATGATTTTGTTAAAGATATTTTCTGGGCCTTTGAGCTGGAATTCTTCTCCTTCTATTCCTATTATTCTTAGGTTTGGTCTTTTCATTTTGTCCTAGATTTTCTGGATGTTGTGTCAGAAATTTTTTAGATTTAACATTTTCTTTGACTGATGCATCTACTTATTCTATTGTATCTTCAACACCTGAGATTCTCTTTTCCATCTCTTGTATTCTGTTGATGATGTTTATGTCTGTAGTTCATGTTCACTTACTTAGATTTTCCATTTCCACAATTTCTTCAGTTTGTGTTTTCTTTATTGCTTCTATTTCAATTTTCACATCTTGAACAGTTTTATTTGTTTTTTCTTGGCTTTCTTTGAGGGATTCATTCATTTTATCTTTAAGGACCTCTATCATATTCATAAAGTTGGTTTTAAAGTCATTTTCTTTTCTTTCTTTCTTTTTTTTTTTTGTTTTTTGAGACAGGGTTTCTCTGCGTAGCTTTGTGCCTTTCCTGGAACTCACTCTGTAGCTCAGGCTGGCCTCGAACTCACAGAAATCCACCTGCCTCTGCCTCCCAAGTGCTGGGATTAAAGGCATGTGCCACCACCGCGTGGCCTTAAAGTCATTTTCTTATGTTTCAGCGGTGTTGGAATATCCAGGGCTTGCTGAAGTAGGATAGCTGGGCTCTGGAGGTGACATTGCCCTGGCTGTTGTTGACTGTGTTCTCACAGTGACATTTAAGAATCTGGATTTGGGGTGATCATAGGTTTAGGTGCCAATTTCTGAGTTTGCCTTTGTTGGATGGCTGTTTTATTCTTAGTTTCTGTTTACTTTTTGGTTTGGTCTTTGTGGCCTGTATTTCTGGCAGCCAGCTTGACCTCTGGTTTACTATGGAGTCTCCATCCAAGTTGGGGGCTAGTTTTCTGGCAGCTAGGTGGCCTTTGGTCCAGCAGGAGGTCTCTGCCTGAGTTGGGGATTGGGACAGGGTGATGAATAAGGAGGAGAGTAGGGATTGGGGATAGTGTGTGTGGGAGTCACTGAGAGAGTGGAGGAGGTCTGACAGTGGGCCACCTAGCTGGAGCTTTGGCAGCTGGTGTTGCCACTGGTCCAGCAGGGAGTCTCTCCCTAAGTTTGCCTGTCTGCTTTCCTGGTTGGTGTGGTCTGTTTTTTTGAGTGGTATGGTCTTCACTTGTTCTTCTGACTGGCATGGGCTGCCCCTGAGCAGTGGATATCCACCCCACATTAATTTTTGATAATTTCGTACATATCTAAAATGGGTTTTGATCAAATTCACTCCCCAACTCTTCCCATATCCACCCCTTCCAATTTCATGTTTTCTTCCTCTTCCTCCTTCTCTTCTCTTTTCTTCTGTTTCCTTTCTTTCTTTAAATAACCCACTGAGTCCAATTAGTGCTGCCCATATACTTACAGATGTGGGTCCATCCACCAGAGTGTGGTCAACTTTCCAGAGAGCACACCTTTAAGTAAAACTGACTCTCCTCCCCAATGCTATCAATTGTCAATGCTCCTCAGGGGTAGGGACTCCTGAGCCCTTCCTCACTCTTTATTACATATATATATATATATATATATATATATATTATCGACTGGCTTCATCTTGTGTAGGTCTTCTGCAGGGAGCCACAGGTGCTGTGAGGTCATGAGCAGAGCAGTCCTGTCATGTCCAGAAGACCCGCTCATTCTGGTCCTCCCCAGTGTCTGGCTATTTCAATCTTTCTGCTCTCTCTTCCACAGAGGTATGTGAGCCTGGGGGAAAGGGTTGTGATAGAAGTGTCCCACGTGTGGCTGAGCACTCCACAGACATTTATTCTCTGTGCTTTGACCAGTTGCAAGTTTCCACCATCCCCTGCATAAAGAAACTTACCCGATGAGGTCTGAGAGCTGCACTCATCTAAAATTATTAACGGTTCCTCCCTTACCCCTGATACTCTCCTTTACTTCCTTCTTTTTGTAATCAATTTAAAAATCTCCTGAAGACACAGGCTATTATGAAAAAGGACAACCAGAACTGGGGCTTTATTTTGAGTTGTTTCAGAGCCCTGAAATGGGCAAGACAAGGCAGCTTCCTGACACTTCTCTTGGCATGTCTGTGATGAGCACCAGCCTTGCAGCCCAGGCTTCCTTCCTGGGTGGCACGGTGGGAGGGCAGGCTTCCTTAAATCCCAGTTTCTATTTCAGCTTACACTTCCCCTCTTCCTTCACTGTCTGATTCATTTGCTCACCAGAAACAAATAGCTTTTGTGTATGAAATGTTTGATTAGAACTCTAAAAATGAATGAATAATGGCTCCCATTCTTGGAGTGTTATATAACAATGACGGCAGCAGGTTAATAAAAATAATAATCATGACAACTGTCATATAGAGAGGGTTTTCTACTTGACAGACACCGAGGTGACTAGACCACAGACAGCTATTACTCCCACTTTCAACAACTTTATGAACTACTTATTATTTCCAGTCTGTAGAGCCACAATCTGAAGCACAGTGTGTGAGTGTGTGTATGTGTGTGTGGTGTCTTTCTCATTACACAAGAAAGAGGAAAAGATATGAAAATGATAAAACAGAGAAGAAAGTGCAGAGAACAGCCAGAGCAGACCGTGCTCTGAGCCAAAAGCTCATGGAATGAGAGCTGACTCAGGACTTAATGACGTTTTCCCTGGGTCATGAAGCAGCTTTGAGCATGTAGACGACAAGCACTGCAGCTGGGGACAGTGTGCCACACATGCGCACTACTTTAGACTTCCCAGTGTCTGCTCTTTGTCTATGTACGGTGCTGGTTGGCTTGAGAGTCAGTTATTTTCTCCCACTGGAGAAAGTTGGCTACGAGCACCATATGATTTGTCTCTAGCTAAAGCCAGGTCACCTGGACAGAGGAGAGCAACTAGAAGCTGAGCAGCAGGAGACTGAGCAGCATGTAAAAGGCAGACACTGGGCTTCACTTATTTATTCTGCCTTTTCCCATGGAAACTGTCCAGCAGTCCTGAGACCTGACACCTTCCCATATCTGTTTCCTTTGGTTCCTATCACAGCTGGGCCTGGCTCATCAGTCTCTGCAAAGATTTATAATTTTTCCAGTATACCATTTTTTCTTTATACCAGCTAGAATTGTTTTTTCTTGTTTGCAATGGTGGACTGTAGGAGTTGGTAAGATCACGGGTAGGCCACACTCTACAGTGTTAGATCTACTCTCTCATCATCAGGGTACACATGAGGGAAAGAAATGAAGGACATATCCAAAACGGTAATTCAGGGAGAGGACATAGAGGGTTAAATGTTCGCCAAAACAGATTGAACTTCAACTGGAAACCATTGGAGAACCAGATAAACATCTAAGCTAGGTTATGTGATTGTGTCTTTCTTTCAAAATTAGCCTGGCGGCAATATGCTTATAAAAGCTGGAGAGTGTGGATATAGGAGCATATTAGTTATTGTTCTCACTGGTGTGACAGGAAACAGCTAGAGGCAGGGCTTGGTTTGGCTCATGGTTGAGGAAACACAGCTCATCGCAGTGGGGGAAGTCATGGTGGCAGGCTGCTCATGGTGTCAGAAATGCAAATCTGAGATTCCTCACCACTCAATATCTTGGCAGAATAGGAAGCAGAAAGAAAACAGATATTAAGGTGGACTGGAAAACCTCAAGCTTCTTCTCCCAGGGACTCACTTCCTCCAGTGAGGCTTTACCTCCTAAAGGCTCTATAACTAACCTTCCTGAACAGTTCCATGAGCTGAACGGTGTTCGAACATACGAGGATGCATGTGTGGGGTATTCACACTCAAACTACAAGAGTATAGGCATATCATAGGAAGGATTACAGAAGTCCAGTGGGATGCTTGGATTTGCCCTGTGGAGGTAGCAGTGATGGGGATGACAGGATGAAAAGCCTTGTCCTTATGGATGGGAGCCAAGGGGAGAGAATGCTGATTCAGAGCTGAGCCAGTGGGGAGCACATCCCACAGGCAAAGAGAACTGATGAATTCTGCTGCATTGCATCTTAAGTGCTCCATAGAAAGAAGATTGGGCTCATAAAGCGAGATGCAGCAACTCAGTCTGGAGAGCAAATCAGCTGGATTTGGACCAAATTAATATCTGGAGCTGTCGATGCTGAAACATTGACCACTCCCTTGACAAATAATTTTTGGTTGAGGCAGCAGGCAAGAGAGGTTCCCATTTGGGAGATTTGGTATAATCTGTGGTTCCTTCTCTTGAAAAAATTAAAATTACAAGCCCCATTTTTTTTTAGTGGTTCATAAAAAGTTGCAAAAGGGAAAACATTATTGAGCAATAAAAGGTGTGTTTATGTGTATTCATAAGAAGTGGCTAGAGGCCAACTCTCATAAATGTGATAGGCTTATACCTCAGCACTGAACAATTACAAGAACCCCAGAGGCTCCTATTTTACCAGAAAATGTAACAGAGGCACCTTCCACAGCCCTTCCAGGCTAATCAACTAGAGGCAGACTATGCAGGGGAGCCTGCCCCGTTAGGGTTAACAGTAAGAAAATTGTAGCCCATATAGCAAAAATGGTCTTCAGAGGTCAATCCTTTCCATTCTCCATGGCTTGGTCAGATACCCATGTCTCCATGTCCCTTGTGGTTATAGCCAGGATTATTGGCTTCATAGTCATCTCAGTTGTCAACATCAGCTATTTACCGTGTTTGAAGGCACCACCTACTAATTGACATTTTGCTGTCCAAAGACCATGGCAAGTGATTTTCCATTGTGGAAATCAGATCCATGATAAGTGGATTTTCAAATGGCTGACAGAGTACTTTCTCAGTTCTTGGAATCCCATATAGAAGTGGAGACATTTGGGGGTAGGTTCATGCTAGCTTATCCTTCCTCTAAAAGCCGCATCACAGAGGCAACTGATCATTTCACCAAGGAGCAAGACCAGCTCTGTCTTCCACAGTAGGTGTGTGGTAGGACTATTTCCTCTGGGCTTGACGTGATCACTGCCATCAGCTGTGGCAATGGAATAAGTAGACAAATATATACAGATGTAGTGCTGGTGTGTCTGTTGAAATCTCTCAGTGGAGAGAGAGGAGGGAGGACTGGCCTAACAATGACTGGCAGGGCTGTGTTCCTTACCAGAGGCCACTTACCTTGGTTGGTTGGGGATGCCTTGCCTCTTCAAAAGCTGGAATGGCTGGTGTGGAGTCTCATACAAAACACTAATTTCTGTTTTGGTTTTTAAGGACACTGTGATTACGTTGAGCCCTGCTCAGTAATCTCTTCACGTATGTCTGATTAGCAACAGTTCAAGATTTCCCTGCTTCTTTACTTCTGTATCCATGGAACATACCCTACTCACAGGCTTGGTGGGTTAGGACTTGCATGTCTTTGAGGCTCTGTCTGCCTCCTTCTCTTTAGTTCTTTAATTACTCTTAACATTTCTTATATTATACTCAAACTAGTTCATAGTCTTCAAAGTAGAACACAATACTTTCTTTTCCAAGTGACTTCAGGATATAAAACTGTAGCTTAAGTTTTCCTGCCTGGCCCACAGTCAGGACAAATCTCTTTCACCTACCAGTCCCACAGCTCCTCAGACCTGACCAAGTAAAAACAGAGACTTATATTGGTTACAAACTGTATGGCCGTGGCAGGCTTCTTGCTAACTGTTCTTACAGCTTAAATTAATCCATTTCTATAAATCTATACCTTGCCACATGGCTCGTGGCTTACCTGCATCTTCACATGCTGTTTGTCATGGTGGCGGCTGGCAGTGTCTCTCTGACTCAGCCTTCCACTTCCCAGCTTTATTCTCCTCCTTGTCCTTTGTCCCGCCTATACTTCCTGCCTAGCCAATGGCCAATCAGTGTTTTATTTATTGACCAATCAGCAACACATTTGCCATACAGACCATCCCACAGCATAAAACTGTACAAGGAATAGCTGGAGAAATAGAGGAGGACATGTTGGGCTCTTTGGCCTTTACAGAATTTTTCACATGAACTGAGAAGGATGAGACACAGATGAACAGAGAACAGAAAAGAGCAGGGATTGGTAAACATCAGGCATCTGTCAGACAATGGAAGCTCGGAAGAGCCTCTCTGAACCTCAATGACCAGTGTGTCCTATCCCATGGGTCTCTCATGAGGCTTTGTGCTGAATGGTTTATGTCAACTCGGCCAAGGCTAAAGTCATTCAAGAGAAGGGAACCTCAACTGAGGAAATGCCTCCATAAGATCAGGCTGTAGGCATGCCTAAAGAACATTTTCTTAAGTGATTGGTTGGGGAGGGCCCAGCCCCTTGTGGGTGGTACCTCTCTGGGCTGGAGGTCCTGGGTTCCAGAAGAAAGCAGGCTGAGTAAGACATAAGGAGTAAGCCAGTTAGCAGCACCCCAGCATCAGCTCCCATCTCCAGGATCCTGCCTGCTTTGAGTTTTTGCCTTGGCTTCTCTCAATGGACTGTGACTCGGCATGTAAGCCAAATAAACCTTTTTATTCCCAGGTTGCTCTTGGTCAAGGTGTTTCATCACAGCAATAGTAACCCTCACCATTACCTTTTATTATTGTAGGTATTCTCCAGCCTCAGAGGTGGGGGAGAGAAAGTGCCAAGTATTCTCACTGGCTGGCCCAGAACAGCTGTAACTTACACAATCCTTCTTCCTTTTTATATCACAGGCTCGATAGATTTCTCTTTTTTTCTTCTAAAACAACCAATTCCTTCAGACAAGTAAAATTGCTCTGTAGAAAGTTGGGAGCAAGAGTTCAGCTCCCTGGCACAGCAGCTGAGGTAAAAAGGGAGAGAGAAAATCACTTCATAAATGGGAAAGATCCAGGGAAGATTTACTCAAACCCATCACCTCTTCTAAGGAGACCCCTGGGAAGAAACAAACAGCAGCTATAAACAATTTCTACCCCAAATGTTGTGGGGTCTTTTCAGCTGCCTTCAGTGACGAGCATCTTCTGAGATGGTAGGAGGTGGTTGTAAAGGGGTAAGTGCCTCTGTGGGCAGTGCATGGAGACACTACTGTGTCTTCGTTATTTGTGGAACAATTTACCGGGTCATACTAGAAATGTGTTGCAGTGATGGCAGAAGGGACCCTCTCACCAGTGGCTCCCACTTCGTTAAGGTCATCCAGCACCATAAAGAACAATAGCTGAGGGGTACCGGTGATTAGACGCTGTAGTATAGACCTGGAGGCTGGCGCTAGGCCTGCTGGGAAATGCAAACAGCAGCTGGTTACCGGCGTCTGTTTTCCTTGAGTCCATTATTACAGCAACTTCCTCTGAGAGGACTCTGGTGATGCTTGAAGCCACGAATTCATTTCCTTCTTTACTCAGAGAGGCAATGGACTATATTTAGGTAGCAGTCCCTAAATCAGGGACATATAAAGAAAAATTTCCTTACCATACCCAGTTTTGATAGCGCTGGGGAGCAAAGAGCATTTCACGCATGCCAGGCAATTGGGCCACATCACTGCACTCATTTTTGTTTTGGGAAAGCAAGTGTATTATAGATGCATAGATACATCTACTTGGAGGGGAGGGGCTTCAATGGTTATCTGTTTTCTCTAGCAAGAACACATCCTTCACCAGCCTGGGTAGATCCAGCCTTTATTTGAATATTTCCTATATGGGGAGCTCACAGTCTCACTAGGAGGTCTGAGGTCAGCTAATTTTTTCAGTGAAAGGCTAATACAGTAATATCACGGTCTTGCAGCCCCAGCCAGGGCTTTGGCTGTAGCTGTTCAACTTTGCTCTTGTGATGTGAAAGGAAACAGCTATGGAATGTAAATATAACATGTAGATTAGGGTAGCTATGTGCTGTGGCTTATGCTGTCAACTTGTGGGGTTTAAAATCACCACAGATATAAATCTTTGGGTTTGTTTATAATATGGTAGTTTTTAGATTAGGTTAACTGAAGTAAGAAGACCCACTGTGGGTGATACCATTCCATGGGATGGGGTCTACCCCTCTTTATGCTAGTAAAATCCTTCCTATCCTTTGTCATACATGGCTTAGCTTTAAAAATATTTGACTGATTATCTACAACTTATCCTTGTATCTAAATTATTCACAACATTCAAATTTTCCATTGTGCATTGTTTTGTTCTAAAGACCATAAGACTGTCTGTCTTATTCACTTATCCACTTATCAATCACTAATTGAGTCTTTGAGTAGGACAAATAAAATAGTCCGTGTTTACCAAGAGTTAATGATCTTGTAGAGGATGATAAGAAGTAAATGGAGGAAAAAGACGTGGCGGAGATATTTAGAGGGATCTACAGGAGCACACAGGCCTTGTTCAGGGATCAGACAGTGGGAAGGAGGAGGAAGTTCTTGTAACGAAGTTTCACTTGACCTAGTTTTAGGATTTGTTCTCTGTATTAATTACTTTTTTAAAGCAAATTTTTTTTCAAAATGTAATTTAAAATTCTTTGAGAATTTCATATAATATATTTTGATATTCTTGAACTGTAACACAATTCCTGACAAGCAATTTAAATGAGGAAGGATTTATTTTAATTCACATTTTGAGGGAATACATGTAGTATATCATGGCAGAAAATAAAACTAAATGGTAGCAGAAGTGTGAGGTGGTGGCCACATGTGTCCTCAGTTAGGAGAGAGAGGGGGAAGTGGGAGACAGACAGGCAGGCAGACAGACAGACAGACAGACAGACAGATAGATAGAGACAAAGAGAGAAAGAGAGACAGAGAGTCAGACAGCGAGACCCGCGGGGGAAGCTGGCACCTAGCACACTGACTCCTTTTTACGAAGTTCAGGACCAGTGTCCATAGGACGGAGTCACCACCACTGTCAGGGTGACTGTCTCCTCTGCAGTTAGATCTCTTTGAAAACATTCTCACTGACATGCCCAGGAATGTGCTTCTGAAGAGATTGCAAATCTAGTCAGACAGACAATCTCACGTTCACATAGAAATGGACAATGAATTCTGGAGGCTTTGTGTGAAAAGATGTGTAAGTTCTTGTGTGTGATAGATACTTCACAGATAGATATTTCAGTAGCTATAAGTAATTTAGTACAAGCTGGGTGAGAGCATTTATGCCAGAATGCCAGTGGAGGAGGTGACGCTGCATGTGGTTAGTGTTAACTGTCAAAGTGACAGAATTTAGACTCTAGAAGTCACCTGGATTGGGGGAGTATCTTGGTTATGTTTATTGAAGTGATGTGAGCTGCCCACTGTGGGTGGCATCATTCTCTGGCTGGGATCCTAGATTTTAGAAGTGGAGAGAAGGAGCTGAGCAGCATCCCACATTCACTGTTCTCCCTTCTTGACTGTGTGTGATGTAAGGAAATTTTTCTTTATATGTCCCTGATTTGCAGACTGCATTCCAAATATAGTCCATTGCCTCTCTGAGTAGTGAAGGAAATGAATTTGTGGCTTCAGGCATCACCAGAGTCTTCTCGCAGGAAGTTGCTGTAGTAGACTAAAGAAAACTGCCCCAAGCTTTTGCTGTCATGACTTCCTCGCCATGATGGACTGCACTCCTGAACTGTGAGCCACGAGAACTCTCTCTCTCAGATTTCTTGTATTAACATTTCATCACGGCACTGGGAAAATAAACAAATACACTAGGCAAGCACTTTACCGGCCGAGCTACGTTCCCGAGCCCCACTTTTTAACTTTTTAATGGGGTTATAAGAAGCCTTAGAGATTACATGTGTGGCCTGTGCATGTGCTTTGTGTTTTTACGGACCGCATTGATACAGAGGGCAGATCTTCGTTCAGGAATGATGGCCGTATTTTCCCATTTTGGAAATTTTCTGGATGCTCTTACGTTAAGATACCAGAGAACATGTTTCATTTTTTGTTGTTAGAAAATAGCACCTCCCTGCAGCTTCCTGGCTAGAGTGGCAGGAGATTCATTGAGAGGTTATGGTGTTTCACGATCACGTGATCTACGTGCATTGCAGGTAGCCGTGTGCATGACTCCCAAAAGCAGGGCCGTGTTCACAATCAATTTTAGCGCTGTTGCCATGCAGACCCTGTGGCTTGACATTCTTCTTGACTCCCTTCAAAACTTCTTGTATCCTGGCACAGAAATTCATTACTAATCGGGGTCAGCCTTAGTCAGCCTGGAATGCTCAATTTATGAAATTAAGGGAGATAAAATTTTTTTTAAAGCCTGGTAGCCAAGTTAATTGTTGTTTTTGTGGTTAGCATATTGTCATTGAATGCTTGTGGAGTAAATGATGAATTAATCTATTGTCTGAGGGCAGTAGTGTTTATGGAATTGGGTGACAATATTTAAAAAAGGCTTTCTTAGTGCTTGGATTGGCTCAGTGATGAAGAGCACACATCACTCTTGTAAAGCATCAGAGTTTGGTTCACAGGCTCCACATCGGAAGGCTCATAACACCTGTAAATGCTTCAGGAGACCTGGTGCCCTCTTCTGGCCCTTGAGGGCATCTGCACTCACATGTACATACCAACACACAGATACATGCATGAACATAATTAAAAATGAAGTAATTCCTTTTGAGTGGTGTGGTGGTATTGTGTTCCCCAAAATATTGTGTACCCTAATAAACTTATCTGGGGTCAGAGAACAGAACAGCCACTAGATACTTAGGATAGGCAGTGGTAGCACACACCTTTAATCCTAGCATTCCAGAGGCAGAAATCCATGTGTTCAAGGATACAGCCAAGCATGGTAACTCACGCCTTTAATCCCAGAAAAACGAGCCTTTAATCCCAGGGAGCGGTGGTAGAAAGCAGAAAGGTATATAAGGCGTGAGGACCAGAAACTAGAAGCTTTTAGCTGGTTAAGCTTCAGGCTTTCGAGCAGCAGTTCAGCTGAGAGCCATTGGGATGAGGACACAGAAGCTTCCAGTCTGAGGAAACAAGATCAGCTGAGAAGTTGGCCAGGTGAGGTTAGCTATGGTTTGTTCTGTCTCTCTGACCTTCCAGCATTCACCCAAATAACTGGCCACAGGTTTGAGTTTATTAATAAGATTCTTTAAGATTCCTGCCACAGAGTGGTGGCACTCACCTGCCTTTAATCCCTGCATCTGTGGCTTTGAGGCTAGCCTGGTCTACACAGTGAGTTCCTGAACAGTCAGGACTTCTTCATAGGGAGATCCTATTTAAAAAAAAAAAAAAGAAAAGAAAAGAAAAGAAAAGAAAAAGAAGTAAATCTTAAGAATATTGCTTATCAGATTTGTGTAATAATCTATTAATGTGTTTTATTTACATTTGCATAATGATCACAGTGAAAATAACAAGCAGGAGGGTGTTTGTGTATCTGATAGGGTTTCTGGAGGCTGCTGCATGAATCAGAAGCACAGCGTGGAAATGATGTAATACCATTCATGATACAATGGTTCCCAAGCTTTGCAGCCTGGAAGGGAGACAGTCCCCACAGGTATCAAATGTTGCTTGTGTATGAAGCTGCCCCTGGCAGGGAGGCATACAACAGAAAAAATGGGAAAGACTATTCTATCATCAGGTTAGCTGTGAAATGGGTGTCTGTGATGGGGAATGTGTTTCCTATGCCATACAAATATAGACATTATAGGTGGACCAATGGAGAAAAATAAAGCAACCAAGAGAAGGAAAATAAATGTTGCTTTAAAAATTATTATTATCTTTAATTATGCGTATGTATGTGCATCTTTGTGTGTGTATGTCCATGTGTGAGTGCTGGTGCTCTGGGAGTCCAGAAGAGGGAGTCGGATTCCTTAGAGCTGATGGTACAGGCAGTTGTGAGCCCCTGGACATGGGAGCTGTGCACTGAACTTGGCTCTTAACTACTAAGCTGTCATTCCAGCCCCATGAAAATATTTCTGTTGTATGATATTTTGTTTGTGTTCTGACAAATAAAGCTTGCCTGGAGATCAGAGGGCGGAGCTAGCCACTAGTTAACCATAGAGGCCAGGCAGTGGTGGCACACACCTTTAATCCTAGCACTTGGGAGAAGGAAGCAGGAAGATCACGAGTTCAAAGCCACCCTGGGCTACACGAGATTGACCCAGTCTAAAAGAGAAACAGAGCCAGGTGGGGGTGGTGCCTTCAATCCCAGCACTAGGGAGGTGGAGACAGGAATATAAGGTGAATGGAGACAGGATCTCAGCCTCCATTCAGTCTGAGGATTATAGAGGCAAGAAGTCTCTAGTGGCTGCTGCTCTGCTTCTCTGATCTTTCAGCTTTCACCCTGGCATCTGACTCTGGGTTTTTATTGATTAAAACTAGTTAGGATCATGCTTCATACTTCTTTTATAGTTTAGAAATTACTGGGTTTTTATGCCATCATTGTCGTTTCCTAACTGCAGGGTATGGGTAACACCTGAAAACGTAACGAAGTCCACATCTCCTTTGCTAAGGTTTCCTTACCGTGGTGCGGCTTTAGTTTGCCAGGTGGTTACATATTCAGCACGTAAGCACAGATAAGCGCACGAGGCAGTGGTCCTACTTCAGGCCCCTCAGTCAGTTAATAGTCAGCTGAGCTACAGGCTCAGGCTCCACGCATGTGTCTCTATGCATACTGTCCTTGAGACACTCAGACTGTATTTTGGAAGCAGTGAGATTTGAGGGAAAAAATGGGAATTTGGTTGTTAAAGAGGTCCTTATCAGTTTTATAGATGTTCCCTTAAAACAAAGGAGAACGGATTGAACTGGAAAGTCAAAGTCCTCACTGAGGAGAAAGGAATCTTCTATTGGCTTTGGGTGTTTCAGAGGAGGGAAATTACAGAAACCTTCCCAAAGTTTATTGACATACAAACTGCACATGGCTAGAAAGCACTAGAAAAATGACAATTTGAAACAATCCAGGGAAAAACCTACCTTATACCTCTTCTTGGCTCCCAGGCCGGGAACTTGGAATAAGATATCTAACTAATACCCGAGTTTATTTATTAAAACCAGCAAGCACGAGGCTTTTGGCTTTAACCTTTTTTGATATTCTGGGAGCTGACTGTCCAGACTGTCTCACCCTTCTAGGTTAATGAAGTGGCTAACAGGCCACAGTAGGAAAATGGCTACCGGATTGCATTGTGACCAACAAGCAACTGAAACCCACAAAAAACAACTGAGAAAGGTCGGAAGTTCCAGAGGCTTTTACTGTCTTCCCGAGAGTTTACAGCAGCATTACCCTTCTGGTGTTTCCTGGTGATGGATTGCAAAAAGAATCAGAGAAGGCACCACATGAATCTGCTCCCGGGACAATGATAATCAAAATAGGAAGTGGTACAAATGTAAGCCATTCTCCTTGCAGTTTAAAGATTATAAATCCGTTATTCATCTGTTATGATCCAGGGGCCTACTTGTGATTTTATGCTTCTTCACATGCTTAGAATTTTAAAAACTGTAATGTTGAAGGGGCTACAGCTGTTCTTTTGATTTTCATGTTAAAATCCCTGTTTGGAGCATTACACCCTGGGGTCTGCCTCTGCCCATCTGTAGTCCGAGCCTGCTGCCAAAGCCTCTGATATGATGAACTCAACCCATCTTGGTCTCTTTCTGCTCCAGTTATTAAAACACAGTACCTGGGGCTGGGGAACTAGCTCAGCTGGTTTTCCTCAGAGTGTTTGCCTCAAATGCATGAAGCCCTGGACTCAATCCATAGTACCGTATCAACTGTCTGGTGGCACATACCTATAGTTCCAGCATTTGAGGACTGAAGGGAGGAGGATCAGAAGTTCAAGATCATCCTTGACTACCCCATTGAGTTCAAGGCCATGCTGGGCTATGTAAGACTGTCTTCTACCCAACTGCCTAGAGTAGAAGGGAAAGGGTGGAAGCAATTGCTAAGGGTTTTGAATAATCAAATTTTCCCTTGATCACTATTTAGCTTGAAGCAGAAGTGGGCACAGCCTGTTTGGGCCCAGAAGATTTGGATTTTTACCTGCAGGATGCCTCTTTCTAGAAGGCTGACCATGCTTCCCTGAGCTTTTGTTTTCTTAGTCGTTAAATAGTGGCCATGTCTTCTGAATCTTCTGTGGGGAGCAATGTCAGATATCAGAGGAGCAAATGTCTGTGAATGTGCTTTGGGAACTGGGACAGCTTTTCAAACGACAGAGTTGATATCTGGCAGCTAGATGAAAAAGCTGGTGTAACGTAGTAGTGACAGTGACTTGTGGCCGTGGTGATTTCCTTTTTTCCCCTCAGGCACGTCTGATATTCACATGTGTGTGGGTAAATGTGTGCTGTGTGATGCCATTCCTGAGGAGGTGTGCACATCACTCACTGCAGATAGAGAGACATGACAGATTAAAGTCGGTGCTATGGTGCAGCACGGTGAACTGATGAATTTTATTGGGGTTACTTTCTGGAATGTGGGTGAGGGGTCACTGGCAGGAGCAGAAATGACCCAATGACAGCTGCATCACTAGAGCTCATTCCAGCATGCAGGAGAGCTCACAGAGCTGAGAGCCTGGGGCACAGGGCGCAGCCCGGAGCGCAGGGCCCAGAGCCCAGAGCGCAGGGCCCAGCCCGGAGCGCAGAGCCGTGAGCCTGGAGCACAGAGCCGTGAGCCCGGAGCACAGGGCGCAGCCCGGAGCGCAGGGCGCAGCCCGGAGCGCAGAGCCGTGAGCCTGGAGTACAGGGTACAGCCCGGAGCGCAGGGCGCAGCCCGGAGCGCAGGGCACAGCCTGCAGGCAGCACAACAGGTTGGAGGATGTCCTTTGCAAGCAGCTCAGTTGGCCTGAGCCTTTTCTAGGCAACTCATCTTGTCTGCTTCTTTCAGGCTGCTCAGCTGCTCTGAGTCTTTAGACAGCTCAGTTTGTCTGAGAGTGACTCCCAGCAGTCTTTACTGAAGGGCCGCTCTCGGCCTGAACATGGCAAACATGGTCTGGCAGGCCTTGCCCTTCCCTGTTCCCTCTGCCTTGCTAACAACTGTTAGTTTACCTTCCTAAAGCTAGCCACCAAGGTCTACTCCCTTATTTGGCCACTTCCTACCCCTGAGGCTGACTATCAATGTCCAGCTATCAAAGTATTGAAGTCCAGTAATCAAACCCCCCTTTGGCTGCCCTGATTAACCTGTTCAATCAAAATTAAACACCTTATCCTAACATGGGGTTTCCCCTTTTACCTTTATCAACTGCCATTTGCTTATGGGTCACATCTGTCCCTTCTCTGTCTAGAGGCAGTTCTTTGTCCCTCTGGGACCAATATCCCCTTCCCCTTTTTTCTGGTCCTCTATTCTCTGTCTTTGTCTCTTATTCCCATCCCTTTGTCTCTCTGGGGCAAAAAAAAAAAAAAAAAAAAAAAAAAACCCACCAAAAACAAACAAAACAAAAAACAAAACTTTTTTGTGCTGAGAACTTGATCTTGGGGTGTCTTGTGCCGAATACCAGTCTCTTCATTTATTGTTTATGGACTCATAGAGAGGGAGGGACCTAGTGAATGTGGCCAGTTTCAGGGACTTCCTGGAGCTATTTTGAATTGTGTACTTTGTCTTAATGAGCTACCTGACAGGACAGAGTGTTTCACCTTCCCTTAGAAGGTGCTATTGTTTCACCTTCTTATAAACCTCCTGTCTTAAAATACCCTGTTTCACCTCCCATTTCACACCCTGTGTCTTAAGAAGTCTCCCTTCAAGATGGAAGGTTTTAATCTCAGAGGAATATGCTATGGAGATATGAGTGTACATATGTTCACGTGCATATGTAAGCCAGAAGTTGATCCAGGGGTCTTTCTTAATTGCTCTTTATCTTATTCACCCAAGGCGGGATCTCTGAACTGAACCTACAGATTTCTGAAATGGCTAGCTTCACTAGCCAGCTTGATTCAGGGGCCTTGTCTCTATGTTTTATAAGCACTGGAATTATAGGTGGGCTCACCCAGTAGTTATGTGGGTTTGAGCATCTGAACTCCTGTTTTCATGCTTGGATGCCAAGAGCTTTGTGCCCTGAGCAATCTCCAGCTCCTTAGCTTTTATGGATTCCTTCCTTCCTTCCTTCCTTCCTTCCTTCCTTCCTTCCTTCCTTCCTTCCTTCCTTCCTTCTTTCCTTCCTTCCCTCCCACCCTCTCTCTTTTTCTTTTTCTTTCTTTCTTTCTTTCTTTCTTTCTTTCTTTCTTTCTTTCTTTCTTTCTTTCTTTCTTTCTTTCTCTCTATTTTTGTCTGTGTGTGTACAAGCACACCCGTGTCACAACACTCAGGTGGAGGTCAGAGGGCACTGTTGAGAGCTGGCTCCCTCCTGCTACCTTGGGGCATCTGGGGATGGACCTCAGGTCATCAGGGCAGCATGTAAGCCTCTCTACCTGCTGGGCCATTTCACGGCAACATCTTTTGTTTGTGAAATACTCTTGACAGTGACTCCTAACCTCATGGTCCCTTGAGAGACCAAGTTCCCCTAGCACATTTGATATTATCAAGGTTACTTACAGGTATGTGGGTGACACTGTGTGACACTGTGTGTCAGGGAGGTTGTTTTCCAGCTTGTATCTTGGTGATCTGTGCTCCAAGGTGCTTGATGTACTCTGGGGTCTTCTCTGTCATGTGTTGTGTTCCTGCATGTGTTTTCCTCCTCTTCCTTCCCTCTGCCTCTCCTTTTCTCTTCCCTTTTCACATTGGAATTTATAGTGATGATCAAAATAAATATGGTCCCTAAATATTTACAATGGAGCTTACGATCTCAACATTCAAATCGTTTGTTCCCACCACTCTAGTCATGTTTAGGAAATAATGTCTGAACTTGACTGTCCACATACACATTTTCAAAGTCTCTCCATTCTCTTTACTTTGAGAAACCTGTTTTCTGTAGGAGGGACCAGCTTTCCAGTGTCCTTGTAGTTATCACTTGATGTGACTCTCACCAAGGACCTGACCCTCTTAACTCTCTGTCTTTGGTTATGTGCACTCACGGCTTACACTTGTGGAAACACTTTCTTTTGTAGCTCGTTCAGTTTTGCATTTTCAAATTTCAGGCCTAGTTTCTTCAATTTCTAATGTCTACAGAGGAGAAACTAGTCAAATCTGCCTTTTACTAGTTGGTCTCATGATTCTAGAGAATTTCTATTCATTAAAATTCTGCATTTATATAATACCATGTTAGTAGAGATGCTCCTTTTGTAGAAGGAAGATAGCACACAAATTTGGATGACTCTTAGGAATCTCTTATACCACTTTTATTGCATTTTGATATGGCTGAATTTATTAACAAAGGGAGGAGAGTTGGAATAGTAGCATGCTTTATCTTCTACCATTATTCAATAAAATTTTTTTTGATTAAAAATTTTAGAGAAATTTTCCAATTTTCTTTTCCAAAAAACCCCATATTTTTTAACAAATAGAATAATCTTGAGCTTAATTCAGAATTGAGATTTTGTGGTCATTCCTTCAACCCACTCACACTGTGACAGTCCCACATGAATAAGATCTGACATTACGATTTCTGTTTTGCAAATAGAGTGAGTGACATGCAGAGGAGCAATGCGTCCGCGGTTTCATTTCTAGAAAGTGTCAAAAGTCTACTCTCTCCTCCTTTCCCATCCTCCCCACTTTTTTCTTGTCTATAAATACTTTTGCAAAGTTCATTTTATTGTAGAAGATGTGGCGAGCCCTTGAGGATTTAAAAGAAAAACTCTCTGCTCTCTGAAATTCTATATTATAGTTGAGAAGAAGGGCTCTAGTGTAGGTGTGTGTGAAGTACTTGCCTAGCGTGCACACGACCCTGGGTTCAATCTGCACTTCCAAAGACAGCTCCCCAAATGCTGTGCACACAGCTCATTCTTGTATGTAATAGAGTTACACTATTGGTATTGAGGGAGAAAAGCATGGTTTGTCTGCCTGGGTGTGGGGGAGAGGAGGAATGAGTAGATTAAGGTTTGAAAGAATAAGTGGCATTTTGAGCTGGGGTGTTAAAGAGTAGAGAAGAAGGGAGGGGATCCTGGAGAGAAATGGGATCTCCAGCATCACAGATCATGGTGTCTCCTCTGTTAGATTTTTTTTCTGTATTTTATTTCTAAACATCTGTCTGGCATTGTCCTGAATTCATATCTCCACCCCAACTCTTCTTCCTTATCACTAGTGAGCTGCACCATGAGACAGTACTGTTGGCTACGGTGTTAACTCTTCAGGACAGGAACTTTTTTTTCCCACTGTTCTATGCCAGGGGGTGGGGTGGGGGTGGGGAATGGACACTGGAGGACACTCAGTGAATGAGTTACTTTTCTTGTTGTTGTGACATAATCAAGGCAGGGTTTATTAGGGTCACAGTTTGAAGGTACAGCCCGTCATGAGGTGGAGAGAAAGCACTGTGCCAGAAGCACAAAGTGTTGCTGGTGGCATTGTCTTGGCAGGCAGAGTGATCATGCTTGTGCTTAGCTGGCTTTCTTGTTTTTATTCAGTTATGGCTCCAGTGGTGCCGGGGTGGTGCTGTCTACATTCGGGGCAGCACCTCCCACCTCATTGAAACATTTCTGGAAACTCTCCCACAGGAAAACCCAGAGGTGTGTCTCCTAGGTGACTCTGAATCCAGGCAGGTTGATAATCAAGAGTCACCATCACACTTACATTTGAAAAGAGTCCCTATTTTGTGTCACACTGTGTAGGAAATTCTGTACATGATCAATTTCAGCCCCTAACCACCCATATGGGTCCCCTTATCATGACTGAGGTCCACGTAACATAATGAGAAAGCCAGTTCATTTTATGTTATTTCACACAGCTGTCCCAATGTTTGTTCTGTGTTTTGTCATACAGATAAATGTTCTTATTTAATTAGAATTGTATAGGGATAAATTTTTCATCAATATGTCACTCTCTGCCATATGTTCTAGTGGCAAGGGAATTTTCTGTCCCTGGAGTACATAGCTAGCATTTTGTTTCAGCCATATTCTGGATTTAATGGGGTCTTTATTGTACATTAGCACAGACATGTCTTTGCTACCACTTATGTTTTTATAGGGTAATGTGACTCGGGAGACTAACATTAGTTACAGACACACCCACTACACCCATGGCTTCTCCCATGATGAGGACACACATGTCATCCTCACACTAAAAATCACTGTTGTAGTTTGCTTTTCTGTTGCTGTCATAAGCTCCATGGCCAAAAACAACTTGCGGAGGAAAGGGCTTATTTCAGATTGCACTTCATACTTTTCACTTAAAAGTATACTTTATATTTGCACCGCTGATGGAAATCTAGGCAGGAACTTGGAGGAATGATGCTCACTGGCTTGCTTTCTGACCCTTGCTCAGCTACCTTTCTTTTGCAGCCTTGGATCATCTGCCTAGGGATGACAGTGCCCACAGTGGGTTGAGCCCTCTTACATCAACTAACAATGAAGACAATTTATCACACATGTACCACAAGCCAGTCTGAAGTGGGAAATCTCCCAATTGACACTCCCTCAGATTTCTCTGGGCTGTGTCAAGTTGACAGCTGAAGTTAACTAGGACAGTCACAATCCTCAGTGCTCTTTGAGTATCTCCTGTCATACCAGCAGGAAGTGTAACCTTTCCTAAGATCCTTCTTCCCATGTAGTCCCAGGAGATCATGCTGTACATGGTGGGGCTTTTTGTTGTTACTGTCATGAACCAAGGCAAATCTGTAGTCCTGTAGGTTAGAAATGCTTATGTAAGTTAGATCAGGAGACCTGAAAGGATGTCTCTGTCATTTTCATGTCCACAGCAAGATGTGCCAAGTGTCTGGACTTGTACTGGGTTCAGTGGACTCAAGACCTGCCTTTCTTTCTCTTGTCTTTTCTTTCTTCTTTTCTTCCTTCCTTCCTTTTTTCTTTCTTTTTTTTTTTTTTTGAGACAGGGTCTCTCTATGTAGTCCTGACTGTTCTGGAACTTGCTATGTAGATCAGGCTGGCCTTGAACTCATAGAGGTTTGCTGTGGGATGGTCTGTATGTGCTCTGATTGGTCAATAAATAAAACACTGATTGGCCAGTGGCCAGGCAGGAAGTATAGGTGGGACTAACAGAGAGGAGAATTGAGAGAACAGGAAGGAGGGGGGAAGACACTGCCAGCCTCTGCCATGACAAGCAGCATGTGAAGATGCTGGTAAGCCACGAGCCACATGGCAATGTATAGATTTATAGAAATGGATTAATTTAAGATATAAGAACAGTTAGCAAGAAGCCTGCCACGGCCATACAGTTTGTAAGCAATATAAATTTCTGTGTTTACTTGGTTGGGTCTGAGCGGCTGTGGGACTGGTGGGTGAGAGAGATTTGTCCTGACTGTGAGCAAGGCAGGAAAACTCTAGCTACAGAGGTCAGCCTGCCTCTGACTTCTGAGTGCTGAGATTAAAGGAGTACACTACCATGAGTGGCCACCTGCCTTTTTATTGATCTCCTGTACTAATGGACAAGTATGGAAGGGGATAGATAGCCTCAGGGTATACAGTTTTTATGCCCAGTTGTCTTGGAAGCTCTGCTGTTCCTACTCCCTGAAGTCCATGGAAACTTCCAGGCAACCTAACACAAATAAGTTTTTTTCAATCCCTCTTTTATTGCTGTGTGTGTGTGTGTGTGTGTGTGTGTGTGTGTGTGTGTGTGTGTGTGTCTTATGTGTATTAGGTGCATGCCTACGTGTATGGGCACCTGCACCTGTGTATACTTCGAGGCCAGAAGGAAACTCTGAGCACCCTGTTCCGTTGTTCTCCACTTTGTTTCCTTGAGGCAGAGTCTCTCACTGAACTTGGATCTAGGCTGGTGACAGTCAAGCACCAGCGATCCTCTTGTATATACTTACCTGCGCCCAATGCTGAGGACATAACCAGGCTTTTACAAGGGTGCTGTAGACTTGATCCCACATCCTTATGTTTGCATAGCACGTGCTGAGCCATCTCCCAGTTTTTTCATCCTGTCTTGTTCAATAAGAGACCTTCTAGTTGCAGGTCAGGCTAGTGCTGCTTAAAATATATATGTGATCTCTTTAGGATGTTAAGTAGTTATAGTAAAACCCAGAGATAATTGAATTAATTTAGTAATGTTTCTTTTAATCATCAAATCTAAAATGTTGTCAACATGCAATCTATGTGAAGTTATTACAGATGTTTTCCAGGTTCATTTTATTCTAAATCCTTAAAGTTGGGCTAAAATGTTACATTTATAGCCAATCTCAACTTGAAACTTTTTTTCATCTTTTTTAAAGTTCATCTATTTATTTTACATCCCAACCATAGCCCCCTGCCCATTCTCCTTTCCCAATCCCTCTCTCCCATTCTGCCTCCCACCCCTTAATCCCCTTCTCTTCCATCTCCATCCAGCAAAGGGCAGGTCTCCTATGGGTATCAAAAAAACATGGCATATCAGGTTGCAGTAACACTAAGCACATTCCCATGTATTAAGGATGTGCGGCAAGGCAACCCAGTATGAGGAGTAGGGTCCCAAAAACTAGTAAAAGATTCAGAGACAGGCCCTGTTCTCACTGTTAGGAGTCCCATAAGAGGACCAAGTTACTGTGGAGGCCCACAAAGTTTTCCTAGTGAGATCTGAGCTTGTTTTACCCACCAGGGTTGCATTAGAGGATTGCTTGACCATATGTGTGGTTATCAGGTGATTGGAAAGGGCCTGCACTTGGCTGAGCTAGGGGGAGGTCTTTTGCTCCACCCTTTGGCATTCCTATAAGTAGCCTTTAGAAGAGACAGGAGGGGCCAGTGGATAATGATCCAGGCCCTCCTGAGGCTATCCTGTGTTTCTACCTGTTTCTCTCCTCTCTATCCTTCTAGTTAATATCTCTTATCCCTCTATCCCCAAGAGTATCCTGCTGTAAAATATGAGAGCCAATGAATAGAATATGGTGCCAGGAATAGAGACAGGGAACTTGGTAAAAGGAGAGAGGGGGCATTGCAGGTGGAAGGGGGCATGCCCAATAAGGAATTCAAAATAAAGGTGATAGCATTTTGTTCTCGGGAGTAAAAGTAAGGCGGCTGAATACTGAAGTTGAAAAGTGAGGCTACAGCAAATATCTCTCTCTATCTAGGTTTCTTCATTTTCTCTCTTAATTTCTACCTATAAAAATTAAGGAAAAAAATAAGGTAGAATATGGGAATATAGTGTAAGAAAAAAAACTTAGAATAAGATCAGCAACAAGACAGAGGAACTATATCCTTGATTTTCCAACTATGGGACTATGAACACAAACTCTTGGGGAAAAATCAGAGAAAAATCTATCAAAGATGAAAAAAATGGGCAGAAAAAGATTCCCATGGAAGCTTTTGGCCTTTGAACAGTTCAGATTTAAGTCCGGAGTGACAGAGGAAAGAATTTTCCCTGAGGCAGATGTAGATGAGATAAAACTCTTTACTCTGCTCATCTTGTAACATCGTACCATCACAATTTGTTTCCTTGTCCACAAAACCAAGAATAGGGAACAAAAGTCTTGGGAAAAATTTAGTAATCTTTCTCCCAAAAACTGAAAGCTTTCTTGGAAAATATTTGTCAATCTCTTTCTAAAATACTAGAAGCTCTTCAGGTCTTTCCTGTTCAAGATTTCTTTCTGTAAGGGAAAAAATTTAACTCACCTGGAAATAACATCTATCAGAATGGGAAAATCACCTATAATTGCTCTAGAAAAAAACAAGAAAACCTCTTGGAACAGGGCAAATCCTCTCTGCTAGTCCTATCTCCCCTTCAAGCCAGTATTAAAAAAATCAGATAGGGGCAGAGCATTGGCAAAGGTGCAGAGGAAGTATAACTGTTGCTGGACATTTTGTTGGTCCCAGCTGCAGGAGAAGAGTGTGGCACTCTTAGTGAAGGGCCTGACTCTATATCTGGGGGAGGAGACAAGCAAGGATAAGACAAAGATCTTTCCAGGAGGGAATCTCTCTGAAAAGCTGAAAAAGCTTTTATTTTAACTAGTTTCATTTTTTTTCACTGACCCAGAAAGGTGAGGGGATCAAGCCCCGTCTGAATGTGCATAGGCAGAGGGATGCAGTCTGCTCCAGGAAAAATGTCAGGTGAAGGAAATACCCCTATCAATGTCAACTCAGGGAGAACAGAATTGACTCAAAAACCTCGTGTGGCAAAAGCAAAAGATTGAATACAGACCATGTGAATGGAAGTTTTCTCCCAGACCCAGAAAGGCAACCTGGGAAGTGTAGTTTAAAAAGTAGCTTGGGAAATGTAGTGACAATATAGAGAAAGGCAGTTTGGGAAATGTAGTCTGTAAAAGAGATACCAGTACTGCACTGTCCCAAAACTCTGTTTTTTCAGTGTTTTTTTTTTTCTTTCTTGTCTTTTTTTTTTTCTTCTTTTTTTGGCTCAAAATGCTATTTTTTCCTACAAGCTTTGTTAGCTTGCCTCTTGAAAATGAGAAACAGGCAAATAGCTTGGCTGTCAGGAGGCAATTAAAATGCTAATATCAGTTGTCAACAAGTTACTTTGAAACCCTTTAGAAAACTAGGGAAAGAGGTCCATACACTGTGAAGTTGCTTTGGGTATGAAAAGAGGAAAAAAATTACAGGCAAATGAAAAAAATGAGAAACTTGGATTGTGCTTGAAATGCAAGAGAGAAACACTGGCATCACTGAAACGCTCGTGATAATCTTAAAAAGCAGCTTTAAAAAATCAAGAAGAGGGAATTTTACCCTCAATCACCAAATAAAGTTTAGAGCCACTGATGAATTAGGCTCTGACTTCAAACTCTCAAGAAAACTTTCAGACTTTCAAAGCTGACTATAAACTCTGAACTTGAGAAATGATTTTTGTACTTCCTGCCTTGTAAATAGTTCTGTTAAGAAATCTCTTTTAGATGTTTGCTAAAGTTTGTAAAGTAGTCCTATAGAGTTTGCTTTTGAATACAAGTTAGTTCTGTTAAGAGATTACTCTAGAGAAGTTTGTAAAATAGTTCTATAGTTTCCTTTTGAATATAAATTTGTAAAAAGTGTAAATGTTGAATGTAAGTTTGTAAAAAGTATATAGTGATTTTCAGACTAGAATTGTTTTTGTTACTCTTTTTCCTTCAGATATATTTGAACACTTTTTATGATAGCTTAAAATATATTTTTATGGTTTCAGTGGCCCCTGGAAAACTTAACTGAAGGTGTCATAATTAAGGGAGGTTTTCTATCTTCTTCCTAGAAGTTTCCACTCCTTCTATTTCTGTTTAGAAAGGGGTAGGCCTCCCACAAAGGGATAGGCCTCCCATAATTGAGTTAGTTTGTAAAAGTGTTTTTATAATTAGCATGAGTTTGTGTTTACTTGAGTGGATACTTTGAAATGATTTGAAATGACTGTTTTCTCCTGGGAATCAAAATAGTCTCTTGAAAGTTTTATTGAGCATCTATTAGTAGAGAGTTTTTATCCAGGAAAAGGGCTTTGTGCAGCTAAGACTGCTGTAGTCACCTTAGACCCATTCCAATAAGGATATTCCATCTTTATTATCCTCTACTTCTTTACTAGGAAGTGTGGCATCTATGGAGATTGTACTGTGGATATTTGCAAGCTCTTTAACAGGGATCTGAGTCAGAGAATACCTCCTCTTGCCAGAGGCTGGTAGCCAAAGACGGGCAACTTTCTTTGTGATAGCTTCCTGAACATATGTATGTAAAAATTAATCATGAAGAATGACCTAAGACAGGCACCATCTATCTGAGTAGCCTGGGGGCCCCTTTATTATATCAAGAAGGGGGAGTTGTGAAGGCCCACAAAAGTTTCCTAGTGAGATCTGAGCTTGCTTTACCCAGCAGGGCTGCATTAGAGGATTGCTTGACCACATGTGTGGTTATCAGGTGATTGAAAGGGTCTGCACTTGGCTGAGCTAGGGGAAGATCTTTTGCTCCACCCCTTGGCATTCCTATAAATAGCCCTTTAGAAGAGACAGGAGGGGCCAGTGGATAATTATAACATGAATTGCTAAAGGTCTTGTTAATTAAAAACCTGGAGCCAGATATTGGGGTTAAAGCTGACAGATTAAAGAGACAGAACAAGTCACAGCCAATCTCACCTTGCCAACTCCTCAGCTGATCCTGTTTCCTCAGACTGAAAGCCTCTGAGTCCTTACTCAGAAGGAATCTTAGCTGAACTGCTTAAGAGCCTCTAGTTCCTGGTCCTCATGCCTTATATACATTTCTGCTTCCTGCCATCACTTCCTGGGATTAAAGGCATGTGTCCTTGCCAAGCAAAGACAAGAGCTCTCAAGTGCTGGGATTAAAGGTATGTGCTACCATGTCTGGCTCTGTTCTCAGTGTGGCCTTGAACTCACAGAGATCCAGATGGATCTCTGCCTCCCAAGTGACAGGATTAAGGGTGTGTATCACCACCGTCTGGCCTCTATGTCTAATCTAGTGGCTGGCTCTGTCCTCTGATCCCCAGATAAGTTTTATTTGTTAGAGCAAAAATAAAATATCATCACAGATAATGAACCAGGCCCTCCCAAGGCTATCCTTTGTTTCTATCTGTTTTTCTTGCCCCATTCTTCTATCTAATATCTCTTATCCCTCTCTCCTCAAGAGTTCCCTGTTGTAAAATGTGGGAGCTGAGCTCCCACAAGCTACGTGACTGTAACATAAATGCAGAATGCCTAGGTCAGTCTCATGTAGGCTCCCTGGTTGTTGGAGCCCCTATGAGCCCAGGTTAGTTGGTTGTGTGAGCCTTCCCATGGTGTCCTTGACCCCTCTGGCTCCTACACTCCTTTCTCCTTCTCCTCCATAGGATTCCCGAACTCCACCTAATGTTTGGCTCTGCATCTGTCCCCATCAGTTTCTGCATGACACCTCTCTGACAATTGGGCCAGGCACCAGTCTGGTCACAGGAGATGGCCAGTTCAGGCTACTTTTCCACTATTCAACTTGAAACTTTTGTTAGTTACTTTTCTTATAGAAATAGCTTAAGGGAAGAAGGTTTTATTTTAGCACACAGTTTCAGAGGATTTATGGCTGCTTGGACCTGAAAGCTTGGGCAAAACACTGTGACATTGAGAGTATGTGGTTTAGGAAAGCAGTTTACTCTGTGGCTGGTCAGGGCAAAGAATGAGACATGAATCATCCGGGGATGATATTCCCCAAAGGCCCACCCCCAGTGACCTACATCCTCCAACTTGGTGCCACCTCTTGTAAACACAGGGTCTTCTCCCACCCACCTGTTGTCAAATACCCAGCAGCTGCTTCCCAAATTACCACACAGAGGCTTATATTAATTATAAATGCTTGGCCAATGGATCAGACTTATTATTAACTAGCTCTTACATTCAAATTAACTCATTCTTGTTGATCTGTTTATTGCCATGTGGTCTGTGGCTTACTGATCCTTCAGCATCCTGCTTCTTGGGTGGCTCACGGCATCTCTGCTGACTCCCCCACTCTTCCTCTGAGTCCTTAGTTTAAGTCTTCCAGCTAACCTTATCTTGCCTTGCCATTGGCCAAGACAGCTTTATTATCAACCAATAAGGGCAATACATATTCACAGCATATAGAAAGATCATCCCACAGCAACCTCTGAAGTTTCTGAACCCTTCTAAAGTTGCACCATCATCTGGATACCATTTCAAATCATGAGCCAATGGAGGATGTTATGCTTCTAAACCACACAAAACAAAAGGTTTCACTTGAGGACTTGACCTATGTTTAGAATCCGTTAATGTTAGAGTTAAAAGGTGATTTTTTTAGCCAAGAATGGAGGCTCACACATCTAATTCCAGCACTAGAGAAGCAGGAACAGATTGGCTTCACCATCGAATTCCAGGTCAGTGGTTGCTACTCAGTGATGTAGTGAGACCCTGTATTTAAAAAAAAGTGATTTCTAGACCCAAGTTTTTCTAAAACATTTACAGTTTTCTAAAACATGGAATGACCCATTTTTAAATTTATATTTGAAAAGCTAAATAAAAAATTAAAGTTTAGGTGTGCATGGTGGCTGCCATGTGCCTATAATCCTGACACAGAGGCAGAGGCAGGAGGATCAGGAGTTGTCTATATAGCAAGTTCAAGGCCAGCTTGGGCTACTTGAGGCAGTCTCTGAAAAAGAAAACAAAAACAGAAAAACAAAGTATATTAATCAGGGTGCTTTAGAGGAAGAGAACTATAGAAAGAACACCTATCTATCTATCTATCTATCTATCTATCTATCTATCTATCTATCTATCTATCTCTCTGTCTATCTATCTATCATCTATCTAAAAGAAGTTTATTGTAGTGGCCTAAAGGCTATGGTCCCACTAGTCCAAAGGTGGTTGTCTACCAATGGACAATCCAAGAATCAGTAGTTCTTCAGTCCAGGGAGCCTCAGCTGGTCTTCAGTATACACCAAACCCTCAAAAAAGTAGGCTCTAATGCCAGTAAAGAAATTGAGTTGCTAGGAAGATGAAGAGCAAGCAGGTAAAGAGAGAGCCAACTTCCTTATTTCTTATCCTTTATATAGGCTGGCACCAGAAGGTGTGGCCCACATTAGAGGTGGGTCTTCCCACCTCTAAGATCCAGATTAGAAGTGGATCTTCTTACTTCAAATGATTTAATTAAGCAAAAATCCCTCACAGGTGTGTCAAGTCATGTTTGGGTTTTAGTTCATTCCAGATATAGTCAAATTGACAACCAAGAATAGACATCACGCCCATCCCGCACTGGAGCTCCCATCTGGACAAGAGGTGAGTGCCTGGGGTTATACTCAGCGAGGCCTGTCCCTAGGTCCCATCCCTGCACACCAGTCATTCTGGGGAAGACCTGCCCAACTTGGCCCCAGGTTCTAACCATCAAGCAGGACCCCCCCCCCCCACACCGGGAAGGTTCCCCTTGTCCAAGATCCCCAAGACCCGAGCCACTTCCTGAGACTTAGAGACCAGCCCCCAGCTCCCATCCTGCCCAGAGTCCCCATCTGGACCAGAGCCCTGAACTCCCATCTGGACCAGAGAGCTTCTATCTGAACCAGAGAGAGGCTTCCTGAATCTGTCAGCTCTGTCTGGACCAAGAGCGCTGATAAGACCAAGAACGAATCCACAAGGAGATGGGCAGACATCAAGGTAGAAGTACACACAACAAAATAAAAAGCAATACAGCATCACCAGAACCTAGCCCTCCTCCAACAGCTAGACCTGAACATCACAAAATGGGAGAAGCAGAAGAAAGCAACCTTATGAATAACATCATGAAGAGGCTTATAAAGAAGAAATCAAAAATGAAATTGAGGAACAGACAAACAAAAAATGGGAAGAACTCTATAAAAAACTAGAGGAAAGGACAAATAAAGCAGAAGAAAACAGTAAATCCCTGAAAGAAAACCATGAAAAAGCAATGAAACAGATGAGGGAAACAGTCCAAGACCTGAAAAGGGAAATAGAAAAAATGAAGAAGACACAGAGGGAATGCTGGCAATAGAAAATCTGAGTAAACGAACAGGAACTTCAGATGCAAGTATAACCAACAGAATTCAAGAGATAGAAGAGAGGATCTCTGGCATTGAAGATATGGTAGAAGAAATAGATTCATCAGTCAAAGAAAGCCAACACTAAAGCCAACAAAGTCGTGACTCAAAATGTCCAAGAAATTTGGGACACCATGAAAAGACCAAACCTACGAATAATAGGGATAGAGGAAGGAGAAGAATACCAACTCAAAGGCACAGAAAATATATTCAACAAGATCATAGAAGAAAACTTTCCCAACTTAAAGAAGGAAATGCCTATGAAGATACAAGAAGCTTATAGAACACCAAACAGACTAGACCCCCCAAAAAAGTCCCCTCACCACATAATAATTAAACAACTAAATGTATAGAATAAAGAAAGAATATTAAGAGCAGCAAAGGAAAAAGGCCAAGTGACTTATAAAGGCAAACCCATCAGAATAACACCTCATTTCTCAATGGAAACTTTGAAAGCCAGAAGGACCTGGACAGATATAATGCAGATGCTAAGAGACCATGGATGCCAGCCTAGACTAATATACCCAGCAAATCTTTCAATCATCATAGACAGAGTGAATAAGACATTCCAAGACAAAGCCAGATTGAAACAGTACTTATTCACAAACCCAGCCCTACAGAAAGCACTAGAAGGAAAATTCCAACCTGAGAAAGTCAGATACACCCTCAAAAACACAGGCAATAGGTAACACCACAGCAGTAAACCCCAAAGAAGAGAAGTACACACACACTACCACCAAAAAAATAACAGGAATGAACAATCACTGGTCATTTATATCCCTTAATATCAATGGACTTAATTCACCTATAAAAAGACCCAGGCTTACAGAATGGATACGAAAGCAGGACCCATCTTTCTGCTGCATACAAGAAACACACCTCAAATCCAAAGATAGACACTACCTAAGAATAAAAGGCTGGGAAAAGACTTTCCAATCAAATGGTCTTAAGAAGAAAGCTGGTGTAGCCATCCTAATATCCAGCAGAATAGACTTCAAACTAAAATCAATCAAAAGAGATCAAGAAGGGCATTACATACTCATCACAGGAAAGGTCCACCAAGATGAAATTTCAATTCTGAACATTTATGCCCCAAACACAAGGGCACCCACATATGTAAAAGAAATAATACTAAAGCTTAAATCACATATACAACCCCACACATTAATAGTGGGAGACTTCAACACCCCACTTTCACCATTGGACAGATCTCCCAAATTGAAACTTAACAGAGAAATAAAAGACTTAACTGATGTTATGACTCAAATGGACTTAATCGATATCTACAGAACATTCTATCCTAACAAAAAAGAATATACCTTCTTTCCAGCACCCCATGGAACCTTCTCTAAAATTGACCACATACTTGGCTACAAAGCAAATTTCAACAGATACAAAAAAATTGAAATAACCTCCTGCGTTCTATCAGACCACCATGATTTAAAGTTAGATTTCAACAACAACAAAAACTACAGAAAACCTACAATCTCATGGAAACTGAATAATGCTCAACTGAATCACCAATGGGTTAAGGAAGAAATAAAGAAATTAAAGACTTCCTAGAGATCAATGAAAATGAATACACCACATACCCAAACTTATGGGACACTATGAAAGCAGTGCTAAGAGGGAAATTCATAGCACTAAATGCCCACATAAAGAAGTTGGAGAAATCTCACACTAGTGACTTAACAGCACATCTGAAAGCTCTAGAACAAGAAGAAGCAAAGTCTCCCAGGAAGAATAGACGCCAGGAAATTATCAAAGTGAGAGCCAAAATCAATAAACTAGAAACAGAGAACAATACAAAAAATTAATGAAACAAAGAGTTGGTTCTTTGAGAAAATCAACAAGATAGACAAGCCCTTATCCAAACTAACCAAAAGACAGAGAGCATCCAAATTAAAAAAAAAAACAGAAATGAAAAGGGGGACATAACAACTAACACTGAGGAAATCCAGAGAATCATCAGGTCATACTTTAAAAACATGTACTCCACAAAACCAGAAAATCTAAAAGAAATGGGTAATTTTCTGGATAGGTACCACATACCTAAGTTAAATCAAGACCAGATAAACTATTTAAATAGTCCAATAACTCTTAAGGAAATAGAATCAGTCATTAAAAGTCTCCCAACCAAAAAAAGCCCAGGACCAGATGGTTTCAGTGTAGAATTCTACCAGATCTTCAAAGAAGAGTTAATACCAATAGTCTCTAAATTGTTCCACACAATAGAAACAGAAGGAACATTACCAAACTCCTTCTATGAGGCTATAATTACCCCAATTCCTAAACCAAACAAAGATGCAAGAAAGAAAGAAAACTACAAACTGACCTCCCTCATGAACATTGATGCAAAAATACTCAATAAAATACTGGCAAACATATCCAAGACCACATCAAAACAATTATCCACCATGATCAAGTAGGCTTCATCCCAGGGATGCAAGGGTGGTTCAACATACGTAAGTCCATCAGTGTAATACACCATATAAAGAAACTCAAAGAAAAAAAAACACATGATCATCTCACTAGATGCAGAAAAGGCATTTGACAAAATCCAACACCCTTTCATGATAAAGGTCTTGGAGTGATCAGGAATACAGGGAACATACCTAAACATAATAAAGGCAATTTACAGCAAGCCAATAGCCAACATCAAATTAAATAGAGAGAAACTCAAAGCAATTCCACTAAAATTAGGAAAAAGGCAAGGCTGTCTGCTCTCCCCATATTTATTCAATATAGTACTTGAAGTTCTAGCCAGAGCAATGAGACAACATAAGGAGACTAAGGGGATACAAATTGGAAAGGAAGAAGTCAAGCTTTCCCTATTTGCAGATGACATGATAGCATACTTGAGTGACCCCAAAAATTCAACCAAGGAATTGATACAGCTTATAAACACCTTCAGTAACATAGCAGGATACAAGATCAACTAAAAAAATCAGTAGCCCTCCTATATGCAATGGACAAACAGGCTGAGAAGGAAATTAGAGATACATTACCCTTTACAATAGCCGCAAATGATATAAAATACCTTGGGGTAACTCTAACTAAGCAAGTGAAGAACCTATATGACAAGAACTTTATGTCCCTGAAAAAAGAAATTGAAGATGTCAGAAAATGGAAAGATCTCCCATGCTCATGGATAGGCAGGATTAACATAGTAAAAATGGCAATTTTACCAAAAGCAATATACAGATTCAATGCAATCCCCATCAAAATACCAACACAATTCTTCACAGACCTGGAAAGAATAATACTCAACATCATATGGAAAAAAAAACCCAGGATAGCCAAAAGAATCCTGTACAATAAAACAACCTCTGGAGGCGTCACGATCCCTGACTTCAAGCTTTACTATAGAGCTACCGTAATAAAAACAGCTTGGTACTGGCATAAAAACCGACATGTGGACCAATGGAATGGAATTGAAGACCCTGACATTAATGTGCACACCTATGAACATATAATTTTTGACAAAGAAGCCAAAACTGTACAATGGAAAAAAGAAAGCATCTTCAACAAATGGTGCTGGCATAACTGGATGTCAACATGTAGAAGGCTGCAAATAGATCCATATCTGTCACCATGCACAAAATTTAAGTCCAAGTGGATCAAAGACCTCAACATAAATCCAGTTACTCTGAACCTGATAGAAGAGAAAGTAGGAAGTACTCTTGAACGCATTGGCATAGGAGATCACTTCCTAAATATAACACCAGTAGCACAGACACTGAAAAAAACAATCAATCAATGGGACCTCTTGAAACTGAGAAGCTTTTTTAGAGCAAAGGATACGGTCAACAAGACAAAGCGACAGCCTACAGAATGGGAAAAGATCTTCACCAACCCCACATCTGACAGAGGGCTGATATCCAGAATATATAAAGAACTCAAGAAATTAGACATCAAAATGTCCAACAGTCCAATTAAGAAATGGGCTATAGAACTAAACAGAGAATTCTCAACAGAGGAAACTCAAATGGCTGAAAGACATTTAAGGAATTGCTCAACATCCCTAATCATCAGGGAAATGCAAATCAAAACAACTCTGAGATACCACCTTACGCCTGTCAGAATGGCTAAGATCAAAAACACTGAAGACACCTTATGCTGGAGAGGATGTGGAGCTAGGGGAACTCTCCTCCACTGTTGGTGGGAATGCAAGCTTGTACAGCCACTTTGGAAATCAATATGGTGCTTTCTTAGAAAATTGGGAATCAATCTCCCCCAAGACGCAGCTACACCACTCTTGGGCATATACCCAAGGAATGCTCAATCATATCACAAGGGCACTTGCTCAGCTATGTTCATATCAGCATTGTTTGTAATAGCCCAAACCTGGAAACAACCTAGATGCCCTTCAACTGAAGAATGGATAAACAAAATGTGATAATATACACAATGGAATACTACTCAGCAGAGAAAAACAATGACATCATGAGGTTTGCAGGCAAATGGATAGATCTAGAAAAAATCATCCTGAGTGAGGTAACCCAGACTCAGAAAGACAAACATGGTATGTACTCACTTTTAGGAAGATACTAGATGTAAAACAAAGATGACTAGACTGCTACTCAAAACTCCAGGGAGGCTACCTAGAAAACAGGACCCTAAGAAAGACACAGGGATCACCCAGTGACAGAGAAATAGATGAGATCTACATGAGCAAACTGGGGGTGAGCTGAGGTAATTGAGGGCAAGGGTCGAGGGAAAGAGAGCTTAGGGGAACGGAAGATCCCAGCTGGATCAAGAACAGAGAGGGAGAACAAGGAATAAGAGACAAAGATAAATGAAGACCACATGAAAATAGGAAGAAGCAAAGTGCTAGAGAGGTCCCCAGAAATCCACAAAGATACCTCCACAATAGACTACTGGCCATGGTCGAGAGAAAGCCCGAACTGACCTACTCTGGTGATAAGATGGCCGAACACCCTAACTGTCTTGCTAGAACTCTCATCCAATGACTGATGGAAGTGGATGCAGAGATCCACGGCCAGGCCCCAGGTGGAGCTCCAGGAGTCCAATTGGTGAGAAAGAGGAGGGATTGTATGAGTGAGAATTGTTGAGACCAAGTTTGGAAAAAGCACAGGACAAATAGCCAACCTAGTGGAAACACATGAACTATGAACCAATAGCTGAGGAGCCCCCAACTGGAGACAGTTGATTAGCTTGAACTGTTTGGGAGGCTTCCAGGCAGTGGGACCAGGACCTGTCCCTGGTGCATGAGCTGACTGTTTGGAACCTGGGGCTTATGCAGGGACACTTCGCTTAGCCTGGGAGGAGGGGACTGGACCTGCCTGGACTGAATCTACCAGGTTGAGCTGAATCCCCAGGGGAGTCTTTGCCCTGGAGGAGATGTGAATGGGGGGTGGGCTGGGGGGAAGGTGGGGGCGGGGCAGAGAGGGGACGACAGGGGAATCTGTGGTTGATATGTAAAATTAAATTAAATTATAAAATTTAAAAAAATTAAAAAAAGAAAAAAAAAGAATAGACATCACGTGAAGTAATCTAAAAAAAAACAACAAAAATTAATACTTGAATTTAAAAATTTAGTTCTTTGCTTACATGGGCTACATTCATGGACTTGATAGCCCCATGCCACTAAAGGTAACTATATTGCACACACAGAGAGCTTCCGGGATCATTTCTCAGTGATTTCAGGAAATATGTACTGCCAATGTTACTTGGGAACCACAAGGCAGAACAGATAACACACAGAAAGAAACAGTATAAGCAGTATATCCAATCTTAATTTTGGAGTAAAGCTGCCTGGGTTTAAATTCCAGCCATGTTACTTTCCAGATAGGAGGAAGTTACTACACATTCTGGGCCTCAAGTTACACGCCTGAAGAGGGGGAGGAGGAGTGGGGTGGGGAGGAGGAGGAGGGGGAGGAGGAGGAGAAGAGGGAGGAGGGAGAGGAGGGGGAGGAGGGGGAGGAGGGGGAGGAGGGGAAAGATAATGCTCTCAGAATGGCTTCCTGGTGAGCTTATATTAAGCTGTCAGGAAACATAAGGTATAATTTAATTGCTTCAATGTTTACTACATTTTATTTTTCCATTTGTTCCTTACTAAAATAATCGGGTAGATCTAAGGGTCTGAACCCAAGTCTTCTCATTTAAGTCCATTTTGCTTTCAATGTTATCATTACCATCACTAGCAGCTAACTTGAATTGAGTGGTTTCCCTGAGATGTGAGCAGTCTTAATTTTAGGGCTTTATACTTGATAGGACACTGAGTTACACTATGTCCCCTGCCCCCATCTATAAGAGTGCAGGATTAGAAACAACTATTCATATCTAAACATCCATAGGTAAGTCTTAGAGAAAAAGATGTAGAGAGGGCTAGATAGATGGCTCAGTATTTAAGAACACTTGTTGCTCTTGTGGAAGATCTGGGTTGGATTTCCAGTATCCACATGGTATCACACAGTCATCTGTAACTTCAGTTTCAAAGCATCTGGTATCCTCTTTGGACCTCCATGTGCACCAAGCATGCATGTTGTGCACAAACATATATACAGACAAAACACTCATGCATAAAACTAATATAATAGATAAATCTATTAAAAAAGATTTTAGTATGTGTTGGCTAGATTTATGTTAACTTGTCACAAAGTATAGTCATCTGAGTGGAGGGAACCTCAGTTGAGAAAATGCCTCCATAAGATCAGCCTAAGGGCAAGACTCTAGAGCATTTTCTTTTCAAATTTCAAAATTAGTGTTTGGTGGGAGAAGGTCCAGCCCATTCTAGGTCCTAGTGAAAGGACCAAGCAGATGCCATAACAGGCTGCTCAGTCTTCTCTCAGAGATCAGGCCTCAATTTCAGTTTCCTGAGACTTGAGCAAGCAGTTTCTGGGAGGGCCATGAACAAAAGACATAGTCCTTGCAGTAGCTCCCTTTCTGCACGTACTCTGACCACTCAAGGTTCACCAACTTAGAGCTACATGCATGGGTCAATGTGAATGTGCAAGGTCAGCCAGCCTCCATGGCAGCTCAAGGACAGAGCCTGGGATTGTCCAGGCCTGCCCAAAAATTATAACTGCAACCCCCAACCAATAAATTCAAAGGTTACAAACCCTCACCCAATCATATGATGCCAAGGCTTGTACCACCCTGCTTGTGGTTTTTCCCTTTAAAAGCCCCTCATTCTGGGAGCTCAGGGCTGTCCTCCTCTACCTGCTGTGTCGGAGTGTTGGACATGAACCAAGCCCGGGCTTGCTTGTTATTAATAAACCCCTGTGTGTTTTGCGTTGGATATCGGCTCTGTGGTGGTCTTGCTCAGGGGTCTTTCGACGTGGGCACGACAATACCACCCCAGGCTGGTGGTCCTGGGTTCTATAAGAAAGTAGACTGAGCAAATCATTGGGAGCAAGCCAGTAAGCAGTACTCCTCCATGGCCTCTGCATTAGCTCCTGCCTCCAGAATCCTGCCCTGTTGGAGTTCTTGTCCTGACTTCCTTTGGTGGTGAACAGCAATATGAAAGTGTAAGCTGAATAAACCCTTTCCTCCACAAGTTGCTTTGGTCATGGTGTTTCATTACAGTAATAGAAACCCTAACTAAGACACAATATATTAGCATCAAGAATCAAGGTCTCTGGTTTCTTGAAAAATATAGGCATTGCAACTTCCCTAAACATGTACTTAAAGTGAAAGTTACAGTCTTATTTACTAATGCATATTAAGTTTGCACATTGTCTTGAGATCAATGTAAGGTCACAGCAAAAGCACAATACAATAATTAACCCTCAAATTCTCCTATTGTTTATCATATCATGTACTGGAAGAATGATTCTGAGCTCTGATTATTATTATTTCCAGAATCTCTCCATTGAGCCCCAGGATGAATGTGCTCATATTTATAACTTTCGGGATGCTCTTTGGATCCATTTTCTGGTTTTCCTTTCCTCTGATGGCTTGTCAAAATTATGTGCCTGCCTCCAGGTGTCACTTTGTTCCATTCTAACAGTCTGCTGACTGTCAAGGAGGCACAATTGTTCTTTGTATCTATGTCCATGAGCCCTACGAACTGCTGAGTGGATCAGGCAATGAGTGAAATATTTGATTGAACTTAGACTCCGTCATACCATCTCCATGAATCAAGCCACAGTAAATCAAGGCTTTGCTCTGCCAGTGGTCTTTCAACTTTCAATACATTTTGATTTAAGGGTACTAGTTTGTGATCATCTCATATTTCATGAGATGATATCTTGTGAGCATGGGGAAAGATCTGAGAGAAATAATCAGATGAGAAAGATATATGGAATACAAGCAAGAGAGACAGGGACAGCCCAAATATTGAACTGTTATTTACAAGTGTTGATGTCGATAAAACTGCTGCACTGTTTAATGCTTTCTCCAGTGACTCTCTGGACTGCCTGTTGAGATTCTTGTTGAAGATAGTGCAAAAGTGTGTCTTACAGAATTCCACAAGAAAGCCTTCCTTTGGTGCCTGTCTGCGAGATAGCCATTTTTCTGATGCAAGAATTAATATACAGTTTTCCTCTCAAACAGGGAAAGAAAAGCTAAACTAAAGTAGTTGTTTCTCTGCAGAATGATACTAAATAATAGTATCTTTCAAAGATGATTGTTTGTTACCAATGAACAGACTGTATGATAGTAAGGAAAATAAAATAAAATTGGCCATAATTACCTCACTAGTGATAACTATTCCTCACACCCTATTATATTTCCCTTCAGTCTTTTATATGTGTATTTCACAATCTAATTATAATTATTCTATATATGGTTTTGAGTTCTACTTTTTAATATTATAATTTTTTTTACATTGTTAGGTTAAGCATTGAAGAGACTTCCATAAATCATTTAGTCTATTACTTATGCTGGGAAATTTTGGCTGCATTTATATTATCTTTCACAACGCCCCCAAACTGTGGTGAATGCTTTGAGTTTTTATTTTTCAACATGTATTTGGTAATTGCTTTAGCATATGTTCCTAGAATTTGGTTCTATCGGAAGCATGTGGGAGTGCCTGCCAAGACAGCATGTTTAAAGCAAACACCGCACCCTATAGCTATGAAGGTACAGATAGCCACCATGGCAGCAATCTGGGAGTGCTCCCTGTGTTTCTGTGTGCACCTCCCTTGAAGATTGCATGATCCTGACATAGTGATGTTACTCATTTGACATATATGCTACCACTTGAGTTTCTGTGTAACCTCTTGTCCTAGCTTTCATCTGTCATATTGGCATCAACCTGGAGCCACTTGGGAAGAGGGAACCTCAACTGAAGAAGTGCCTTCATCAGATTTTCTCAATTGCTGACTGATGCCTATTGAGGGTGGTGCCATCCATAGGCAGATGGGCCTGGCTGTTGAAGAAAGGTAGTTGAGCAAGCTTGAGAAAGCAAGCTTGTATGTATAGTTTATCTCAGGTCAGGTTCAAGCTTCATGCTCCTACCTTGGTTTCCCTTGGTGATGGGTTGTGACCTGTACATGTACGTCAAAGTCAAATAAACCTTTCCTTCTCAAGTTGATTTTGGTTAGAGTGTTTTGACACAGCAAAGGAAAGCAAATTAGAACAGCTTTGCTTTTTTAAAAACATTGTATCACCTGCTCTCAAAGGAAAAATATATGTCACTCTTGAAGATGTAGAAAAATGTGAACTAACAGTTCCAAGATTGTATCATATCTGCAAGTTGCAAGGCTCTTTGTTACCAAACCAAACCAAAACAGTAGCAGACAGCTTTGCTACTCACATTTCCTTCTTTGAAGATCCCAAGCACATTGGATGCTGCTGCCATTATCAGCAATGCTGAAGAAAGGCCAACAATGACAAGGAAGAGATGGCTGTGATGGACTGGACTGTCCAGTGCCTCCTCCTCCAGCAATTCCTAAATAAGTTAATGTAGCTCAGGGCTTGTCTGACAGAGAAAGCAAGCTTAGACCACAATAGGGGCAATGATATCATTGTCCTGTGAATGTATCATAATGGGCATTTGAAAGAGGAGAGAGGGAATGTGATAAATTGTTAATAGTTGCAGAAGACTTGTGTAGACTGCTCATTGGTCATATTGTCTATTCTTGTCACTTTCTCACAGATTTTAAAAATTTGAAAATAAAAAGCCAAAGAAGATGGAGGCATGGCTCAGGAGCCCCAGCTACTCTTCCAGACTACCTGGGTTTGATTCCCAGCACCCACATGGTAGATCATAACCATCTATAACTTCAGTTGTGGGAGATCCAACACTCTCTTGTAACCTCCACATACACCAGCCACACACATGCATTCAGGCACTCATTCACATTTAAGAAAAAAAAAAAAAAGCCAAAACAGCCATAGAACCAAAATTCCTTAGGAATAATCAAGAAATCATGACAAAAACGATAAGGTGCTTGAAATCAGGTAGATGTGGACTAGAGCATATATGATTGTTGTGGGGTCACAGGGCCTCCCTGGGGTTTCTTCTTTGGGGGGAATCCAGTGGCAGTCTCCCCAACAGTTTATGGGCAGATTTACTCACCCTTGTGTAGTTGGTCAGTTTGGCGATGATAATTTGTTTAGATATTTGAGGCAGGGTCCTGTGCTGTTCCCTTTGGGGGATGGGGTGAGTAGGCACAGAGCCAATGACACAGACTCTGGGAGGCAGGGAAGGGCTGATGAATATGCATCTGCTGGTGTGATGTGGCTGCCTCTCATTGGTCCAGGTCATCTCAGATCATGTCTCAGCTGCTGTTGCTAAGGCCCTTAGGCAGACCCAGGTTGGCACTCAGGAAGTATCTTATGCACATGCTCTCATTCCTGGTTTGGGCCTGTTGACCCTCAGGCCTGTTAGGGCTGAATCATCCCACAGATATTGTCTTAATTACAGTTACTATTGCTATAATGCAATACAATGACCAAAAGCAAGATGATGAGGAAAGGGTTCGTTTGGTTTACACTTACACCTCATAGTCCCTCACTGAAGAAAGTTAGTACAAGAATTCAAGAAGGACTAGAACCTGGAAGAAGAAGCTGATGCAGAGGCCATGGAGGGTGCTGCTTACTTTCTTGTTCCTCCTGGCTTGCTCAAACCTGCCTTCTTAGAGAACCCAGGACCACCAGCCCAGGGATGGTACCACCCATCCTGGGCTGGGCCCTCCCCCATCAAAAAACTAAGAAAATGCCTTATAGGTTTGCCTACAGCTGCATCTTATGGAGGCATTTTTTCAGTTGAGGTTCTCTCAGATAACTCTAGCTTGTGTCAGCTTGACAGAAAACTATCCAGCACAGATATTTTGAAAGAGAAGTTATTCCTGGCTCCAGAGGCCAGCAGAACTTTGTTCTAGCAAAAGGTAGATGGACATGGTGATTAGCATGGACTAGCTATTTAGCTAATATTATTTAAAATAGGTCTTAGAGAAAATAGTATATTTCTCTTCTGTTTGGCCAAGAAGTTTTTTCTGGGTTTGCATTTGGTGTCTTGGAAATGTTACAGAATAAAATTCCCTATATTCACTTTCAAGGAAATGCCAGAGAAAGTCATTTTTCTTACAGTTGAACTTCGTCTTTCAATTTTTGTATAAGTGTATATGAATGTATTCATGTGTGTGTGTGCACTGTGTCCATGTGGAGGCCAGAGAATGACAGTGAGTGTCTTCCCAAGTTTCTTTCCATTCTATCTCTACCTCCTCACTCTTGCCCATAGATCCAGCTTTTTACATGAATGCTGTGGATCCAAATTCAAGTCCCTTTCTTGCCCACTGGGATATTGCCTCAGTCTCCCCACCTGATTATGGAATTCCTGAACAGTGGTCAGAGGTGTTATCATCAGTCAGATGGACAGCTAAGTCAACTTGGGCTTCTCTCATTTAGCTAGACTCATGTTCATGAAAGGAAATAGTTCCCCAGTGCTTATAGAAAATAAAATGTTCTGGAATGAGCTTAGAAACAAAAAACAGTTTCTTAATATTCATGGTCTTTAATCAATTATAATTCTATTAATAACTAATGTGAGAGGAGGTCAGCAATGGAGGTGGGTTCCCTGTGGGGTGGAGGACAAAACTGTATTATTTGATAAAAGTAGGAGTTGAACAAACTGTTCCCAGAGAATCTGAACTTCTGACTGTTTCATTTCAATATTTATGTCTTGAATTATGACTACATAAACCTCCCATATCTTAAGAGCAAGCTTTTAATCTGTTCCTTCACCATCTCATTGCATCAAGAAATACTCAGTACTCTTTCATTTCATATTCTTATCATGAAGGTAGTATAAGGCCTTATTTATTATTCTCAGTATTTATAACTTGTACTTATCTGTTTATGTTACTTTCTGTCCAGGTCCCTCCTATTATCTCTATTTCTAAATCCTCTTACGGGCATTAGTTGGAGTCTCGCATGTTAGCTTCAGATATACCATCAGGTCAAATATGAGAATCTATGTTTGCTTAAAGAGCAGGTAAAACAAAACATAAAAGCTCCAGAGGAAGGGATGGAGATTTCAGTGAGAGAACTGACAGTGTCAGCCGAACGGCATATGGCCACCTCCTCAAGGACTGAGGACATATACCATCAGCTCGGTCATTGTAAATAGGCTTTTATCTGCATGTGGCATGTGGCTATTTCCCAAGAAGCATGCATGACTATCAGCATCCTGGGGTGGACCTCGAGTAAAGTAAAGTCTGGAAGAAAAAGGCAGGTAAAGGAGGCAGCAGCAGTTATTCCATGAGCTCTTCAAACAAGAATAATTTGAGCGTGAGTCAAGTCAAGCATGTTGAGAACGTTTATTGCTACCAGTTGAAATTAAAGAAGTATAGAGTATCTTTGGCAAGGGTGTGCTGTGGTGACAGCCTTTGTTACCCAGATGCTGTTCACCTCAGCCTCTCAAGACACCTCGGTCGGTCAGCCTGCTCCCTAGGGTCTAGTTTTGCTGCACAGTTTGAAGCCTCTTCAGTTTCGTTTTCTGCCTCCGAGCAGTTCTCAGTTTCTTAGTTTTTAAGAAGTTGTCTTCTAGTTGGTATAGAAAGTCTTCAATTCGTCCGACCTAGAAGTAGTAAACAGAAAGAGGTCTTTGCTTGTTTTTTGGGCATTCTAATTTGAATGTGAAAGGTCTCCAAAGGCTCATGTGTTTGAACCCTGGCTATTGTGCAAGGTCTTGGGACACTTAAGAGGCGGAGCCTCACTAAAGGAAGTGTATCACTGAGGGTGAGCTTTGAGGCTCGGCTGCCTGCTGCTCTCTGCTTCCTGACTTAGACACAGTGCGATCAGATGCCTCCTGCTCCGGCAGCCATCCCTTCCCTGTCGTGGCAGACTCCATCGCTTCTTCTTCTTCTTTTTTTTTTTTTTAAATTTAACTTTATTTTATGAACATTGATGTAAAGGTGTCAGATCTCCTGGAACTCGAGTTACAGACAGTTGTGAGCTGCCATGTGGGTGCTGGGAATTGAACCCTGGTCCTCTGGAAGAGCAGCCAGTGCTCTTAACTGCTGAGCCATCTCTCCAGCCCCGTCCATCGCTTCTGAAACCATGTGCTAAACTAGAACCCTCCTCCCTTAAACTACTTCTTTTGAGGTGTTTGGCTACAATAATGATAAAATTAACTAACATAGAGCCTTGGAAACCTATGAAAATGAAGAATTTAAAATTCGTCACAACCACAGGCCCCGTTCAAGCACAAGGAGTAGAGACAGCGTTGGTAGACAGAAGGGAAACAGGTTTCTATTTCCGGTTCCCTTGCTTTACTCTGCAGGCCTGCAGATGCTGGCTTTTCTGCTCAACCCATACAGTGGGGATGGAGAGGCATATCACTTCCACATTCTTTCTGGCAGCCGTTGAATAAAGGGATTTCAAAAGACTGCATGGTGAAAATGTAACCTTAGCAGTTTTCTCCAGCGCTTTATGAAACCAAGAGAAAAAATGAATCTGCTCTCTCAAAGTTGGTAAGCCTAGCATTTCTATAAAAGGACCCTGGCCAACACTGGAGAAAACTGGATATTCCACATAGTCTTGGCAGGAGCCATTGCTCTCTGAAATTAAAGGAAAAATTTGAAAGTACATTTTATTTAAAAAAAAAAAAAAGTCACACTCTGGGACTAAGGTGAAACAATGACACATTGACATACAGAAAAATAATTCTTGAGAAAAGAAAAACTACTAGCCCTTTTCAAAGAAAATCTGCAATTATCCAGTGGTAGCTGGCTAGATATATTTTATAATGTTTGTCTGAAAAACTAGAGGATAAAAATTTTCATATATGCTGAATTGGGCTTTCATGAAAGTCGGTAGATACAATTCATACTTAGCCTTGCCTCGCTAGATTTGCACATTGTCTTAGTCTAACATCACTCACTACAGAGCTCATGGTCATTAACTTAGCTCAGAGCGGGGGCACTTACTATTCAAGGTACCATCTACTTAAGATAAAAGCACTTAGAACTTCAATTTTCCAATTTTGAGTCCTGCTCTTAAACCATCTGATTTATCATTCAGGGCTATATCCAAAAGATAATTTGGATTGTCAAAGTGAGAGTAATAAATGGCTGCACTCATCTGCATGTTAGGCTAAGGACACATCACTCCAGGTGATATAAACTTCGGCTGGGTTCCTTAGGAAAACAGATAACTTATTTATGCAAAGCAACTCTTTCCGAGAACCTTTTCGAAGTTACATCAGGTAAATGTCTTCAAAAGCACATTGTCATTTATGACGTCTTGTCCCTGCAGGAATCATCAAAATAGCCTGGAGTCAAGCCACTGTTTTATGTATTCCATGTATTTTACACTATCCAATTTTCATGCAACTAGTGAGTAAAAACAAAGAGAAAAACAACAGCAACAAACCAGAGAAGTCATTACATACAATCACACAAACACAATGGCTGACACTGCGTTTCTTTGGTAGTTGAGTTGGTGACTCCTCCCTGTCATTTGCGCTGACAATGTACCCTTGTCGACTCTTGACAATTACAGTGTTCCCAACTGGCTCAAATACAATTTGAAATGGCAATTATACCTCAACAAAAACAAGCCTTCTCCAACAAGAAAAAAAAAATCATGCAAAAGTGAGTGCTGCTTTCATTTTTGTTTTTGGCAATAGTTTTAATAAGAGCAGTGTTGACTAAATGGGTGCCCCTTCATTAAAAAAAAAAAAAAAAAGACAACGATGTCTGAGTGTGGTTGCACAAGCCAATAATCCTAGCCTGTGGGAGTCTGAGCCAGGAGGATTTTAAGTTGAAAGCTAGCCTGGGCTACAAAGGAGATCCTGTCTTAGGGAGGAGAGAAAAAAAAAAAAAGAAAAACAAAAGAAAATAAAGAAAAATGCAAGCCAAGTCAGCGTGGTAGATAATGGGAGACTGGAGCCAAGTGGTTTAGCTTGAGCACTGATGTGGTATGCTCCTGGCCCATCCAGCCTGTCACGTGTTGCTCTTTCTGTCAATCTCACATTGACATGAAATGATCCCTTTGAAATAAGTCTGGCCATGTCTGTCTTGGTTAAAATACTTGAAATGGATTCCATGTGGCCACACCCATCCCAGTGGACCTGTTCCATTGCTCTCTGCCAGTCCATCTGCTTCATCCGTGTGACACATCTCTCAGTCACCCTAGATACCAGGTGCCTCTGCACCCTTGACCCTCCTGGGGCTCTGCTTTCTGTGGGACCCCATTTCCTTCGCACTTCTGGGTAAACGCCAATGCCTCTGTGGAGTTCTCCTCTCCTAGTCAGCCCAAGTTGTGCCTTAGTAATGTATTCCTGCAGCCATTCATTCATCTCTGCATATTACATGTTGTTTTTAAAACAGTTTTAGATTAATCTTATGTATATGAATGTTTTGCTTGCATGTACATATGGGCACCATGTGTGTGCCTGGTGCTGTAAGAGGCCAGAGAGGGCATTGGATCCCTTGGAGTTGGCCTTACAGATGGCGGTGAGCCACCATGTGGGTAATGAGACTCAAACCCTGATCCTCTGCAAGAGCAATAAGTGCTCTTAACTCTTAAGCTCTTAACTCATCTCTCTGGCCCCAGTGTTACAAGTTTTATTCAATAGTTTATGGTAACTTACATAATATCCGTTTTGTGAAACTGAATCCTATATTATTATTTTCAAAACCTAGGATATGACGGATCCCCAGCAATCCTTCACTTTCTAGTAAGGGAGTTGAGGAGATTCAGAAATCAGTGTTTTTTCCCACACTCCTACTGATACAGGTGTTCAGCATAACAGGAGGTTTTCTCTCCCCTTGTAGGATTAACAGACACCATGTCCAGTGCCCATCACTCCGTCACCATTGTCTAGTGTCCAGGCTGTCAAGGCAATGAACACACGGTGAACTTGGCATGTTTGTTCAGCCCCGTGACGACTCAGCGGGCTTGGCTTGTCCTGTCCTTGCTCTGTGTGCTCTCTGGGCCTCAGGTCTTACCGATGTTTTGTATTATAAGAAGGGCATCCCAGATAATTCCAAGGCCACACCCAGTCATGAAATTCCCTGACTTGGACTCAGGTGAGATCTGGGTGGTCTGGTCTGTGTGTGTGTGTGCGCGCGCGCGCGCGCGCGCGCGCGCGCACACACACACACGCACACACACTTTCAGAGGTGGGGCTATTCCCTTAGATTACACCATTATACCAATGACACAGTAGTCAGTAAAGTAAATCCATTTGTGCTTCTGTACTTACTGAAGGACAGGAGAGCTGCAGAGTATTTTAATAAAGCTGGGTCTTTATTTTCCTTTTTTAAGTGAAAAAAAAAAAAGAAAAATGCTGGTTGAAGGGAAAATAGATTCACATAACTAAGAACAGATTGCAAATGATAGAAATTTCTATAAGGCCCTTAGGGAAATGAAACACAAAGAATACACAAGGAAGTGACAAAGAGAAAATGCTTGTTTGGCGGCATGGGGTTTTTAGTCTATCTTTTTGGTACATCATCTATTTGCTTAGCAGTGTCAGGCTGCTTGGCCACTCTGCGTCCAATATTGCCATTTGCAAAATGGGCAGGTGACATTTCCTTATGTCCACGTGTGTCATTGCTGACTTGGCACTGTGGTGACGTGGGTGATGGACTGATGGTGATTGCAGAGAGTTCTGGATGTCTGATGACTGCGGGGATCTGAAGTTCTCAGGGGGAGGGCAGGCTCTAGTCTACTCTGTGGATGTTGGTTATCAGTTATATCAGAGTTGATAAATTGTCATTAGGTAGGGTTTTGTTTTGTTTAATTTTGTTTAGAGATAGGTTTTCTTGTGGTCCAGGAAGACCTCAAACTTGTCATGTAGCCATCACATCTGACACTTGGTTTACATGGTACTGAGGATCTAACCTAGGGCTTCCTGCATACTAAGCAAGCACTCTACCAACTGATCTACATCCCTTGCCCTCTTAAGACCTTGTAATTCATATCTAAATACTATTGTTACGAGTTTCAACATAAATTAATATAGATTGTGTTTCTCTTGAACTTTGTTAAAATCTTAACTTCTAGTATTTCAGATACTTAGTCTTAATTTTTATTTATTCATTAACAATTTAATAGATGTGTACAATTGATCTTGATCCTATGCCCCCTAAACTGTCCCCTCTTCCTCTCCCAGATGCTCCCTCTGACACTTATCCTCATCACCTTCATGTCCTCTCTCTCCCTTTTTTTGATAGTTTGAATAAGAATGGCCTCCATAGGCTTATATATTTGAATGCTTAGTCATCAGAGAGTAGCCCTATTTGAGAAGGATTAGAAGGTGTGGCCTTCTTGGAGTAGATGTAGTCTTGTTGGAGGAAGTGTGTTATTAGGGGTTGGCTTTGAGGTTTCAAAAGCCCAAGGCAGGTTCAGTGTTTCTCTCTCTTTCCAACTATGGATCAGGATGTACCGCTCAGCTACTGCTCCAGTGTGTACCTGCATGCTGCCATTCTTCCTGCTATGAAGATAACAGACTAAACCTCTGAAACTATAAGCAAGCCCCAATTAAATGCTTTCTTTTATAAGAGTTGTCTTGGTCATGGTGTCTCTCCACAGCAAGAGAAGAGTAATTAAAACAGAAGTTGGTACCATGGACTGGGGTTTTGCTGTGACAGACCTGACCATGCTGTGTTTTTGGAGGACTATGGAAGACTTTGGGATCTTGGACTAGAAAAGCAGATGGGTACTTTAATTGGGGATTAATGGACTATCTTAGTAGGAGTATGGAAGACAGTGCCGGGGACAATTTGAACTGTGGCAGCCTAGATCAAGATGTTGCAGAGGGGAAGAATAATAGAGTGGCCTAGAGACCATTCTTGTGATATTTTAGCAAAGCATGTGGCTGTGTTTTGCCCTTGTCCTAAAAATCTGCCTGAACCTAAATTGAAGACTTTTGTATAAATGACATCGGCAGAGGAGAGTTCAAGACAGCCTAGTATTGACTGTGTCATATGGCTATTAGCGGCCACTCTTATGCAAATCTAATGAAAAAGAGCAAGCTGAGGAATGAAAAATACAAAACGTACAGTTTGAGGGGAAAAGGAGCACCAGAAAAATGTAATATTGGAGTCAAGTTCAGTGTTCGAGGAGATAAAGAGTTTAAAGAAAAGCCTGATGCTAAAGAGAATAAAGGGAGTGGTGACCTCAGAGCAAGACCCACACAGCTAAGCTTCCAACTGTGAAAAGGAATTACAGGAAAGCTTAAGCAGTGAAGAAAACCATCAAAAACAGAAAGCTGATGAAAATGTATTTGAAAGAGGGGCCAGGAACTTGGCAGCTTCAGCTTTGTGGAGAAGGGGTTGTAGAATCTCCCTCTGTGGCTAGGGGAAGCCACTGTAGCCAGACGTGTGTCAGAGGTGTCCCTGTATGGAGGCCTAGAGAGGCCATTGTATAAAGTTGTGAAGGTGAAACCCGGATTTAATTGGAGACTCCAAGGTGTTGGAGATGCCAGAATTGGGGTTGCCTGCCAAGGAAGGCTGCAGACAGTGCCTGGAAACAGAGAGGGGGTGTGTGTTGCAGTCAGCAAAGCTGAAAAGAGTTGGAGATCTGAAGGGTATTTGACATCAGACATGGAGATGCAGAGTTTAGTGTTTGCCCTGCTGGTTTTTGGTCTTGTTTTTGTCCAATACTTTCTCATTATGCTCTTTTTTCTCCCTTTTGGAATGGTAACATATGTTCTGGGACATTATATGTTGGAAGTATGTGATCTGCTTTTTGATTTTGATTTTATAGGGGGTTACAGTTAAGAGATGGCTGTGAGTCTCAGAGAGCCTTTGAATTTTGGGCTTTTAAATAGTGTTGAGATTGTGATTTAGACCATGGAGACTTTTGAAGTTGGACTAAATGCATTTTGCATTATAATATGGCTATAAACCTGTAAGGGTCAGAAGTGGAATGTGGTGGGTTGAATAAGAATGGCCCACATAGGCTCATATATTTAAATGCTTAGTCATCGGTGAGTGGCACTACTCAAGAAAGATTAGGAGGTGTGGCCTTGTTGGGGTAGATGTGGTCTTGTTGGAGGAAGTGTGTCACTGGGGGTGGGCTTTGGAGTTTCTAAAGCCTATGCCAGGCCCATGATCTCTCTATTCCTGTTGCCTGTGGATCCAGATGTAAAAATTTCAGCTACTTCTCCAGTACAAAGTCTCCCTGCATGCTACCATGCTCCCCGCCATGATGATAATGGATTAGACCTCTGAAACTGTAAGCAAGCCCCAATTAAATGCTTTCTATTGTAAGAGTTGCCTTAGTCCCTTTAATCCCAGCACTCGGGAGGCAGAGCCAGGCAGATCTCTGTGAGTTCGAGGCCAGCCTGGGCTAGTGGGAAAGGCGCAAAGCTACACAGAGAAACCCTGTCTTGAAAAACCAAAAAAAAAAAAAAAAAGAAAAAAAAAAAAAAGAAAAAGAGTTGCCTTAGTCATGGTGTCACTTCACAGCAACAAAACCCAAACTAAGACACTCATCAAGTCAAAGTCGTGCAGCCTGCTGAAATGTTGACTGGTTTCATTGGCTGGATCTTTTGCAGGTAACCATTGCTGCTGTTGAATTCATGAGTGCAGTAGTCATGGTGTGTCCAGAAGACAGAATTTCACAGCACTATTCCCATTCTCCTGCTCATCCATTCTTTCTGTCCCCTCTTCTGTGAAGCTCCCTGAAACTCGAGACAGTTGATATAGCTTTGTTCCCTTTGTGGTTAAACACTCAACGGTGATTTATTCTTTTTTTTGAATCAGAGATACTCTTACACTGGTAATCAAATCAGACTGGGGTCATTCTAATCCAAAGTGACCAGTGCCCTTTTGAAAGGAAGAGCTTTGGAGATGGCACTCAGGGAGGAAGTCAAGTGACAATGAGAGTACAGACTGGGTGTTGTTCCTGCAAGCCAAGACCCCACAATGGCAACTGGAAGTCCCAGAAGCCAGGGGAGGAATGCAACAGAAGCAGACCCTCTTCATGGCACTCAGGAGGAACTGGCCTTGTGTGTGCTTCCTTTTCAGACTCTTAGACTCCAGAACTAGGCATTTACTCCTTCCATCTAAGCCACTCAGTTTGTGGCATTAGGCCTCACAAGTGAATTTAGCCGATTAAGTAACCCACAAAGAGAAAGAGAGCTCAAATTAGTTACAGCTTTGTCCTCAAGCATGGCTTTGATCCTCTTAGTTCACTTTCCGTAGTTTTGAAGAATCCTCATTTGGTTGGATCCCCCTGCACAGGTGCAGTCAACAGCTTGGGAAACGGGGTGGTCGGCAAATAGCGGCAGTGTGAACTCTATCTCAGGGCCTAGAGAGATGGCTCAACAGTCAAGAGCGCTTGGTGTTTTTTCAGAGAACTGGAGTTCATTTGGCAGTACCAGGTCAGGCATCTCACAAGGGCCTCAAACCCCAGCTTCAGGGCATCTGATGTCCTCTTCTGGTCTCTGTTAGCACCTTGCACTTGTGTGCACACAATCATATGTATACAGAAATACACAACTGAAAAACAACATAGATCTTTTTGAAAAAAAGAAGTCTATCTCAAACACGAATGAGTGGTTACATTATCCAAATAAAGAAGATGCTGAGTTTGGGGCTTCCTGTTAGGTCTCAGGTCGTCTGGGTCTAAATGGGTTTGCTTGCAGATGGTTATGACTCAGGAACTGGTGGGTGAAAGGAATCAAAAAAAAAGGAAAGAAGGGAAAGGAAGGAAGGAAAGAAGAAAGGAAGAAAGAAGAAAGGACTATAAAAGATTTTGCCTTTAGAAGAAAAAGAATAAGTAACCAGAGTCAAACTCTCCAGGAATAAATATCAGAAGCACGCGACTGGAGCGTTGGTTACAGAATGCGAATGTGTTCTCAGTGATTAGCAGTTTGGGCCAAAAATCCTCTCAGCAAAACAGATATTTCACTCCACCACAGTGGATTTGATTACATGAGTTCCTTTGCTCTGTTCCAGCTTAATTTCCAGACCAAATGCTTTTAAATATTTATCACCCTTAATGGTTTGAATTTTAATTCTTATTAGAATTACAATTATTTTCAAACATGCTTGAAATTAATTTCTAAAATAAGCTCAGTTTCTGAAACACCATTGTTGCTGCAGTTGCTCTACCTTTTGGCTAGTATTCAGTCAGATCCTCATGCTTCTCTTCTTACTTAGTGGATTTGTTGTATTATACAACATGCGAATCTCAGGTACCTAGTCCAGAAATGTTAGCAAACACACAAAAAACTCCATGCCAAAATACATACCAACTGATTGAAAATGCCCACTATGACAATATTTTTTATCTAGTATAGAGTTAAAAAAATCTTATTATTGAACGTTGCTATCACTTTGTCCAAAGTTGCATGCTGTGGCTTGAACATGGGCATCTCCTGAACATTCTCCACTGAAAACCTTCTTGAGGTCATAGTAAGGAAGGTGGTGGCTGGAGGCTGGAGAGATGGCTTGGTGGTTAAGAGCACTTACTACTCTTGCAGAAGACTGGAGTTTGGTTCCTAGCACTCACACCAGGTTGTCTTACAACCTTTTGTAACTCCAGCTCCAAAGGATCTGGCACTCTCTTTTGGCCTCCGTGAGTACCTGCATGTATATGCACATACCTCCCCATGTACATAATTAAAAATAAAGCTTAAAAAAATAAAGAAGATGGGGCTTTGGGAAAATGATTGGATCATAGAAGGAGGGCCCTCATGATTCACTGCTCTTAAAAACAAAGCCCAAAGGAGCTTGCTTGTCCCTTCTTTCACATGAATCTCCCCCTGCCCCCCGCCATAGTCACACAGTCACACATACGGACACACACAGACACACACAGTCACACACATAGACATACAGTCACATACACAGACACACACAGTCATGCACACAGAGACACACAGACACACACAGTCACACACAGACATACACAGTCACACAAACACATACATAGACACACACACACATACAACACACAAACAAATTTCTGTCGTATGCTATTCAGACTATGGTATTTTCCTATAATAACTAAACAGACTAAAAGTCCATCATGATTTTTTAAAATAATTCATCTTTTAGAGTTTAAGTGCAAAATTTCTTTGAAGATTGAATATATTTTATCATTACTGTTATTATTTTTGAACTTTGAACAGAGTCTTACCATGTAGCCCTGGCTGACCTCAAACTTGCTATGTAAACTGAGTCAGTCTTGACCTTGCAGCATCTTTATGCCTCTGCCTTCTGAGTGCCGGGACTACAGGCATGCACCACAGAGCTGAACGTGTGCTATCAAACTTTTCATTTTAAGAGAACGGAGATTTGCATTCACTGGTAAGCAGCAGCTCAGGAAGAAGCTGTGTTCTTTTGTTCCCAGGTCTCACAAGGGTAATTAACATCCTGAACTACAGAGGAACACAATAGTCAGTGTATTGACATTGATACACACAAGCAAGACACAGATTTTGCATGTTTTTGAATAGCCGCCCATTTTTCTCTCTCTGTTCCCTTCTTTAACCTGTCAACTACTAATCAGTTCTGTCATTTAGAAGATTATCTGATGGACCCATTATCTCATTCTATTCTCTTTGGGAGGTTTATTCTGACAAACACATCTGTTTGTTTCTTCTTACTGATGGGCATGATCAAATGGTCTAGATAAATAGTTGGGTGAGTCATTTACCCTATGAATGATGATTAGATCATTTAAATGTTGGGGCTACTATGAATTAAGTTGGCATGAATGTTTCCCACCTGGTTTTGTGTAACTGTAAGTCTTCATTTCTCTGGGATAGATGCCCAGGAGAGTAATTAACAGGTCATGTGGTAGCTGCATATTTATTTTATCATGTTAAAATATATTAATTATGCAAAATAATGGATTTAGCACTGTTTTTATACATGCATAAAATATATGTTGATTGTATTTACCCCCACTCTTCCTCTTCATCTCTTCTCCGTTCAGTGCATTATTTTTTTTTAATGAAATGGTCATATTCTATTCTAACTTGCCACACCATTTTTCCTTCCCATTAGCAAAGCTCATCTGATCCAATTCCTTACATCTTCACCAGGATTAAATGTTGTCAATATTTTTATTTAAGCCATTTTGACAAGTATGTAGTGACTTCTTGAGGTTTTGTTTTTCAGGCTATCACATGCTGCTGACCTTCATTTTCTTTACAGGTGAATTTTGAGAATTTTTATGTACTTAAAAATTAGGTAATTTATTTTTGAGTCAATGTCTCGCTATAGGCCAAGCTGGCCTTGAACTCACAGTCCTCCTGCCTCAGCCTTCTAAGAGTTGTGATTACAGGCATGTGCCACCATTCCCAGTTTATATATGCACGTGTGTGTGTGTGTGTGTGTGTGTGTGTGTGTGTGTGTGTGTGTGTATGTGTGTGTGTGTGTGATTATACACAGATATGTTTATATATGTGGTTTTAGAACCACATTTTTCTCACTTTAAATTTATCTTTTCATTTATTTAAGAAACCATTCATAGGGAAAATAAAAAGTTTTTAATTTTCATGAAGTTTAATTTGTTGATTAGATTGTAACTGTAGCTTGGTATCAAGTTAAGGAGATTTTTACACAGATCAAGATCCAGAAGATTTTCACTATTTGTTTTACCTAAGAATTGTATAGCTTCACATTTACTTTGAAGTATATTGCCCATTTTAAGTTAATGCTCGCAGTAGTGATGATGTTATGGTTCTCTCTCTCCCCATGGCTGTTTACATGCTCCCTCTCCACTTGCTGAAAATATTATATTTTGTTCATTGAATTAACTTTGCACTTTTATAACAGAAGCTGAAATTTTTTAATTGCAAAGAATGATTTCTCTTTATTCCTTTAAAAAGACTTGCTTCATTATTTATGAATTCATGTGTGTGTGTCTGTGTGACATGTGCACTAATGTGCAGGTGGCCCTATAGGCCAGAGGGTATCAGATCCCCTGGAGCTGGAGTTATAGGTTGTGGTGGTGTTGGGGATGTCTTTCTGTATGCTGTGAATGTGTGCTGCTCTGATTTGGTTGATAAATAAAATGCTGATTGGCCAGTAGACAAGCAGCAAGTATAGGCGGGATAAGCAGAGAGGAGAATTCCGGGAACAGGAAGGCTGAGAGAGGAGTTGCCAGCCAGACACAGAGGAAGCAAGATGTAAAAGTACCGGTAAGTCACAAGCCACGTGGCAACTTATAGATGAATAGAAATGGGTTAATTTAAGATATAAGAATTAGATAGCAAAAAGCCTGCCACAGCCATACAGTTTATAAGATATATAAGTCTCTATGAGTTTACTTGGGTCTGAGCGGCTGCAGGAGCTGGGTGGACACAGGAAAACTTCAACTACATGGTGGTTTGAAAGAAAATGGCCTCCAAAGGGAGTGGCACTATTAGGAGATATGGCCTTGTTGGAGGAAGTGTGTCACTGTGGGAGTGGGCTTGGAGGTCTCTTTTGCTCAGGATATTGCCCAGTGATCCAGTCAACTTCCTGTTGCCTGCAAGATGTAGCACCTTCAGCTTCAGCACCATGTCTGCCAGCATGCTGCCGTGCTCCCATCATGATGATAATGGACTGAACCTCTGAAACTGTAAGCCACCCCAATTAAATGTCCTCTTTATAAGACTTGCCATAGTCATGGTGTCTCCTCACATCAATAAAAACCCTAACCCAGACACAGGTGGTCTTGAACCACCTGATGTGTATGCTGGGAACCATACTTCTTCGGGTCCTCTTGAGGAGCAGCCAATGCTCTTAATTGCGGAGCCATGTCTCCAACTTCTCCTCATTTATTCTCTAGAAAGATTTGTTTCTGCTATCTTTGTCTAGAAAATTTTTACATGTGTCATTAAACATTTTGCTGAAATTTTAACAGAAATTATATTACCATGTGTATCAGTGTCCAAAGGCCGATGGGAACACTACATTACTGCATCTCTCTCCACTCACTTAGATCTTTGGCTCTTTTCATTGTTATTTTGTAGTTTTTAAGGTATTATACTAATTCTACACAGTGATGGATTTCATTATGAAATTTTCATACTGCTTTGTAGATTTTGGTGAATAAGTCCTGTACATGTTTTGTTAGAGTCCCTGAAAACATCTACTTTGAGCAATTGTTAATGGTCCATCTCTACCCGATTACTGATGGTGTAAATGCAGATGAGCTGTGTTTATGGATCTTCTCTTACAACATTGCTGAACTTACATTATTTTCAGAAGTGCATGTGTGTGACAAGCTATGGGATTGTCTATGCAGACAATCATGTCATTTATAAATAGGGACAGTTTTTTTTTTCTTCCTTGTTGCCTGCACACTCTCTCTTTCTCATCTTACTGCAGTGGTTAGCATTTCCAGCTCCATGTTGGGTATGGGTGCTAAGTACTGACATCTTTGCCTTGCTCCTGATCTAAGGGAAAGCATTAAGTTTTTCATTTTGAAGTGTACTGTTACCTGTGAAATTTTTGCGTGTTTTCTTTAACAATTCAATGAAACAACTTCTATTTCTAATTTTCTGAATATTATTTTATGGATGGCATCTAATTTGACCTTTTTTGCATTAGTTAATATGATCATGTGATTTTCTTGTGTGTGTGTGTCACATGTGTGTAATGTGCAAGCATACGTGTACACATGTATGTGAATGCCCAAGGTTTATGTAGGAAATGGTCTTCAGTTGACCTTCCATCTTATTGAAACTCAGAGCTCCAGGATAAGGCTCCACCTTCCCTAGCTAGCCATATTACAGGCAAGCTGCTATGTCTACCCAGAATTTACATGGGTTCTGGGGATCCAAAGTCCAGTTCTCATGCTTGGGGGACTTATGGGTAACCAACAAGCCATCTCCCCCATAAAAAGTGTGATTTTCTTTTTGTAACTCATTAATATGACAAATCACAGTGATTTTTCAAATATTCATCACCTTTGCCTCTGTGAAGTAAAATATCATTTAGTTAATATGGTATTTTTATATTTTTCCCAATTTTATTTGCTAGTAACTGAAGTGCTTCTTTGTCTGGGCTCACAAGGGATACCGATTTTCAGGTTTGAAAAATACCTGAACAGCTTGTGTCTGGTTTGGTGTTAGAATAAGTCTAGGTTTGTAACAAAAATTGGCAAATGGCTACTTCTTTTGTCTCTGAAGAGAAAAAATCACTATAGAATTGGTGTTAATTCTTTTAAATATAGCTATTACAGCTGTTCACTGAAACCAGATAAGCCTAATGGTTTTGTTTTAGGGAGTTTGTCCTTATAAGGGCATTTGGACCATATTAGGCAAGGTATGGTAAATTCTAGGTTTTTTAGAATTGGTACATTTCATCTGCATATATATTTACTTGGAGTAGTTCCCTATTATTTTTCTAATGTTTGCTATAGTTATAGTGATATCTCATTTTATTTATGTTGGTGACTTGTGTCTTGTTTTTCTTGGCTAGTTTTTCAAAGTGATTAAAATTTTTTTATTAACAAAACGTACATTTATTAAGTGCAATTACCGTGTCCATTCAATTGCTACTCAATGGGGTAGATATTGGAACCTCATGTCTTAGATGGTTGAATGACTTCTCCAAGGTAGACGGGAGGACTCAGGCTTAGGCTTTATCCTTCCTGTCCCAGACACCACCAATCCCTCACTATATGTTCTTTAAAAGGGACAATTGGAGATTAAATTCTTCAACCCCTACTGCTTGCTCATGTGTCATCCTTTTCTCTCTCTCTCTCTCTCTCTCTTTCTTTCTTTCATTTTTTGATCATGGAAGAGTTTTTGCTGCTTGACAGACATTAGCCATTTCCAGGGTGTGTAGTTTCTTAGAACTAGGTGAAGTACATCGAACACGTAGAGATTTACAATGTGCTTCAAAGCAACAAGAGTCTGGGCTAGCAGCAGCTGCTCTCAGGGATGACCCACCTGCACTGCCGCCACCTCCTTCTCCTCCACAGGGTTAATGAGGGCACTGGCCAGAATTCAGCTCAGGTGGTAAAGGCATTTGACAACCTATCAGATGAAGTGATTTAAGCTTTATTGGTCTGTTCAAAGGCCAGCTCTTGGTTGCATTGATTTCCTAGTTTTCTGATTTCAATTTCATTGATTTTTCATCTTATCTTTATTATTTTCTTTGTTTTGCTTGCTTTGTGTTTATTTTGTCTTGTTTTCTAGGGTTTTCAGACGGACCTTCAATTGATTTGCACATTTCCCTCTTCTGATGAATGCATTTGGCATTTCAAATTTTTCTCTTGGTGCTGTTTTTAGCTGTATCCCATGAATTTTGATCTCTTGTATTTTATTCATACTCAGTCAAATGTACTATTTCTATCTATTTTCTGTAGGACTTCATTTTTCACGCACAGACTGGAGCATTTGGGAATTTTCCCATTATTTCTCTGTGGTTGATCTCCAGCTTGAATCCAGCATGGAGAGAAAACACGTTCTTTATGATTTCAGTTCTTTTGTGATTGTCTGTTTTGGTGCATGCTTCACGGGCTGCTGAGAAGGATGGGTACTCTTGTGTTGGTGGGTGGATATGCCTACAAATACTAATGGTTAGATCCTGTTGTTTTATGGTGTTGTTGAGTCATTCCATATCCTAGCTGATTTTACATTTGTTTAGTTGAGAAAAGACGAATTTCCCAAGTGTGACTGTGGCCATGCCTCTCTTCTTGTCTTTCTATCAGCTTTGCTGCTTATATCTTTGCGGCCTGGTTATTAGCACAAGTGTGCTTATGACTTCTTTGTTGATGAAGCAAGCATTTTATCATTGTAGGATTGACCCTTTCTGTCTCTGGTAATTTTGTCTGATAATAGCAACAACTTATTTTTACATATTTTATATATTATTATTATTATTATATATTATTCTTATCTTATGATGTTGTTTTGATATGGCTGGCCTCAGACTTGCTATACAGCCAGGCTGGCATCAAACTCATGATGTTTCAGTCTCTGGAGTGCTGGGATTACAGATGTGCCTACTGTTCCAGTCCCTCTTCACCTTCTTTCCTCTTCCCAATGTTTGTGTGCTGTACCTGCCTCCATCTTTTGATTAATTGCCTGTCCTGTGTATGACATGTGTTTGTAGACAGCAGTGTTAGTCGGTTTCTATGAGAGCTGTTCGCTGGGGCCTGTGGTGAGGCATTATTTCATTGCCAAGGTACAAAACCGGAGGAGGAAGGGTAGGAGCCTGACACCTCACTTAAGGTCGTATTCTGAACGACCAGACCACCTAGTACTCTACATTTCCTAAAGGTCCTACTATAGGTAGGGTGTGTGGGGGGTGGGGGTTGCGTGGGGAAACACACCTTTAACCCCAGCACAGGCAGGTAGATATCTGTGAGTTCAAGCCCAGCCTGGTCTATAAAGCAAGTTCCAGACTCTACATAGTGAGACCCTGACTCAAAAACAACCCCCCTGCCCCCAAGAAAGATCCCATTATTTACCAAGAATAACCAGTCTAGGGATCATATGGACTGTTGGGAACTTTCTAGATCCAAACTAGGCCGGGCGGTGGTGGCGCACGCCTTTAATCCCAGCACTTGGGAGGCAGAGCCAGGCGGATCTCTGTGAGTTCGAGGCCAGCCTGGACTACCAAGTGAGTTCCAGGAAAGGCGCAAAGCTACACAGAGAAACCCTGTCTTGAAAAACCAAAAAAAAAAAAAAAAAAAAAAAAATTAAAAAAAAAATTAAAAAAAAAAATTAGATCCAAACTAGTACATCATATGGTTGGGCCATATTTTACCGTCAATCTCTGTTTTTTATTGGTGTTTTAGGCCATTTAAATTCATATATTTATTGATATGTTAGAGTTGAACATGCTGTATTAGCCAGGGTTCTGTAAAGGAGTGGAACGGATAGAACTGATAGAATTACTATATAGTAAAAGGGCGTTTATTACATTGGCTTGTACAATATCATCTGAGCAGTCTAGCAGTAGTTCTTTCACACTGGGGAGGTTGAGGACCCAGTAGCTATTTAGTCCTGGAGGCAGTGAAGGCCTGAGGACTCCTGACGGCTCTGGTCTGTCTACATAGGTAACCAGAAGAAGCTGGATTCTGATTTCTGGTCTAGCAAAGGAAGACAGCAGCAGCAGCAGGTGGTAACTGTAGCCATAGCAACGGAGCAGATGAACTCACCAACAGGGTAGATGAACTTGCCAGTGATTAAAACACTGATTGGCCAGTAGCCAGACAGGAAGTATAGGCGGGACTAACAGAGAGGAGAATTAAGGGAATAGGAAGGCATAGGGGCAGACTGTCTGCAGCCGCCACCAGGACAAGCAAGTAAGGTACCAGTAAGCCACGAGCCACGTGGCAAAGTATAGAATAATAGAAATGGGCTGAATGTAAGAGTAAGAGCTAGACAATGATAGGCCTGAGCTAATGACCAAGCAGTTTAAATAATGTAAGAGTCTGTGTGTTTATTTTATAAATGGGCTCCGGACTGGCGGGACTTGGCAGGAGCTGGAGAGAAATTCTCCAGCTACAGTGAGACATTAAATCAGTGAGGCAAAAAGCCAAAGTTTTTCCCTTGTATATCCTTCAACGTCATTGGAAGGTGTTGACCATATTCAGAATGGGTATTCCCACTCCAAATAATAACCCAGGCAAGCAAACCCCTCACGGGAGTGGAAGGGATGTGATGGAGTAAAGAGAATGGTGGGCCCTGACCTTCTGGAATACTGAGCCTTGCACTGTCAGGTGCCCAGTGACTTGATGGCAGACCCACAATTAACGATCACACATGCCATGTTATCTTTTGTCCCTTGGTTTTATTTCTGTTTTCTTTCCTTGTAAGTGTTGTAGAATATTATTTTAAGGTGTGTTACTTTTGCTCATGTCGCATTTGTTTAACTCTGTGAAGGCGTGTTCAGCTGTCTGTCTAAACACCGGATGGTTTAATAAAGAACTGAACAGCCAATAGCAAGGCATGAGAAAGGGTAGGCAGGGCTGGCAGGAAGAAAGAATATATAGAAGGAGAAATCTGGGGTGGGGGAGAGAAGAAGGAGCAAGAGAAGGAGGAGGACTCCAGGGGCCAGCCACCCAGCTACACAGCCAGCCACAGAGTAAGAAAGATATACAGAAATAGAAAAAGGTAAAAGCCCAGAGGCAAAAGATAGGCAGGCTACTTTAAGTTAAGAAAAGCTGACAAGAAACAAGCCAAGCTGAGGCCAGGGATTTATAATTAAGAATAAGCCTCCATGTGTGATTTATTTGGGATCTGAGTGGTGGGCCAAAAGAGTAAAAAACAACCAACAACATGTAAGCATTTAAACTCCACTTGATAGATCATCTGGAGTATTTTTGGATTAGTTTTTTCTTAGTTGTTTTGAGTATACACATACACAATTTATCATTTTAAATTTTGTGTAAAATACATAACTATTTGCTTTAAGATCTTTGTCTCCCCAACTTACAATATACTCATCTTAAGTATTTGCTTCCATACAACCAGAACCATATTACATAGTTATCGTTTTTTGCTTTCACCATTAAATACAAAAATGGAAAGAAAGTTTGTTTTTTAATCATAGTTTTCCTTGCTGTGTTTTTTCTTTTTTCTTCCTCTTTCAATTTTATTACTTCTTTTCCATTTAGAGAATTCTTTCAGCATTCTTTTAGGGTAGGTCTTTGGTTGACAAATTCTATGGGTTCTTTATCTGATTGTTTTCCTTCTCATTCCTGAGAGGTATTTCACTGGGTATCACCCGGTGGCTAGAACATACTTTCCTTCCAACATCTGAGAAGTTGTGTGCCACTTACTTCTGTCCTCTAAATTTTCTTTTGGAAAAGCTGCTGCCAGTTGAATTGTTTTCTTTTTTTTCTTATCTGTAATGCAACATCCCTCTAAATCAATGGTTCTCAACCTGTGAGTATGACCCCGTAGGATCACTTATCAGATATCCTGCATATCAGATATTTTACATTCACAACAGTAGCAAAATTACAGTTAGGAAGTAGCAATGAAAATAATTTTATAGTTGGGGGTCACCACAACATGAGGAACTGTGTTAAAGAGTCGCAGCGTTAGGAAGGGTGAGAACTACTGCAGTAAATCTTGTCTTTAGTTTTCAGGAGTTTGACAATGACATATCATGGTGTAAATGTCTTTGGATTTATTTTTATTTTTAAAGTAAAATAGAACAACCAGATTGATACAGTTTCTCAGTTTTTCTGATGCAAAGAGAAATATTAAAAAGAAAATTTAAAACAAATATAAAATCACCCATCCCACAAACTCAAATAACCTAAAAGAGGTCAGCATTGTCTTAACCAGGAAAAGTATCTTCACCTCTGGAAGATGCTTCCATACCATACACCACGTCCTTTTGTTCTTGTGCCCCTGGGCCTTTGGGAGAGGAGCTTTCCCTAAACAGCCCCAGCCCTGGTTCTTATTTGTCATGGGTGTATTTCTCAATATGTCATGTGAAACCAGAAACCAGATCTTGCAACCATGAATGTACATTTGCTCCAGCTGTGCTACTTGGCCAACTCTGTATTTGATTGTGATGTTGCACACCAAGTTCATCTCATTCCTCACTGTGAGGCCCTCAGCCTTGAGCAGGATTTTAATTGGCACATCAATAGATATCTCGGTGGGAGAAGGTTCAACTTCCATCTCTTCCTCTTTGGTTCTGCCACAAATGTGAAGGAGTGAAGGGAGTGGCAGGCTGTTGGCTCCCAGAATTCCATGCTGCACTCTCTTGTTTCATGTTTATTCAAGTTCCTCCTCTTCCTCCTCCTCTACCTCCTTCTCCTTCTCTTATTTCTCCTCCTCTTTTATTTTTATTCCAATCTGGGGAATGAAGGGCTCTGTGCATGCTCGGCAAGCACTCTATGATCAAGTTCTATCTTCAGCCCTTAACTTCTTTAATTTACACCTTTATGTTTTTTGGTTGTTGTTGCAAAATTGGGGGAATTCTTTTCATTTCTTTGCATACAGTTTTGGGTTTTGTTCATTTTTATTTCCTCCTGAAACACTGCTGACAGAACATTAGACTTCCTCAGGTCCCAGAAGCTCTGCTCTCTTTTCTCCCATTAATTCTTTCTTTACTGTTCAGACCAGCTACTCTCTATTGTCCGATCTCCCTCGGCTCTGCTCTTTGCTTTGGAGCCATTAGGGTATTTTGTTTTGAGGCTCTAGTTCTTACAATTCCTGGGTCAGCTGTGGGTTTTTTTTTTTTTTTTATATTTTTGATTCTCTTATGGCTGAGGAAGGAAAGGTTACTGGCTTGTTACTGCTAGGTGGGGCAGAAATACAGGCTCCCTACAGAGCATCTGTGAGGTCCAAGCATGGCAGTCCTTCCTGTCTCTTCACCAGGTTTCAACTGATGCTGTTTCAGCTTGGAGTGACTATCTAATCACAACTCCCCATGTGGCCTTCATTGATTCCATGTATGGAGTGTCGTGGTTTGTATATCAAGCATTCTTTCCCCATTGCTCTTTGTGTTGAAGGCTTGGTTCCCAGCAGATGGCCCTACTGAGAGGTGATAGGGTCGTGGGAATTCTTGGGTTAACCCACTGAATAATTCGTTTGATATTAAAAGAGAAGGTTGTTGTAGTCACTTTGGGTGTGCCTCTGAAAAGAGTATCTCGTATCTGGTCCCCCAACCTTAATGCTTCCTGGATGCTATGAGGCAAAGAGCACCAAGGCCTTCCACCAAGCCCTTCTGCCATGAAGTTTCCCCTTGCCATGGGCTGGAACGCAGTGGAGCTAGCTGACCATGGACTGAAATCTCAAAACTGAAATAAAAACTTTACTCCTCTGAATTTTTTTTCAAGTATTTTACAACAAACAACTGTTGTGCTGTAAAATTTGAGCTCTCCTAGTCTTCCTCCAATACCACATAGGGTGGTGTCTTAGTTAGGGCTTCCATTGCTGTGAAGAGACACCATGACCACGGCAACTCTTATAAAGGAAAACGTTTACAGTTCAGTGATTTCATCTATTATCGTCATGGTGGGATATGGTGGCATGCAGGCAGACATGGTCCTGGAGAAGGAGCTGAGAGTTCTATATCTTGATCGACAGGTAGCAAAAGTGAAAGTGACCCTAGGTGTAGCTTAATCATCTGAGACCTCAAAGCTTACCCCCACAGTGACACTTCCTCCAACAAGGCCACACCTCCTAATAGTGCTACTCCCTATGGACCAGGCATTCCAACACTAGTCTACAGAGGCCATACCTATTCACACTATCGCAGGTAGGAACAGGAAGGACAAGGTGGGAAGATGGTTGGGAGGGTGAAGTTGAATTCTCTCATTTGACCCTTGCTGAAGAGGATGGATTTGGACTAGCAGGATTTCTATGTGTTTGCCTGGGGCAGAGGCATTATTATTCAAGAGTTTTCTATTTTGCTAGGCTATGCCTTTCCTTGTCTGTTGTGGGGAGAAAGGGGGAGAAAGAGGGGCACACAGAGATGGATTGGGACTTGTTTAGGTTTATGCTTGATATTTCTGGGTTATTGATTTCTTTAGTTCTGAGGGTGGAATATAAGACACACACACATACACACATACACACACATACACACACACACATACACATGTAGACTCACACACACACACTTACACATACATAGACACACACACAGAGACACACAGGTACAGACATATACACATACATACATAGACACAGACACACACTTACACATACATAGACACACAGGTACACACATACACACACACACACACACACACACACACACACACACACACACACACACGACTGCATTACCATGTCAATCCCAGGACTCTAACATCTTGATTTTTCTTCCTTTTTTATTCTACCATTTTGACATAAGTTCAATTTACACACAGTATACAGGGATTTTGGTTGTATTTATGGGGTGAATAGGGGAAAACATACTTATTCTATATTTTCAGAAGTAGAAATATGAAAATGAGTTTGTAAAACATGATTTTTGACCCCACGGACCCCAACAAAGTGTAGTTTGCTTCTTCCACTGGTCTGCCCAGGTGCTTCTAAACATTTCCCTCATTATAGTCAAACAAACCTCCCATTATAGACCTAAGGAGTTTTCTAGTCATCAGGAGACCTGGACAGTTAAAAGCCTACTGAATTCCCTTCAACTTCAGAAGAGATGGGCCCCACTTTATCCTGTCTCTAGGTTAAGACTTCTCCCACATATATCCACAGTAAAATTTCTCATTAGCCATTTCCTGAGCCTCAAGAGCCTGTCCCAGAAGAAAATCATTTTAAGAGTACAGGTGTTGTATACAGTTATGATGATGTTGAGGAATACAGAGGTATTTGTTCATATTGAGTTTATATGTGCCTGTGTATACATCTTTTATCCCATTTCCACATGCATTGCTCTAAGAAAGTCATAGTCAGGATGATAAATGATTCATATTTTTCCTCCAGAACCAGATGAAAAGCCACTTTGGTTTTTGCCTTTCTCCAAAAGATGATGAGTGTACTGCACACAAACAAATGGCCTGCAAGTTACTAGCACTCAACTTTGTTAAACCCAGTTTTTAAGCAGAATGGGGCATGCCCTATGGTTCATTAGTGACATGAGCTGTTGTCCGTTATTGTCTTTTTTTTTTTTTAAGATTTTTATTATTTTTAATTTATAATTTATAAATTTATAATTTATAAATAGGTGTCTGCATGTGGGTATGTGCACATAAGTGCAGGTGCCTGTGAAGGCCAGAGATGTCAGGTCCCAGGGAGCTGGAGTTACAGATGACTGAGTCACCTGATTTTTGTACCTAGAACCAAACTGAAGCCCTGCGGAGGAGCAGCAAGTGTTCGTCACAGTTCAGCCATCTTCCCAGCCCATCCTGCTATTTTCAAAAATAGTAAAGGATGGCAAACCTTACTGTATAAAATCATGCAACAGTGTACTGGACTAATGCTCTTTAGTCAAAATCCAGTAGACACGCCCTCTCCTCTACTGCCCCCCCACCCCAACAGCACAATGAATCCTGAAGAGAGGCACTTGGAAAAACTTCTGCAAAGATGAAAATACTAACAGGGTTAGAGGAAAAGGAGTCCTTTCGACTTCTGTGCAGCTACTTCCTTGTGTCAGCTTGTGAGGAGTCAGGCAGGGAGAGAGTTGAGAAAGTGCAGGAGGTAAACACGTGGGTTCAGGGACAGACTCAAGGCCTTCGTGTGAGGAGAGTGAAGTTTAGAGAGGTTACGACAATATGTGCTTATGAAATTTTGTTTCCTTTGAAATCCTGAGGCATCTTAGGATGCTAATTCAGGCGACTCCCCGGAGAGCAGACCTAGAACATCAGTCAGTGAGCACAAGAATGTCCAGACTTTCTAATGTCATGCTCTAGAAGTCCTGAAGTTGCAGGAGGAAGGAAAATGGGGGACTATGAAAGCAACCTTAAATACAGTGTGTCGACAAAGGGCGGGTTCATGAAGAGAGACAGTAACAACAGGCCAGTCAGGGAAGACTTGTGGGTGATGAGGTTTGGGATAGGCCAGGCAGCCACCAAAGAGCAGTGTGAGTAAACTTTCAGATGGACAACAAGCCGTGATCTAGGGACCCACGGAGGATGCCTACAACAGCCTTGCATCACAATAGCCCTGCCATCTGCTCAGCCAAAAGGAAGAATCCACTCTGGTCTCACTGGCTGCTGCAGGATCTGAGCTTGGAGGGGGCAACATTCTTGCGCTGCCCTTGGCACTGTATTTGTCTTACATAAGTGTTTCAGCTGGACATCAGGACTTCAGTGACCTTTGGCTCTGGATTGTTTCCTGGCTAACTTGAACAGTACTCTTTTCCTCATCCTTCAGAGGAACACAATGGCAGCTGTGTCACAGGGTTGTTGCAAGCATTAGATGTTATAACACTATCAAGTGTGTGGCGTGTCCTGAGATTGGTAATATCCACTGAAAATATTTATTATCATCAGTATTAGCTCTATTTTCTGCAATAAAATTTGCAAGCCTGTTCTAAATGATTATGATAGTTAACCCAAGATATACTTCAGTCAGTCTAAGATAGTTGGATAATGGTATTTTGCTAGGTCCACTGGAATGACCTAAAATCCTGGTTAGAAATGGCCGAGCTCCTGGGTATGTGATCCTTAGATGAGGGACACACGATCATCAGACTTGTACTGCAAAAATGTCCTGTCAACTAATCAAAGTTTGAGAAGACACTATCTTCAGTCAACCAGGGTATAAGAGAGCTTCACAGTCTTGGAGGCAAAGCCAAGCATTGGTAGGAAGTGATGGACAAGAAGGAGCTTGTGTGACAGTGTGAGAAAACGCTATAGTTTGAATCTTGACCATCTCTTACAGGCTCAGGTGCTGAAGGCTTGGTCTCTGGTGATGTTACATAGAGGTGGTAAAGTCTTCAGTGGGTGGGGCATAGTGTGCAGGAGTTAGGTCACAGAAGTGTGCCCTTGAAAGGACATTGGAGCCCTAGCCCCTTCCTCTCTTTCTTGACTCTCTCTTCTTTTTCCAGCTATCACCAGGTGAACAGATATCCTCTGCTGTGTCTCTACCCCGATCAACTGCATTGCCCTATGGCCAAAGCAACAGAGCCAAATATCCATGGGCTAAGACCTCTGAGATTGCGAGCCTAAACAAAGCTCCTGTGTTTTGTCAGGGTCATGGAAAGTTGACCAGTGCAACACTTTGTCCTTCCAGACAAAGGAGGAAGATGTTGAGCCTTGGTGACAGCCAGATTCACCATCTGTATGTGAGTACTGCTCTGTGATGGCAAGAACCAAGGCTTCTGGCTTTCCCTATTCCACAGAATAGTCATGGTGTCACTGCCCAAAATTTCAGCTTCTGATGATAGCCACGAGCTTCAGGGAAGCACCTTCCCTACAGAGCCTTGCCTGGAAACCTATAGACATAGACTGTGTTGATTTCAAATTGCAGTGATTCCCCAGGGGTTTTGGTCCTGTCTCTCCCTGCTTCCCTCCCTAGCACAGCTAGTGACAAGAGCATGCAGGTTCCCTCAACGACCTGCAGGAGACTACGGACAGATCTGCTTAGCTGTGCTCAGAGCTCACACCATAAAAGAATATGGGGATATGCTAATGAGGACAGCCACAACCAGAAGTTGCAAGATTCACCGTCAATTGTAATAAATCTGTGCAGACTCTGGAAAGAGCAAGACACACAGGAAAAGCCTGACTGCTGGACAAACCGCTTTGTAAATGAATGGCACCACTGCTGAGTCTTGGAAAAGACAAGAACATTCACGAAACTCCTAACCCACCGTGCATTAGTCAGCCCAGCTGACTGGCCAATGAGTGATGGTGCTGCACGGGTGATCTCTCCCAGAGGAGCCTCTGAAGGATTCAGGGTTGAATGCTGATGTGGAAAGTAAATAAAAGGCTGCAGTTTGCTCTTCTCTCCTCAACCAATTGCCCCCGCCCCACCCCCCAATCTGTATTCACTCTCCTCTGCTCTGCCTCCGCCAAGCCTGCAATGGAATTGAGTTGCTGGGTCGTATAACCCATCACATGTTCGTCTTCAAAGGCCCAATGAGTATGCCTGTAAATGCCGTTTCTGTGTGATGACAATGGGGGTGATATGAAAGTGAAGACTTGAAGATAAAAAGGAACATAAAAATGCAGATCATTCTGAGTACCTTCCTATGGATATTTTGAGGACATGCATGCACTCTGTTTGCTGGATTTATTGAATTCGCTGCATTTTGTAATACTAGATGAATTTTAAAGTGGTTCCCACTTTACAACTACTTCCCGTGAAAGCTCACAGGTCTCAGGTTATATTTGAGGAAACTTCTCTCATTGCTTCCAAAGTATCCAAGTTTATTTCCCTCATTTAGTCTCAGATGAGTGATTCAGAGACAGAAGAGTAAAATAATATGTTATAGCAGGTTAAATTCTGATCTCGTTGAGACTTTAGGCTTTGTATACACTGAGAGAATAACGTTTCATTGCGAATTGTTAAACTCTTGGTTTGGTAGTGAGAAAAATCAGATGTATCAACTTAATATCAAGCTTCTTTCCATATCCCCTCCTCTTTTTTTGGTTAGAGCCCTTCACAAAAGCTCAGTGGAGGGTCTGGAGAGCTGGCTCAGTGGCTAAGATCACATACTGTCCATATCAGATGACTCACAACTCTCGCTCCAGGGGAGTCTGATGATCTTTCCTGGCCTCGGTGGCACCTTCATTCATGTGCACAGGTCTACACAGAGACATATGTCTATCAATAATTAAAAATAAAATCTTAAAAAAAATCCAACTTCAGTCGACTTAAGAATTTGGTGGTAAGTAACAAAATCGCAGGATATAAACGTGGAATGGGCCTGGACATCCTGGTTCTCAGAAGGTGGGGACTTGCTTTTCAGTGTCTCATGATGGAAAGCTACACACCGAAGGATCCTTTACAAGATAGCCTATTAATTAGCTAATTAACTTATTTAGTGTGTATAGGCATCCACGTGCCTGCTGGTATGTGTAAATAGATGCCGTAGCAAGCATAAGGAGACAAACTGCTTTTGTCACTGTGCTTGTCGGGCTGAAGAGCCTCCTGTTGCCATCATCCATCTCTTCTTAGGTCACTGGGATCGTAGGTATGCGCCACTATATGCCCAGCACTGTATGGGTTCTGGGGATTTGAACTCTGATCTCCATGCTTGCATGGGAAGCACTCTACCCACTGAACCATCTCCCCAGCCCAAAAGTCAACTAATTGTAATGCTAAACTAAACCCCAAACTTCATAGTGGCTTCTTCAGCTTACACTGAAACTCTGAGAACCGAAGACACTGGACTAGTGGATAGCCAGATTCCTCTCTGGTTAGAGGCTACCCTGACCCCACACTTGGCCTCACACTTGAGTGCAAGTATAGTGTTGAACACATTGTTGAATGCCTACAATTACTTGGACTTCTGGTGTCATGTGTCCTGGACTTCCATCATGGAGGTTCCAGTACCCAGTCAGCTCAAGCCATGGCTTGTGTTCCTTACTGGCTGTATGAGTTCAAACAACCTGCTAGATTTCTGTTTAATGAATTATACTTTTTACCTGGTGAAGATTAATGAGTTGGTATACATAAACAGGAGAATTTTCCATAGTAAGAACTCAATAAAATATGTTTATTCTTTGATTTTTGGTGGTTTGGCTTTCTAGAGATCTATTTACCCAGAGCTGGGGAAGGGTTGAGACTTTTCTAGCCCACATCTTTATTCTTAGTAAAGAAACTAAGTCCCAGAGAAAGAAAATGGCTTCTTGCCCTAATTTGTGATAGGTTTAGTCCATCTCCAAATTGCTAGTTCAGAGTATGTGATGGTTAGTCTTTATTTTCAACTTGGCTGGATTTATAGTTGCTTAGCAGACATGCCTCTGGGTGTGTCTAGGAGAGCGTTTCCAGGCAGGATTAATTGAGGAGAATCATTCTGAGCATGGGTGGCATCACTCCAGGGAACTGGGTCCTGGACTGAGGGAGAAGGCAGGCGGGACTCTAGTGTTCCTGTCTCTGCTTTTTGACTGTGGACACAATGTGACCAACCACTCCTCACCCCTGCTCCCATGCCTTGCCTGCCAGGATGGATGGCACCCTCAACTGTCAGCCAAAAGAAATCCCCATCCCTTAAAATGCTCTGATCACATCTACAAGAAAAGTAACAAATGCAGGGTATTTTGTTTCTTTTGTAGTGCTGGTCTCTCTTTAAATGCCTTTGCCTTTCTGAGTACAAGATGAATGCTCCCATGTTCCCACCTAGGCTTAAGGCTGGGGCTTCCATTTTCTCTCCCATATCACTGTAATAACCTTGTGTGGCGGTTTGAACAAGAATGGCCTCCACAGACTCACATATCTACTATTCGGTCCCCTGTTGGTGGAGTTGCTTGGGAAGGATCAGGAGGTGTGGCCTTGTGGGAGGCTCGTCACTCCTAGTTAGCCCTCTCTGTCTCTGTCTGCCTCCTACTGGTGGATAAGGGATATAAGCCCCCGGCTACTGTTCCACACCATGCCTGCCTGCTGCCCTTCTCCACTGAAACTGTTAGCACCCCGTAAACTCTTTCTCCTGTAAGTTGCCTTGGTCATGGTGCTCATCACAGCCGTCAAAGAGCATCTGACACCTTGTTTCCTTTGCTCCTTCAACCTATTCTCACCCTAGCAGCTTTCAAGTCTATTTGTTTTTGGGTTTATAAAACATTCTATTTTCTTTCACAACGTATCTCAGTACACGGTTCATTACACAGCAGCTACCATGCTGTCCTTGGAGGTCACACTCCACCTTAGTGTCTTACACTTGCTGTTTCCTTTACTAAAAATGAGTTCTACCTAGTATGTGCACAGGCACCTTCCATTTTCCTATCATGCCCTCCTACTCCATTTTACCCCATATCATATTCTATATTTTTAGGTGGTTTACTACCTACTTCAGTAGGCTGCAAATAGTAGGAGGGCACTGATTTTTTCATGTGTGAGTCTCGAATGTCTAGGACAATGTCTAACAGAATGGAAGTCAAGTGAGTATTTTGCTGTTCACATGAATGAGGAAGGTGTCAGTGGGACTTTAGTGGGATGTTCAAAAACAGTGTTCTTCCTCAGGCACAATTGTTATAGAATAAAACTGAGCAATGTGTGATGTTCTTAACCACACTGTAGATGGGACTTTCCAACATAAGAAAAAGAGAAATCCCTGCTATTTTTAAAATGTGAATTGCCTGGTTTTGTATCTGCATCACTAAAGCAACATGAATGTGTCTGAACCTTGAGTTAATTACTGGAAAGAACTGCTTCACAGAGACAACCCCAACCACCATCCCTCTCCTACAACTCTGGGAAGAAATGCATTGAATTCCAGTGAGTGGGGGCAAAGCACGGCTGTTTGTGGGAAACTTCAGAAAAGACAAAAACACAGACAGGAGGTCAGTGCTCATGAATCGGATTGCAGTGTGATGAGGCTTTTTTATAGACCCATAACAACGTGGAACCCAGGAAACTGTGTGAGGTAATGAGGATTCTGACAGACCCTTTAACTGTGCAGAATGAGCAGCTTCTGCCATAATTCTGCTGCTTCCAATGAAAATTTCAAGTGTTTTCATTAGGTACAACAGCTGTTTCTATTACAGATAACAGATCTCAGAGGTGGCGATGCCGAGATCAGCTTCCAGGGAGCTCAGAACACAGTGTAGCTTGTACAATTAGTTTTTTTTAATTATTTTTTTCCTGCACACACAAATGAACTCTGTAGCAGTAAAAGGAAATTACTTACTTGCTACTGGAATTGTCTGAGAGTGATGCCATCGTCCTTTGTAGAGCCACATTAACCAAATTAAAAGCCTTTGGGAAAAATTTGGCACCCTGCTCTTTCTCATCCATGCCTTCCTAAAAATCTCTTGGGAGCTTCTATTTAGAAAGCCATGATCATTACCAGGGCTTTTAATTTGGAAAGATTGGCTCTTCACCAGTGAGTCTTTCTAGACTCCTACTGGTTGGGTGTGTAGTGTGTGGGTCCCTTGTGTTGTTATTTTGGGACCCTGGACTTCACTGTCTGCCTGACTCCTGCTTGCTTGAAGGTGTGTTTTCCAGTCCAGGATACAGAGCCACTCTGCAGTTGTGCCCTGACTCTGAGATGGTCACCATCATCTCCTTGGTAGTGAAGACTTTCCATCCACTTATGTCTAGGCTGGCCTGTGACTGCTTACATCAGCACAGGATGGCAGAAGTTGATGCAGGGAGATTACTCTTAAAGATTGAATGCATTCACTTCCCTTCTCTTAAATTGTTATCTTGGAACCCAGTGAGATGCTGTTTTAAAGCCTATTTCGTGCCGGAGACCTACATACAGGCAACTGTCTCTGCCGACCAGTGTCAGCTGTCAGGCATGTGACCAGCCGTCTTGGAAATTCACAGATGTCAGACCTATGCACACAAACCATAAGACTGAACCAGGTGCGACAAGTTTTGAGAACCACCTGGTAGAGTCTGATCAGTGTATTGGACTGAGAGACAACAATGATTTTTTTAAACCACCGCATGTAGGGTTGTTTGTTACACAGCACAGACAGCTGAAGTAGGGACAAAGTAAGAAGCAGCAGTCTAGGTAATGCCCATGAACACAGGCACCATGAGCAGTAGCTTACAGACAAGTGCAAGAAGCATTTTCAAAAGATGCAGAAAGATGTTGATCGCTTTTCCATCTTTCTGGCCTGGCCCTGTGAGTCAGTCATTGGGCTGTGGCTCTATGAATACTTGGATTTGAAAATGTAAATATTTACTCAATGGATGCAAATATTTCTGGGAGGTGTACTGTTGTAAACTGGAGTACAGCAACATTTTTCTTCATGCAGGTAGGTAGTAAATCGCTTTGACTAGTGAGTGATTACAGTGGCCATGCTGACCAGACCACACGTAAATGAAAGGCGTGGCTGCAAGCAATGAACTTCACTAACAGAAATAGGTGGTGTGTGGAGTGTGACCTGCAGCGTGTAGTCTGCTGATCCCTGTTCTAAAGTTATTTTGTATAGCCAGTAGAAACAGTTGGTAACGTTGCTGACTCTTCAGTATTGCATTTCCTTACCCTCCAGCTCTAATTCTTTCTGCAGGCCCTTGCTCTCCTTTGCAGGGTTCTCTCCCATAGTTTGAAGTGTGCCCCTTTACAGCTCTTTTCCTCTTTATATGATCCTCCTGATCAGTGTCAGCCACTCAAATGATTTCATTTGGTGTTAACCTGGCCAAGGACCTAGAAACTTACATCTCTAGTCTGTCCTTCCTCCTTGTCATCTTTTTCTTCTTATTTCTTGTCACCTTGTCACCTTCATTCAGTATTTATCCAGAGCCTGAGGCTCCATATTTCCCCTTGGGCATCTTGACAGCATCCAGGTTCAATATACTCTGTTATAAACCTGTATTCTCTCTATTCCAAACCCACCCTTCTCTACGGTCAGCTGTGATCCTAGGGCTGGTTCTCTACATAGCCTGTCTCTGTTTGCCAGCCCTTAGTCTCTGTCACAGGGGGTCTGAAGAGAAAGACATGCTTGCTGCTTCCTCTCTGCCTTCCTTTTACTCCTGTCTTCCTGTGAGCACTTCTTTGGAAAAGCCATGCCCAGTACGGAAACACAGACTGTTTCTAAACCTAGTTTTTCCAAAAGCGACAGAACTCCTCTAAGATCACTGAATTCCCCATCACTCACATATCAGTGGATTAGTGTATCCTCCTCAAAGGTCTGTGGTCTGACCTTTCTAGAAACTTCCTTCTACTTCGGGGACCGGGGAGTGACAGAGCAGCACCTTCAATAAGTGCCTGAGTTGGGCCTGACAGATTTCTAATCCAAATTTTTCAGGGTTAGTCACTCCAACCTCTTCTCTTGGATCTCCAGCTCAACAGAATGGTACTGGTAGTCTTTCTTTTCTTCTTTACCTTTTCAGTTTCTTATTTAACAACTTCATACTTATTAATTTAAAAATTACATTTTTCTCCCCGCCCCCTGTACCATGACATATGCATTGAGGTCACAGGACAACTTATAGGAGTCAGTTCTCTATTTCCACCATGTAGCTCCCTGAAATTGGATTCAGGTTGTCAGTCTGGGCAGCAACTGCCTTTACCTCTTAAATTAAATTAAATCCTCATTCAGCCATCTAGTGTGGCTTTTCCCTCCTGGCTATGCTCTAAAGCAGTTTATACTCTTAGCCAAAAGCTACCCATGTAACAGTTTCTTTCCTCAGTAAATGGCCTCAGAAGGCCTCTCTCTAGCCCCTGCCTCTTTGCTCAAGCAAGTGTCTTGACGCCATTCTTTGTGTTTCTTTATGTGTGGGTGTTTGCCTGTAGATATGCATGGTGTGGTGGTTTGAACGACAATGGCTCTGCTCTCATAAGCTCAAATATTTGAATATTTAGTACTCAGTTGGTGGAACAGCTTGGGAACGATTATGAGGTGTGGCTTTGTGGGAGGAGGTGTGTCTCTAGGGTGTGTTAGTTAGGGTTCTCTAGAATAACAGAATTTATAGAATGACTCTCTGTATATATAAAGGAATTTATTAGAGTGATTTACAGGCTGTGTCCAGCTAACCCAACAATGACTGGCTATGAATGGAAAGTCCAAGAATCCAGTAGTTGTTCAGTCTACAAGGTTGGATGTCTCAGGTGGTCTTCAGTATACACTGGAGTCCTGAAGAAGTTGGCTTCAATGCCAGTGAAGGAATGGACTTGCTAGTAAAGTGAGAGCAAGCAGGCAAAGAGCAAAGGCTTCCTTCTCCCATGTCCTTGTATAGGCTTCCAGCAGAAGGCATGGCCCAGATTAGATCTAGATTCTTCAATGTCTTCCTACCTCAAAGATCCAGAATACAAGTAGATCTCCCCACTTCAAATTAATCAGAAATCCCTCACAGGTGAGGTGTGTCCTCTGCTTTTGGGTTATAGTTAATTACAAAAGCAATCAAATTGATAACCAAGAATAGCCATCATACTGGAGGCAGACTTTGAGGTTTCGCAAGACTTTTGCCATTCTGAGTATGTGCTCTCTGCTTCCTGTTTGTGGATCAGGACGTGAGTTCTCAGCTGCTGCTCCAGCCCATGCCTGCCTGTCTGCTGCCATGCTGGGATGGTATTTGGGGCTTTGGAACTACAAGCCCCAAATAAATCCACAAGTTGCTGTGGTGGTGTGAATGAGAATGGCCCTATATTGGCTCAGGTGTTTGAATGCTTGGTCACCAGTTAGTGGAACCGTTTGGGAAGGATTAGGGGGTGTGGCCTTGTTGGAGATGTGTCACTGGGGGTGGGCTTTGAGGTTTCAAAAGCTTATAAAAGGCTGAATCACTCTCTCTGCCTACCTGCAGATCAGCATCATGCCTGCCTGCCTGCCACTATACTTCCTGCCATGATGATCGTGGACTAGCCCTCTGAAACTGTAAGCCAGTCCCCAATTAAACACTTTCTCTTATAAGTTCCCTTGGTCATGGTATTTGATTACAGTGTTAGAAAAGTAACTAATACACACGAATTCTTTGAATTCTTGGTGCATGTTTTTCACTATGTTTGGAAAAGTTCGTGTGCATGTGCGTGTGTGTGTGTGTGTGTGTGTGTGTGTGTGTGTGTGTGTGCATGTAAAGGTCTGAGGACAACCTTGGGTGCCATTCTTCAGGTACCATTCACCTTTTTTTGGGACAGGGTCTTTCGCTGGCTTGAAGCTCACAAAGTAAGCTAGACTGGCTGGCCTCTGAGTCCCAGGGATCTGCCTGTCTCCACCTCCCCTGTCCTGGGATGACAAATGTTCACCACCACAAGAGGCCTTTTTTAAAAATCGGGATCTGGGAATTGAACTCATGTCCACATGTTCAAGTACTTTACCAACTAAGGTACCTTCCAAATTTTCCCTTTTACCTGAGTAATGAACATTAGTTTTTAAATGTTATAGAAATACCACAGTCATAAAGATAGTTGTCTGACCTCCCAGACCACACTATTCTCATCTAGGTTGTTCACAGCCATCACATAGCCACACTGCTTCTGCCTAGCAAGGTATCTGACACTCAAGTATCTACGAATTGAGTTGATTTTGTTTTCCATGTGTGTCTTCAGAGTTTCAAGTTGATTTCAGAGCACACGCATCTCCTCAGATTCACCAGAGTCCCTCCTGGGTGGGTGTTACTTTTTAGTTTGAAGTCTTCTTTGATTCTTTCCTTTTGTTTCCTGACCTCAGGGTCCCACAAAGGGATGGGAGGAGACTGAATGGGAAGTAGAGCAATCCAGATGTATTGCCCAGGAGAAAGCTGGAGGTATAGCATTACCAGCCCCTTCAGACAGTTCTGTAGTGTCACACGGTACCTGAGTACCTGGGGCCAGCGACAACCTGTAAATGTTGCCTTGAGCACCAGTGACTAGCCATTATGTTTCTCCCCTTCCAAAACCACTGGAGCGCAAGATTCTGGAGCCTGAGCTGGGATGTATTTCCCAAGTGAGTAGAAACAAACAAACAAACAAACAAAACGAAAAACAAAAGACAAATAAATAGTTGAAGAATCAGTAAAAATTCCAAGGAAAAGGGTTTTAAAAATTATCATTACAAATAATGAAGCAACAGATCATTTAAACAGAAAATGAAAAGGAGCATGAACAGGAAGGTTGGTGTGTGTCATGACCACAGTATGTTTGAGGACAAATTAAACAAATCCGTCATTGGTTTCGGCCACACTTCTAGTTCTTTGGACTGCATTCACTTCACAAAGAAGGCAGACCAAAAACAACCCCAGGGACTGCTTTCATTTCTTATTTTATCTTTTCAACAGATTTGACCCAAGGTGGACATTTTCTCTGAGGATGAGACACATTTTTCCTTCAGCTGAGTTTTACCTTTTGGATTGTATTCCACACACGTTCTTTGTCACTCTGTCTTCCTTCAAGGGTGTCCATGGCGTCTGCCATTAGCGACTGCAGCTGTGATACCAAGATAAAAATTATCAGCATGAAATTCACACAGAAATAACTTCTCTAAACACACAGATTAAAACCTAATTAAAAAATCATTTGTACGCTGATGATTTTATTACTCATATTTCCCACCACCTCGAATCTGCTCCAGTCATGACTAAATATTGCTGTACACATAAAATATGGAAACAATGAAAAGATTCTTCCTCCAAATTTGTAGGAAGCATACAGGTTTTAATGTAGTAAGTGTTGATGTTTTGTTAAAAACAGATTTGGGCTGTAAAGAATGACGGCAGCAGTTAATTCTCTCAGGAAATGCCATGTAGTACATGAATGTGTTTTAGTATTTTCTCCTGAGGCTAATGGATCATAATTCTAGGCATCATGAAAAAGCTCTCCAGAGGACAATACTAAAACTGTACTGTTTTACTGCCTCTTAAAAGACTCTCGTTCATTTAAACTCTTTTACTATTGGTAAAATTTTGAAATAACTAATTTTCTTTTTCTTCTTCTTCTTTTTTTTAAAAGGTCCCTTTGAAACAGCACACTTTAACTACAAAAAAGTCATTTGCTATATTCCAGTTGAAAATAATATGATGGGCTAGGAGTAGCGGTGTGTGCCTGCCATCCTAGGACTTGATAGGCAGAGGTAGGAGGATTGGGACTCAAGACCAGCCTCGGGGAGTAATGAGTTTCAAGCCTGGTCTGCATGAGACTTCATCTCAGAAGAAACAAACAAGCAAAAGTCAGCATAGTCACAGCAGTGAGGAGGCTGAGGCAGGAGGATCCCAAGTTCAAAGCTCCCCTGAGCCAGATAGTGAGACCCTATTTTAGAAATTAATAACAAATCCTATCATGGCGAATGTGTGGGCTGTGTTAGAACACGTGAGACTGAAGGGTTAACCCTTCCATGATCTCTCTGATGCTGCAGAGTCACTCAAGAGGCCTCTGTTGAACCACCACTGTTTCCATGGTGCCCTACGAGGGCAGATTGGGATTTACTTTTTAAGATTAACCCATGCTTGGAAACTGGAAAGTAAAATCTATTGGATAAAGTGATGAAACCTTCCAAGACACAGACTGTTCAGATGTTGGGGTTGTACCCACACATCTATTTTCTGCGTGTCTGTCTATCATCTATGAATATGTCTGTCCATCTATTGATTTATCATTGAATCATGTATCTAATTTTCTAAATTTTGGAAGTATATAAAATATGAAATTATTCCATGAAATCTCATTTTCAAAAATATAAGCTACTGAAAAACTGTACATTTGGAAGACATTTCAGTGAAGTTGGTTTTGAGCCCTTTGTGCGTATTTTGAAATATAAGCATTTGTGGGGGAAAGGCACCCCATAGGTATGTGGCTCAGGAGACTTACAAGAAGAGAATTCCTCTGCATTTTTCTTACTTAAATACTGAATGTGCTTTTCAGAAGACAGGATCAACATTTTCTTTCCAAATTAACATTTTTTTTTGCTTCTCTTATCTTACTGGAGCATTAATCATCTAAAATTGGTTATAATATGCCCTTTGAAAGCAGCACACTTAGCAGCACACTGTTGAATGCCTCATGAACAGCAGGATGGACACACTGCCTTTTAAAGGTGTTCCGCACGCCACCATGATGGTCAGACAGTCTTATCACCAGTTGTGACTTACAGAGTCCTTGAACAACAGGCTTATCTCGTGAGTTTCATCTTTAGTAGGCGTTGCATTATTACCGGGCTAGGCAGACTGTTTCATACGATTACTCTGAATAGCAGTATTTATTTAATACACTTTTTAAAAAGTCTAGATAAATATTATAAATACTAGAAGCTCATGTCTTGGTTCTGTCTGTAAAATCTCAAAGAGGGAGGGTTCCTTTAGTTATCTGAAAATTGCAGGTCATCAGTTTGGGCTGTTCTCACTCTTGTGCTGTGAATTCCATTCAAGTCTATAATTAGTTTCAGCTACTCTCAATTACAGCTTCAAAGGAAAGATCCCTTCCCTATGACACATTAGGCTCTCCAGACCTCTCCTTGAATGGGCAGCACACTGTTCAATAATTACTTTTCAAATGAGGTGGTATGCTTTCTAATATTAATTATGAGTATAATACACACATCTGCTTGAAGATTGTTTCTAAGCTATTCCTTTAAGTAGTTTTTTACTTGGTCTGTGCAAGAATAAAATGTCTGGTTCTCTGAATGTATCTAGTTAAAAAAATCCATATATATATATATATATATATATATATACATATATATATATATATATATATACATCTCAACACTTTTCTCTCAAACTTGTACTGAGTGTATCACTGTGTGCGCTTTGGCTTCCACTGCGTATGATAACGCTGGAGGTGACCTACACTTAGGGACATTTTGTAGGGCAGTCTTCCTATACAGATATGTGTTCTGCCCCCTGCCTCTTCTACAGAAGAGGACAGTGCTGTATCGTTTTGGAGTTTCAGAGAACATTAATTAGAATTTCAGCTGGGGTGGAGAGACGGCTCAGCTGGTAAAGTGTTTCATCTCCCAAGTGTGAGGACTAGAACTTGATCCTTAAAAACCACGTTGAAGAAAAAAAACAGCATGGCATGGCCATCAGCGTTTGTCATCTCAGAGCTGGGAAAGTGGAGACAGAGGGATCCCCGGGCCCAATGCCTAGGCCAGCCTAGCCTACGTAGTGAGCTCTGCACTAATGAGAAATCCTGTCTATAAAACAAACGGTGGTAGGTGCCTGAGCAAAGACAAGACAGCTAAGCTTGTCTTCCGGCCTCCACATTCACACACCCACACTTTCATTTTAGTTTAAACAAAAAGTTGTATATATAAAATGAGTAATTAACCCTTTCCTATATTTTTACACATTACAAAGTTCTCCTTATATAGAAAGGGAGAAAGACAGAAGGACAGAAAGACAGAAAGACAGAAAGGAAGGAAGGAAGGAAGGAAGGAAGAAAGAAAGAAAGAAAGAAAGAAAGAAAGAAAGAAAGAAAGAAAGAAAGGGAAAAAGGGAGAAGCTGGGTGGTGGTGGCGCACGCCTTTAATCCCAGGACTCGGGAGGCAGAGCCAGGCAGATCTCTGTGAGTTCGAGGCCAGACTGGGCTACAGAGCGAGTTCCAGGACAGGCTCCAAAACTACACAGAGAAACCCTGTCTCGAAAAACAAAAAAACGAAAAACAACAACAAAAACCAAACCAAAATAAAACAAAAAGGAAGAAGAAAGAAAAGGCTAAAGTGATTAAAAGCTCCAGACTGCTTCCATCTTCCAGCGTCTTCATTTGAATGCTGGATGAGGGCCAGCGTCTCCCTGCAGACTACATTTATTCCCACAAGCCTTTTCAGCCCCTATCAGTCTTCTGTTGGCTCTGGGCCTGTGAAAGCTTAAACAAAGAGAAACAAATACTTACCAATTCCGCCTCCTGTTGACTGATGTCCTGGAGATAAGGGACGGTTGCCAGCTCGGCCATTGCTTGATTGATCACCTGGGCCTGCTCCTTCACTCTCTGCAGCCGGCTGAGGAGGCTGGCATAGTGCAGCTTCTCCATCACACCTGAGCAGGCATGGAAATTCCCCTGTCTCACAGCGAAAAGGGAATATTTCAGACCCAGAACGCAGAAACAGACCTCTCTGGGTCTGCAGTCAAGTCAGGGTGGAAGAAAATATCTATCTGTCTGTCTGTCTGCCTGCCTATCTATCTGTCTATCTATCTATCTATCTATCTATCTATCTATCTATCTATCTATCTATCATCTGTCTATCTATCTATCTATCTATCTATCTATCTATCTATCTATCATCTGTCTATCTATCTATCTATCTATCTATCTATCATCTATCTATCTATCTATCTATCTATCTATCTATCTATCATCTGTCTATCTATCTATCTATCTATCTATCTATCTATCTATCTATCTATTATGTGTCTATCATCTGTCTATCTATCTACGTGTGGCCTGGCTGGGGTTGAATTCACAGAACCATGTACCTCTGCTGGGATTACATGCATGCTCCACCAGATCTGGCCCTTTCACGTCTTTTGAAAGCAGCAGGATCCAGCACATTAGATTGTACTTTAGATATGGTCTCTACTTGTTCTAAAGGAGGTGGATATACATGAAAGGCAGCTCTTAGCAGGCCTGTTGAGATGGGTTCTCCAGTTGCCCTGCCTTAGGAAAGGAGTCTGCTGTGAAAAACCAGGACTGAAATTTCACCTGGGCTCCCCTAGCTGTCCTCGCAGAGGCCAATGACCTTCTACAGGTGACTTTATTTACATTATCAAAGCATCATACCAACTAAGAGTTTGCCTCTTATCTTGTCTATGTCCAACTTTTATGCAAGTTGAATGAATAGCTCTGCCCTTCTCTGTAGTCCCCCTTAGATCGTTTGTACACCGGCTCCGTTCTTACCCGGTTCACTCCAGCTCGTAGGGTGGCTTCCATAACTGACACGGTCCATCTTGTGATGAACCACTCTGCGAGACTACACTGCTTCGCCCTCCTGAATAGACAGGTATCTCTGCTTTCCCAAAGATGAGCCAACTTAGGATAAGGTGGCCCTCTTGTGTATTTGTTACTACCAGGCACAGAAGAGAGGCAAGAGCAGACTGTGATGCCTGAGAAAAGGGACGGGGCTTATGGTAAAACCCCAGATTTCTCTTCAGGAAAGACACATGGGGGCACATCAAGGCCAAAACACTAAACCCTGAGTGTGCTGGTCCTGAGGGTGTTTGGCAACTAGTGCTCAGCAGCACAGCAAGGCTCGTGACCAGTATCCTTCATCATCCTTCATCATCCTTCACGCGGGACTCCTGGACCAGAGACAGCAGAGTTCTTGGGTAAGTCTGTTAAGAAGGCAATTAACACTGCCTTCACTGTTCTCAGTGAATCCCTGGATTTGCTGCGGAGCCCTAGAAATTAGGATGATGTAGGCACCCGCCCAAATATCCAGGCATTTCAATTAGGAGTTTAAGACGACACCACTCCCTTTCTACTTAGTATCTTGTAGGGACTGTTTTAGTTTGTGAATTTGTATCAAATGATTCCCTCAAAGGAGACACGGATTTCTTTCTAAAAGAAATTCTCCTCTAAAGAGAAAAACATTGTTAGAAATGAGCATTACTGAGAGACCATCTGAACTTCAATGTGAAATTAGAAAGCGACACTCTGAAATGTCATGCCCTGTGACAGACAGCAAGCCCGAGAAGCTGCTCTTTCCCCAGAATCTGGCAAATGAACGGAGGTTAGGCAGGCCTGCTTTCCGTTGGCTTTATTTCTCCCTGACAGCCACCTGTGTTGTCCAAGTAAGGTCCTCCATTTTTGCTTATTGTTTCTGATTAGTTATTTATATGAAAATCTACGAACTTCTAGATGTGATGATTCCGAATGGTGGGCTTGAGATCCCTTGTCTGAACTGATCGAACAGCTAGCCCACCATTCAGCTGCAATATGTCCCTGAACAATGGCATTTTGTCAAGCAGAGGAAAGCAAATCGGAGGAGAAACAGTTTTCTTTCTGAAGAACAATTGCTTCCTTTGTCCTCTTAGAAGAAACAATGGGGCTAGTTGTAGGGAACTGCTGTAGCGAGCCAACTTCAGAGAGCAGAATCGACTGCAGCTTGCTCGGGAACATAATCTATTAGTGTAATTTTCCAAAACATCAGGAAAATAAAAATAGTTGAAGGCAACAGTGCTTTGTTAGCCTGATTGCTGGATGCATAACAAAACAGGAAGTGCTCCATATGAATGAGATCCCGGGGGAAGAACCTGCTAAGAGTCACCCACCCTCCCCTCCCCTCCCCACAACCAAATGTAATTCTGGCTATCAGGAAGCTATAGATCAATGTTGTATATATGCAAGATGAGGGCTTTTGAAAGACCGAGTGGAAAAAAGACCAACATCAATATCTGATGTCAGCAGGAGTGTTTTAATGTGGCTGCTTTGAGAAAAATCAAGGATATAGTGGAAAATGAAGGAATTAGCCTAAACATCTAGTGCTAGCACAGAGAGTTAGCCCTCCCCGTGAGACCTTAGGAGTGATCAAATGGCCCCTTAGTTCTGGAGAGAGGGTAATAAAGTGGCTAAGACTAAAGCAGAAACCTCACCCGGGTGCAATGGAGGTTAGGCAAACGGCAAGTCCAAAGGACAGCTTCCGGCGGGGGATCGCCTGGATTTAGGAGCAATTATTGATAAATGCTGAGTAAATAAACGGTACTGCAGAATGCTGTGAGAGGCACAGTCCAATGTTCGGAGTGTGTTTCCACTCGGCATAACATACAGAAACATTATTTGCAAATAGGGACTGGATAGGAAGCATATACTGTTGTTCACTTCAGATGTGCAAATGGAAACAATTTTAAATGTTTTGTCTGGAAGAAATAAAAAGTAAAACTAGCGAGGTATTAAAACATGGTTAGTTGCATCGGTTTTGGTAAGCCATCCTGTGAAGAAATCTTCATGCATGGCAAGAGGTTTTATGGTTTGAATTCCTAGGCATTTAGTCAGGGAGCACAGAGAAGAAGGTTCTAGACAAACAGCGGCCGACGAGGTGAGTGAGGGGAAGCAGAGCAACATCCAGGGAACTTGAAGACACTAGGACCAAAATGTTTGTTTTCTTTTTTCCTGGCTGTCCTGGAACTCACTCTGTAGCCCAGGCTGGCCTCGAACTCAGAGATCCACCTGCCTGTGCCTCCTGAGTGCTGGGATTAGAGGTGTGTGCCATCACCATCTGGCTAGGATGAAAATCTTGAGAAGGGGGGTTTTAAAAAAACGCCCTCACGGTAAAGATGCTGGGGTGTGAGGGGTTGACATTCAATAGGATTAGAAACCACAAGGAACATGCTGGAATATTTTAATTTGTAGCTTGTAAAATACCAGAATGATCCTTGTTTATCCATGTGTCATGTGCTTGGAAAAGCCATTATGGGGAAGGTAAATTAAAACTGTGTCAGAGTGTAAAGGACACAGTGTCTGAAACACAGGCTCCTCCCTCAGCCCAGGGAAGACCGCCATCTTCACTGTCTACTACCTCATGCAAGAGATCAAAGCTCATGTTCCCTTGGAGCATTTTCACAGTTAATTTTCCGATTTAACTTGCTTTTTATATTTTGTTGCTCATTCCAAAATTTACTTTATTTTTAATTCTGTGTATCTGTGCCATGATCCAATGGAACCAGAATAGCTGAGGAAGTTGTTTATTGGTGGTTTGAACTTTGAAACTACATGATAGCTTAAAATGCCATTTTGAGAAATGGGGCACACTAATAGACTGTAACGAGAGATTCACCAAACAAAGCATCCCAGGGGCTTTGGTCTTGGTACCTAGTCTTGTGTTGAAGAGGTGGGGGCTATGCTGTGTGCTCAGCCACACAAGGCTGATGGGCATATGCTGAACCAAAGAGCTGTTCAAGAGAGGATTCTGTGAGCTGGGTGCCCATTTAACCGGGAAGAAAATTTTTGTTGGTAGTGTTAAAGAAGATACAGAAGAATATAATCTGAGAGATGGTTAGATTAAAACCATAGATGTTATGGAAGGTTTAAGAAATTGAGGAATTTTTTAACTATTCAATATTTATGTAGTTCAGTTTTTCTACATTTTAGTACAGAAACTTTAACAAAATGCAGTTTTGAAGGTGTTTCTGTGTGAGTTAACAGGTAAAGAGGAGGATCATTGTTAATGACTATCTTGGGTGAATTTTGTTAACGTTTACTGTAAAGAAACACCTACTGACCTGCAATTTAAGGGGAATATATTCTCCCCATTTCCAAATCCATGATGAACGGGCACTGAATGAATAGATATTTGTATGTTTGCAATGTATGTTTTAGATAATTAGGACTGGGTAACAAAAATTAACATTTGTGGATTTAGTAGCATTAAGATAACCTTCATATGTTAAGAAAGAGTTGAATCCAACTATGGAATAAACTTCCAAGTTGTTTTATGTAAAAAAGACTTATAATGTCTCAATAAAAGAATACTAGGCAAATTTACTCTGGTTCCTGTTTCATGTCCAGACGTCTAATCCCTAGCTATGTGAATATATATTACCACTTCCAGCTGTGGATGACTTCCTCATTGCTAGAATGAAAGAGATTGTGAGGGCCCAATGAGAGGATGTAAGGGAAATGGTTTACATGTGCGGAGCATCACACAGGGACTTCGGTGCCTCACTTCCAAAGCAGATGACACGTGTTTCATAACCAGGGTTTCTCCATCTCACTTCCAAACTTCCTCATTATGACTGGTGGAAGGATTTAGGAAAAAGCTTTGAATTTTGTTTTGCTCACCTTACATTTAATGAGATCCTGGTGAAGGTACATTGTTATCCAACTTTTGTATACTTACTTTGTGGAGAACAAAAAATGTACCCTTTATATCACTGTAGAAAAATTTAAAATTAGACCAACCAGTGAAAAATTCTGCAATGATATTATAACTTAGTTATTACATTATTATAATTTAGTTCATTTTTATGCTAGCATTTTTCCTAATTAAAGATGCTGGACGGATACCTCTTATTTATAAGGTAGGTTAATATTTAATATGTTTAGAGAAAATATCATGAGAATTCTTGGCATTGTCTAAGTATTATTTCAACATTCACATATTTATCATCATTTATATGACAATATCAGTATGATAGTTATTAAAATTCATATAACTTGTTCTGGGCACAGTATTATGTTGAAGATTAATATTGTCTTTTGGGTCTCCTTCACTGTAATGAATGCTGACGCTATAATATATATATTATTTTCATACTGCAAAGCCACGTACATTAAGGAACATTGTCAAAGTGAGTTTAAGAAAAGCTCTGGGCATATACGACACGAAGTGTCCTTCCTGGCTGCTGGGATTAGATGTAAAGATGGATCCCCCAATAGATGGCTCTTTACCTTAGTGGACCAGCAAAGTCGCTTCTGAGTCACTGTTTTAAGAATGACTAACAAACAAGGTTCTTCAGGACAGATGTTGTCCCAGGCATTGGCCATTCTCTTATAGCGGCAATGTCTTGGTGCTGGATCCTTTACACTGAAATGCGAATTTAGCTAATAGCTCATGGTCGGAGTCTGGTCACTGATGCTGCAGGCCTGAGACTGACCCTTCCATGGGCAGCAGATCTGCTCCATGGCCTGAGAGGACACCTCAAGTCCTCCTGCCTGTGTGTGGGGAGCTGAGCAAGTCAGTGACTGAAAGAAAAGAATTTGAGACTATGGGACTCTAGCGTTCTCCTCACAGTAGAAGAAAAATTAAAGTAGGCAAGATGTACAAGGAAAAAGAAAAACCAATGAAACAGCCCTTTTGTCAGACAAAACACAACCAGTGCGAATAATTAAAGTTTCTATGATCCCAAATGTTTAATAAAGACACCTTGGGCAAATGTCTGCTTTTACAGGTGCCACAAACTGGGGTAAGCACATGGACAACACAGTGTATATTGATTCAAATGCACGGCAGTTGATATCTGAATGGGTAAAAACACACTATGAACTTGAAACACACCATTGAAAACTGCTTGTTAATGGTAGCAGGTGGGAATTCTTTCTCATCACCAACTCATTATTTGCTTCTTTAAGTTACCTTGGGAGTCAGCTTTACTCAGTCCTGCTTCATGAAACTGTGGCTGGGCAAACGTGAGACACAGAAGCCAGTGTCTGGACACCAATACAAGTTGTCTCAGAAACACTTAGGCTCACTCATTTGGCTTTCATTAAGATAGTCCTCCCGGTGTTATCTCCAACAGAAGCAAAGACAGGGAAGTTGAAATTGTCTGTAACTAGATGAGATGGATAGAGAGAACAAGACTTCTGGTGTCTATTGTTCTGAGACTGACTCCACAGGGGAGGACCCTGTTGACTGGCTATCAAAAATCTCTAATTGTGGTTAGGAGGTCTCATTTTCAGATTCATACCAAGACTCTTAAATCAGTTTCCAAGTGGTCAGGAGACACTTGGGGAGGTTAGAAGGAAAGCAGTTGGACTCCCAGAAATTGCCTAACACTTTGAAAGACCCAACCTGCACGTACATCATGTGCTCCAAGCCAGCAGCAAATCATGTATTCAACTTCTAAACAAGTAACAAGCTAAGGCAAGTGTTGCCCCAGAGAGTTAGAGCACAGACAGATCCCCACCAGTACACCCAGGATGCCAGGTGCCAGAGTAGCCTTGGGCAGAGACCACCCAATGCTCATGTGATGATTCTTGGTAATGAAGACTTTATTGGCTCAATAACCTGATGATGACAGCGATGATGATGATAATGATGATGATGATGATGATGATGATGATGAAGAAGATGATGATGATGATGTGTGTGGATTTTTAGTTAGGATGGGAAGTGGTGTGTATATGTGTGTGTGTGTGTGTGTTCTCGAGTGTGCATGCCTGTGTGTGTGTGTGTGTGTGTGTGTGTGTGTGTGTGTGTGTGTGTGTGTAAGGGATTATGATAGAAGGCGAACTGCAGAATAAGGCCCCAAGTTTGTAGCACTGGTAATGAGACTGTTGTGGACTGAAAGTCTGTTTCACTTCCCAGTTCATACGTCCAACCTACAGCTTCAGTGTGAACATGTTTGGAGATGAGGTCTGGGTATGAGGTGATTCGGCTAAGATGAGATTGTGAGGGTGGGGCCCTATCCTGGTGGGTTTTAATTGTCAACGTGGCACAACCAGCATTCACCCAGGAGGAAGGAGTGGCCTGTGGCTTTATCTGTGGGGAATTGTCCTCATTGTTGATTGATGTGAAGGTACAGTCCATTGTTGGTAGTGCTATACCAAGTCAAGTATTAGAAAGGGGAGGGAGAGAGAGAGAGACAGAGAGAGAGAGAGAGAGAGAGAGAGAGAGAGAGAGAGAGAGAGAGAGAGAGAGAGAGAGACAGAGAGACAGAGAGACAGAGACAGAGAGTGACAGAGAGAGACACACAGAGAGAGACACAGAGAGAGACACAGAGAGAGAGAGACACAGAGAGAGACACAGAGAGAGACACAGAGAGAGGGACATGAACCAGTAAGCAGCATTTTTGGCTGTCCTGTTTCAGTTCCTGCCTGCAAGTTCCTGTGTTGAGTTCCTTCCATGACTTCTCAGGAATAGACTGTTTACTGAAAGTATAAGGTGAAATAAGCCCTCTTTTCCCCAAGTTGCCTTTGGTCATGGTGTTTATCACAGCAACAGAAAGCAAAGTAGATTAGCTGCCATGGAGGGAGAGTGACCTTGCCTGAGCTCTCTTCTGTTTCTCTCTGAGCCCTCTGGGGGACACAGTGAAAATGCAACTTTATGAGAATCAAGAGGAAAGCCTTTACCTGAACCACAGTGTGCTGTTGCCGTGATCTTGGACAATTACTATGTGATTGTAGAAATGTCTGCGTTGAACCCACAGGGCCTACAGCGTTTTGGCACAACAGCCTGAACCAAGCAAGAAAAGTATGGATTCCTCACCAGTAGAAATAGACGGAGGTAACTGAGTGGAACAGAGTTGTGGAGAGAAGGGGGTTGGCAGTGGGAAAATCAGTTAACTGAGTGTACTTTTGTATTTGTAACGTATACAATTACAAATCATGCAAATAGATTGGATATTTTATAGCTTTCCTAAAATGCTGGGTGATGTTAGTGAGCAAGTAATTGCTGAACAGATGTTAAGTAGCTGCTCATAACGACCCCCTTGGTTCTCCTACGAACATCAAATCAACGATGTGATGCAAAAGCCACAGAAGAAGATTCTTCAAGATTTCCAACTTAAGGCCTTTTGGAAAACATTAAAATGAGGATAAACCTGCGGCCTTTGTAATGTATTAATGAGAAGGTCTCTGAATGCATTTTCAGTACAATAACATACAGTTTGTAAAAGAGCAGCAAAGAATTCGGGTCACATTTAGGACATATTAGGACACAGGATTGGGGAAAAGCACACTTTCCCTGGATTGTGAAAAGGGATTACATCATTTATCTGAAGGCCACATACACACACAGCTCAGCAGCAATGTTTCGAGTGGCATCCTGTGATTGGGTGTGATTGGGTGTGATTGGGTGTGATCGGGTGTGATCGGGTGTGCAGATGCACGCTCTGAGTCCCCGAGAAGACAGTGAGGTAGTCCTGCAATGGCTCAGTAAACCAAGGGGAAGCACTATGATTGCTAACACTCTGTTATTGATTTGAGACGGAAGTTCACGGCAGCCTTGGATCAGACGGTAGGAAGGTGTGGGGAAGGAGAGCTCTGGCAGGAGCCATGCATCTGACAAAGACTCAGGTTTTGTGAATGGGATTTCTGTACTTCTTTCTTAAAAACAGAAGAAAAGAAAAGAAAACAACAACAACCAAGACCCCAAACTCAAACACTGTTTGCTCTTTCAGCTTTCCATACTCTTAGAAATCTTGGATGTTCACCCAAGATTCATCGTATACCCACATTCAGTTGTGTGCTTCGGATAAAGTCCAGGATTGGCAGGATTCGCTTCCCCACCGTCTCCATCAGCCTCACCGTGTCTTCTCTGGTCAGCAGAGAGAAGGGAGTTTTATGTTCTAGAAATTGGAACAATAAATTTTTATATTTTTTTTTTCAGAATTCCATTTCAGAATGCTTTCTTTAGTGAGCTATAAACAGATATTTCAATATTAACAGATAGGAAATCTTTAGTATGGACACTAGTTCCATCCCCAGCCCGTATGTGTAACAATAAAAGCTCTATGAGGAGAAGGCAGAGGAGACATCACCCTTTAGAAACTGACATTCATTCCTTTTCTTGATTGAGAGATCTAAGAGACAACCTGTGACAGTTCGCATATCTCAGCAGAATATGTTTGTCTTGGATTGTGAAAAAATGTTGTCATAAACATGTCTGATTCTTGTCTTGCTCCACTCAGGTGTTATTCGAGTGTGCAGATGCCATTGACTTTGAACGTGGCTCGAGGCTGAGATAAGCCTCGGGGGGATACTGCACTAGGCAAAATTCCAGTTCTTAATTATGTGGTTACAGCCCAAGGAGCGGGCTCAACCTGGCCGTGAATTCAGTCTGTACGTCTAAGATTTCAATTCCGTGTAAACATTTTCTTGAAAATTTTAACCAGAATTATTTAACACCGTCAAATTATGTGCTCTTCAGGAGATTTAAACTCTTGACTAATTGTATAAGGGAAGAGTAGAGCAGATGTTGATGCGCCAGCAGATAGTCCAGGTGGCCTGGAATTGACATTGCTGTTTTTGATTTCATGTACTAGTCATGTTGACAAACTGTTCATGTTTGCTATTTAAGGATAATAGATAATTTGCTATTTCTTTTTCCTATGTGTGTGTGTGTGTGTGTGTGTGTGTGTGTGTGACTTTTTTAAATTCTTTTTTGTATGTGTGTGTGCATGCATACATGTGGAGGCCCCAAGTTGGTGGCAGGACTCATTCTCCATGCTCTTCCACCCTGTTCATGGAGACAGGGTCTCTCCATCAAACTAGCTGATATGGCTAGTTTAGGTAGTCAGCTTGCTCTGGTGGACCCATCTCTGCCTTCCATGGCTAGCACTACACTCAGCTCCCCCAGCATTTCTGTGGGAGTTGAAACTTTGGTTCTCATGCCTGCAGGGCAAGTGCTTCAATTGTCCAGTCCCTGAAAGCCTGTGTTCTTGGTGGCTGTGACAGGCAGTAGTGGTGGTGGTGTCTGGAATGCTAGGAATCAGTTGGTAAGCTCCATTGTGTACAGTGTGTTCCTGGGGGGAAGTTCTCCTGAAATAAGAATTCTGTGTATTATTGATCAGCCCACAAAGAAAATTAGAAAGATTAATGGTGACTTGAAACCAAACATTTTTGGATATCCAGGCCCTGCTTTGAGCTTGGCACTGTGACACAGTCCCAGCTTTGTCCCAGTTTTCAAGTGGGGATACTTCAAAATGTAGTACATTCAGGTTCCAATCACCTGTGAAAGTGGGCAGCTTCCTGCTTGACACCTTTTCCAAAAACTTCCCATCTTCTTTGTTTTTGAACCCAAGCGTCAACAGATACTGTTGAGGAGGAAAAGATGACCAGTCAGCCGTCTGAGGCAGTACGTGGAGTCCTTGGGTGTCTGAAAACGGCAGAGAAAGCAGCAGGGGGTCTAGTTGTTGCTTTATCATTTTCAGGCCCCTCCTCCAGTTTAGGAATTATATTTAGAAAAATGATAAATATAAACACTAAAGGCACAAAGTAAAATTATGTGCATCAAAAGTACAAGTGGCTAATATGTGAAATTGTACTCCATTATTTGTAGTTTTCTTAGTGATATAAACACACACAAAACACCGTAATAAGCCATGAGCAGATTCCACGGCCATCTTTCCCCGTTCATAGACATTCAGTACCAGCTCATAGGAAGGGTTATTGTTTTCCGTGTGCTTGATTTTGTATCCTAGCTGAAGACTAAGTAAATAATGTTACATAAAAGGAAAAAGAAAAATAACTGAGTGAGAATTAAAAGAAACGGTGCTGGGAAAACTGGCTATTTACATGTACAAGAACAAAATTTGATTTATATCTCAAAATGCATCAGAGTTTTAATGTAGGCTCGGAACTCTGAGAACCGCAAGAAGAGAACAGGGAAAGCACATCGGATTAGACACAGGCCAGGATTTCCTGCAAGGAACTCCAATAGCACAGGACATAACCTCCAAATCGACAAATAAGTCGGCACAAAATTAAAAGATTTCTGCAAAGCAAGTAAAACGATGGCCAGAGCGAAGAGACAGCCCACAGGATGGGAAAGCTCTTTCCTGAGTCCACATCAGACAGGGTTAATGTGTAGGACATGTGAGGAGCTGCAAAAATTAAACACCAACTCCAGTCTCCAGTGTTCCTTCACCAGACTGTTCTCAAATACGAAGGAATACACAAGGTCAACAATACTTGGGAAAATAAGCAACATCCATAGCCATTGGAGGAATTCGAATTAAGACTGTTATGAGCGCCTCCAGGCCAAGCCAATTTGAGTGGCCAGTACTGCCACCTGGGGCCATGGTGTCATCCAGACCAGGGCTGGTCTGCCTTGGGCCATGTCTGGATCTGTGGCCCTGCAGCGACTGGGATCTTGGGTAATGTCCATGGCTCCTGTTACCACGGAGGGCTCTGCAGATGCCCAGGGTCTGGACAGCCACCTGAGCCCATGTTTGTTCCCGAGGGCCATATTGGCACAGGTGCCCTACTGATCTGGGTGGCCTGTGCTGCCACTGGGGCCATGATGACGTCCAGGCCCCAGCTGCTATCAAGGGCCATGACTGGGTCCATGGTTCTGCTGCAGCTGGGGTCTGTGATGATGTTCATGGCCTGTGCTAGCACAGGGACTCTTTGGAACCATGAGGTGCTGAGTCAGTCCCACCTTTCACTAGCCCTGCTCTCCTCCCCCCACGCCCCTGGATATTGCAGCAAGAGAGCTAGTCCCACCCCTCAGGGGAGAGCTGTCCACTCGCACCCCCCCTCCCGGCCACAGGCATGCACCCCATCTGGGCAGCACACTAGAGCTGACCCTATTGTTGAGGACGCAGGTGAGCCGGCCCTGAAGGTGTAAGAGCAGCAGAGCTGAACCCACTCCCCTTGTCACCCCTGCGGTGGCAGGGGTGAGGGAAAGATGAGTTGGCCCACCCAACATCCACCACATCTATGAACTGTTGGAGCATGTGAAGGGGATGAACAGCAGGATCTCCATGACACAGGAGAACAACAGACTATCCAAGAGGAGCCCCAGTGAGAGCCCGTTATTGGTGGGGTAGCAGAAGCCAGAGGCCTCGAGGCAAAGAACACTTGCAAGTGAAGATGAATGGAACCAACTGTGAACTGTGTGACCCAGCAGGCCACACTACAGCTTCCACGACAAGGGTCTTCTCCTTCTTTTGCTATTGTTTTATTTCTTTGTCTTCTTTTCTTTCTTTTTTTAAATTTGGTTTTGTTTTGGGGGTGGGTTGCAAGGCTAGAGGGCAGATGTGAGGGGATGGGGAGATATGTGGGATTGGAATGCATGATATGAAATCCACAAAGAATCATGAAAGTTTTAAAAAAAAACAAAACTGTTCTGAGACTCTATCTTAACCCAGTCATAATGGCCACCACTAAGAAAGCAGCAGCGAGCGGGGGTGGTGGTGGCGGCGGCGGCGGCGGTGGCGGTGGTGGCACACGCCTTTAATCCCAGCACTCAGGAGGCAGAGGCAGGCGGATCTCTGTGAGTTCCAGGACAGTTAGGGCTGCACAGAGAAACCCTGTCTTGAAAAACAAAAACAAACCACCACCACCCCCCCCCCAAAAAAAAAAGAAAAAGAAAAGAAGAAAAGAATACAGTATCAAGAAATGCTGTCAAGGACATGGCACAGAAGAGGGTCCTTATTCTCTGCCAGGAAGATATAAACTGGCACAAAAACCCAAAAAACCAAACCAGGTCTACCCTGTGACCTAGCAATATCATTCTTGGGTGTATACTCAAAGGACTCTAAAATCAACATACCACAAAGATAGCCATAAATCCATGTTTGCTGCTACATTATTTATGGTAGCTAAGAAATGGAACCAACTAGGAAGTCCGTCAACAGGTGAATTGATAAAGGAAATGTGGTATGTATACACAATGAAATTCTATTCATCCATAAGGAAAAATGAAATCATTATGGTGTAGTGGGTACCATTCCAGCTTTGTTCTGGAAGTTCCAACCCCCATTGAGACTTCGGCAACTGTCACGCCTACAAGGCGGGGCCAAGGGAGGCGCCTGGAGACCCGAGATCTGGATCGGGGAACACTCTCTTGGTTCCGGGACCCTGGATGGTGGAGGTGGACAAAGCAGAGCTCCAGAGAACACCGCTGGACTGTGATACACCTTCCCCAGACCCCGCGACCTACCTATCCCTTAATTTGTAAGTTACGCCATTAAATAAATCTCCTTTTAACTACGTGGAGTGGCCTAAATAATTTCACCAATATTATGGTAGGTAAAGTAAGCCACACTATGAAAATGTAATGCTTCATGTTTTCTCTCAGATGTAGAACCAAGATTTATATGTGTGTGTGTGTGTGTGTGTGTGTGTGTGTGTGTGTGTGTGTAGATCACAAGCCTAGAAAGAGGCCCAGGGAAGGTAAAGAAGAGATCTTAAGTTGGGGGAAGACATCTGACATAAAATTAGAAGGTGGTCTGTTAGTGAGGAGGAAGAGGTCTAGCAAGCTGGGTACCCGGACAAGAGAGGGTAGAGTAAGAGAGGAAACAAATGAGAACAATGTATGAACTTGGGGGAGGGAGCAGAGGGGAGGATGGGAGAGAATACATGGGGAGGGATAAATAAAATAGGAACCAAAAACAAAAAAGAAGGTATATGTGAAAACACCACAATGAAACACATTACTTCATATGCTAACTTAAACCACAGTTACATGGGGAAAAACCTGGAACGATCATGGCACCGACGGCAGTAATTGGACTTGTGTCGGGAGCGCAGCTCTAAAAGGCGAACCCGGTTCCTCGAGTCTGTAAGAGCTGTCGCTGGCTCGGGACCACTTTCTTCCTGGCAGAGCTTTAAGTGTTTTGTGCACTGTCTTTACGATTGATGTCGGCACTTCCACCAAGGAATCAGGAAAGTGGAGGGACCTGTCCCGGAGCTACCTGCCCAATGACAGCCTCCTGGAAGTGGAGGGACCTGTCCCGGAGCTACCTGCCCAATGACAGCCTCCTGGAAGTGGCAACAAGGACCGATGCCCACAGCCTGCCCACCACAGAGGGTCTGCCCACCGCGCTGTTAGGGATTGGGTGGTTCTGTGCTACGTTAGGGGAAGGAAGGTCATCCTTGTGCCTTGAAGGCCAGATTTGCCCCATTCATATTTACTTTGAGCAGCAAACTTTTGCTCTACTGTAAAAAAAATTTCTCAATTAGTGATGGATGGACGCAAGGCCGCAGAAGCTCAGTGCTGGGTCCTGTTGGAAAGAGAAATGGCACCAATCTCTAATATCTTGGAATTATAATTTTGTTTTTAACATAGAATAAAATGGCCCAATTCCAGCCTTCACTCTTTGCTGGTAACATTTCTTTGAAAAACAATAGGCATGGAACATCCTAGTTGGATTTGTATAACGGTGTTGGTCCTTTTGCTCATGTTCAGCTAGAAGGTGGCTGAGAAGCTGCTTGTTTGTTTATCTAGGCAAGGGGCTCCTCCCACATGGTCCACACTGACTTGGAACTCATGATCCCCCTGCCTGAGCTCCTGTACCACTGGGATTATGAATGCTTCATCATGCTGGGTTCTGATGCCTGAAGCTTTGGAAACTTGAACGTGGATCACACTCTCCCACCCCTGGGGCCTCCTCTATGTTTCACATGTGGCAGCTGCCCAGAGCCTCTCTGTGGAGTCCCCGTTTTCCAGCTTAGAGTGTGTGAAAACTGCAGTAAGTTATCGGCAATCTATTTAACATGTGTGTTAAAGAGTTTAATATACTCTGTTTCTTCCATGAACTAACTATCACAAAACTCAAACCCAGAAGAAAGACATGCTGTACATGTTTTAGTCTTTCTTGGGTGGTTGGGAACTTCATGAGGACTGACATTTACCTGGTATTTCTGTGTCACACACTTTATTAAGATCCTCTTCTTGCTCAACACACATGGTAGATAAGGTACGTCTTTCAGCTAACCTTACAGATTATGAAACTGGATCTTCAAGAGATTACAAAGGAGGGCTGGGGAGATGGCTCAGTTTACCAGTAAGGTAAGGTGTTTGCCACGTAAACAGGAGGACTAGAGTTCAAGCCAAGTTCAATCAGTAGCATGTGCCTATGGCTCCAGTGCTGGGCAGACAGACATGCCCTTAGGCCTGCCGGCCAGCCATCTAATTGAGTAGGTTAGCTGTGGGTTCAGTGAGAGACTAAGGTGCGGAGTTATTTAGGAAGACATTTGATGTCACTCTCTGGCCTCTACCCACAAGTGCACGTCTGCCATCCCCAAACAGGTACACATACAAATAAAAATCAGTCTTTGAAATGCTCATGGCAGAGAGTCACAGACAGATCTGGTGACAATGCTGGGAACTGGATTTTGTGCAGAGGAAGTGGAATGCTTTGACATTTGGTGTTTGGTTGTGCCATTGGTAAAACAGAGCAGACCCAGATAATGGAGTTGTGGAGGGGTTGGCTTGCCTGGAATATTTGTTGAATGAAGAGGAGACCAGTGTTACTATGGGAAGTGATTAAACAGACTAGAAAAATTAATCTTAGCCCCAGAGCCAACAAAATGTAAGTGTATTTTGACTCTTCTTGGTCTTAGATACATCCCTTCCATTGTGAATTTGATTAATTATTAGCTTTCAGGTAAAGTTTGGAATGTGACAGATCGTTAGCACATGTTAACTTTAGAAAGGAGTGCAAACGGTTGTTTTTGGTTTTGTTTTTTTTCCATTTACATGCAGAGTAATTGCAGACTGTGAACATCTAGTTTGGCAGGTAATTTATGACCCCACATAACAACATACTTCCCAAATGCGAAGCTCATGTAACTTAATTTGAGTGGAATTGTCCTCAACTTTGTGCTTAAACATGTGTCTGAAAGTCTCGTGCTTCTGGTGGGTAAGAAAGTTAACCAGATTATGTTGTCCTCTGGTAGAGCTGATTTTAAGAAATGCTCCTTTGGCTCCTGTTGTGACAAGAAGACTGGGAGAAGATAGGTCCTTTTCGTCCATCCCTTTTTAGTTTATCACCATTGGAGAAGAAATGTAAAAGTCTATAATAGAATTTATTATTAAAATTCAGCTTGCGGCACAGCTGTAAGTTTTTACTATAGGAAAGTAGATTCTTACAAAATACTATCAAAGAGAGACCATGAAGATTACATTTCTTGAAAAATCATATTTTTCAATCCTTTTTTTCCTACCAGATGAAAGGTAGCTAATGCTTAGCAAAAGAGGTTTGGATAGTTGTTTGTTAATCAGAAATATAGTGTATGGGGGAAGACTAGCATTGTCCAATCAGCTGTTGAGGTTACTGAAGCTCTTGATCTCTCCATTTCTGCTAGTTCCTTTTTAAAATCACATTTCTGGTGTTTTTTGTCTGTTGGTCTGTCTCTCTCTCCTGTTTTTATACACTGTGCTGGTTAGTCTAGAATCACCTGGGGGACAGGTGGGCCTCTGTGTATGCCTGTGGAGGATTCTCTTGTGTTATTTGAGGTGGGATGGCATGTGGGGGTCATCTTTTCCTGACTGGGATCCTGGCCTGTGTAAGTGGGTAAAGGGAACTGAGTGGCAGCTAAATGCCTTCATCATCCTCTGCTTCCTGATTGTGGATGTCATGTGAGCAGCTGTGTCAAGCCCCTGCCACCCCGACTTCATGTTCTGGATGGACTGTATCCTTGAGCTGTGAGCTAGAATACACCTTTTCTTCTTAAGTTGCTTTCTCGGGGGATTTTACACAGTGACAGGAAAAGAAACCAAGTGTGTGGTTAGTTTTTTCTTGACTTGGCATAAGCTAGAGAGTCATCTGAGAAGAGGGAACCTCAACTGAGAAAACGCCTCCATCAGATTGGCCTGTAAGCAATCTTCAGGTCATTTTCTTGACTCATTACTGATATGGGAGGGCCTGGTGCATTGTGGGTGGTGCCACTCCTAGCCAGGTGGTCCTGAGCTGTAGAAGAAAAGCAGGCCGAATAGGTCATGGAGCTCAAGCTAGAAAGCAGTGTTCCTTTATGGTCTCTGCTTCTTCCACTTCCAGCCTTGAGTTCCTGTCTCGGTTTCCCTTGAAGATGGACGGTCACTGTCAGCCACACTAGCCTCTTTCTTCCTTAGGCTGCTTTTGGTCCTGGTGCTTATCACAGAGTAGAAACCGAATTAGGAGCCTAAAGCACAAATGCCGAGTCTCTTCAGTGATGCCCACAGCTTCCTGTGTTTGGCTCAGTGACATGCTCGTCATATGTACACTCTTGGGGGGACTTCTCTAGTCTTGTGGACTTTCCTATCCACTCTAACTAAAACACAGATGATGAATATTCCAGTCTCATCTTAAAAATTTCACCAAATTTTAACACATATTTCCCAGTGCCTGCTGGGACATTGCTGTCTACTCATCATTCCAAAATTTACCTCTAATGGAGCAATTTTGTTTGTTGTGGAATATTAGTTGAAGATGTGTTGCATTTGTTTATGCTGTGGAACATTTGTTTAATGATGCAAAGATGTGTTGCATTCTTTTATGTTATATTTGTTTAATTCTGTGAAGCTGTGTTAGTTTGCCTGTCTAAAACACCTGATTGGTCTAATAAAGAGCTGAACAGCCAGCCAATAGTGAGCCAGGAGAAAGGATAAGTGGGGCTGGCAGGCAGAGAGAATAAATAGGAGGATAAATCTAGGATGAGTAAGGGCAAGAGAAAGGAGAAAGGGAGGAGGACGTCAAGGGCCAGCCACCCAGCTACACAGCCAGCCACAGAGTAAGAAATAAAGGAAGGTATATAGGATAGAGAAACATAAAAACCCAGAGGCAAAAGGTAGGCAGCATAATTTAAGAAAAGCTGGGTAGAGACAAGCTAAGTTAAGGCTGGGCATTCATAGGTAAGAATAAGCCTCTGTATGATTTATTTGGGAGCTGGGGGGCAGGCCCCCAAAGAGTAAAACAACCAACTACATTTGTTCCCAGAGCTGACTTCTTTCTCTTCACAGTTTCCCTTGCCCCTGATGCTTGCCAAAGTTATGAGGATAACTAGTGTGCAACTATTTGTTTTTCTCTGACTCGAAATTCAAGGCCATTGTTGACTGGCATTTCCTTGACTCCTTGAAACTTACGGCATCTCAAATACTAATAGTGCTGGTTATACGCCACCTCAGCCTCCTTCCATGCCTTACAGTCATCCTCTTGCTCAGATTTTTCATCACACAAAATCTCCGTCACAGAGATGGTCTCCCAGAAAGCATCATCACTAGCAGTACCGTTGGTGGCATGTTGATGCAGCTCCGCCCACCACTCCTGTCACTGTCCTTTTTCCCCTCAGGAGCTTCAGTGGTTCCTTCCCAGGTAATCAAGACTCCCAGGTAAGTTACCATCATTGCCCTCTCATAAATCATGAAAAGGTTTCTGCTCCAAAAGACATAGCTAAGCTGGGTATGGTGGTGCTTGCCTGGAGCCGCCCATACTCTGGAGACAGGTGTAGGTGGAGTGCAAGTTTAAGGGCTGCATAGCAAGCCCAGTCTCCACCAACTTCAGGCAAGCACCACACCAGCATGTAACATTCCATAATGTCTTTCTCGGTTTTATGTTTTTAATTTGGTATAACTCTGCCATCACTTCGGCAGATTTCTCTGCATTACACCAGCTTGTGTCTATCCTGCTTCTGAACTTCTGTTTGTGTCCCCAAGAGCACAAATCTTTCTCTCCATTTTAACATTTCTCATTTGGATCTAACTCACCTCACCTTGTCTGGAAGGCTTTCCTGACTCTGTCAGTTTTCCCTTTCAAACTCTCTTTATTCCAGTGACTGCTACTTCACAAGGACACCTCTTAACTCACCAACAGATTTTCATGCCACTGAAGCTCACATTTTCAGGTCATATTCTTACCACAAGGGAACTGGCGGGTGCTCAATCAATTCTTCAACTGAATCTAGAAACACATTTCTTTTCAAGTTCCAAATTTTGAATGATGCAAATGAGAACAAATGTCTGCTGCTTCTGAGATATGGCTTATGTTCTGTCACTAACTGTAGGGAAGAGTCATATTGATTTTAACTCAAGCTCAAATGGGTCATGGTTTATCTCACAAAGGGCTACTCAGCGCTAAGATGCTGGGATGAGCATAGCACCTCTGACTGGGTTGCTAGTTTCACAGTTAGACTGTATTAATTACTTTTCTGTTGCTGTGACAGAATACCCTGACAATGGGTTTATTTCGGCTTACAGCTCTAGAAGGAGACAGTCCATCATGGAGGGAAATCCTGGCAGCAGAAACTTTGTGACTCCAGCCTGGCAGTCCGGAAGCCATGTGATGGAAAAGGCTGGGGAGAACAAGGCTGTGGGATGGCAGAGCCTGCTCCAGTGATATACTTCCTCCTGCAACATTCCATCTCTTCAAGGTTTCACAACCTCCCCAAACAGCACCACCTCCTGGGGACCAAGTGCTCAAACCCGTGAGCCTGTGGGGACACTGCTGGTCCTTCAGAGAATTTTCAAACATTATGGGTATGTGGTCACAGAAGACTGTGCTACAAGAAATCCCAGCAGCACAGAAAAGCATCAGCAGAAACATGAAATATCGACTGTGGCCTAACAGACTCATCTATATGTCAGGGAGAGCTGTATTTGTTATAAAGTTGAACATCTGTAAAATGAAATTTGAACTCTCTGGCAGTAAAGTATGAACTATAAGTAACATTATCATCAGTTGGACACCTAATCATAACTATGGCTGACAGGCCATGAATGAACCTTTCAAAGAATTTTTTCCTTTAAAAAAATTACATTTATTTATTTATTTATTTATCTACCTATCTATCTATTTATTTATTTATGTACACGCGTGCTGTGCATGCTCGCATGCATGTACAAGTACACACACACACACACACACACACACACACACACACACACACACAGTGCAACTTGGAGGCATTAGTTTTCTTGGTGGCAGTACCTTTACCTGCTGAGCCATCCCTCTGTTTAAAAGCTCTAATAATAGAAACAAAAGTCAGAGGGATCTAAAGTCCCCTCGAGGGACATGCAGATCTACCTGCATCCCATCATCCCTTTTTCTAGTCCCACCTCCTACTTTCTGGAGTCTGTCATCTCCCTGCCCTTTGTCTGTAACAAAATGTTCTGACATTTTGAGTTAGAGCAAAATCTCATTTCTAAAGGTCCCAATTGTTCAGCGAGGGATGGGACTGTGTGAGTTTTATGTGACTTCTCTTTACTGATCACTTTCAGAGTTTAGCTCCTGCTGTGCTTCTGAATGCCGACACTCCGTCATTACCTCTTTCTTAGTCATTTCTGAGTTTTATCTTGTACTCTTTTTAATGCCAATCCTTCTGTCTTGGAACTGTTCCACAAACTCACATCAGCAAGAAAGTAGCAAAAGGCAGCAACTTTTCAGCTAAGTTGTCCTCATTGCCTTCCCTCATAAATAATACAAAGTTTTCTACGTTTCAAGACACCAATGAGCTGGGTGTGCCTGCCTGGAGCCCCACACTCTGGAGGCTGCGTTGGGAGGTTGCACATTTGAGGCAGGGCTGGGTTATACAGTGAGAACCGATCTCCCCAAACCCCAAACAAGCAAAGACCCCACCACTTAAAACTTAGACAGTGTGCTTTGAGTTTTGCATTTGATGTATGAGCCAGCAATATGAATAATGGATTGTTGCATAATAAATTGTATTTTCCCTTGGGCCATTATAATTACAGAGTTACACATGCAAGCGGGAAAAATTGGCTTCCATTCCCAAGAATCCTCATTTTCACTTCAGGCTGTTGGTCTACTTCTCTGAGACCAATTTGGTGTATTTAAGTTTCCTTTCATAGCCTGTATAAAATTTAGAAAGATAAGTAACCCCAGAGGAATTTTATATACATTTCATTTCTATTTTGCTTAGAATCCTTGTTGGTTGCAACATTTTCTTTAGTCAGCTGTATTGGGTCTTTGGGACTCATTACACTGAAGTTACTCAAATCCACTTGAAGTAGGTCTCAGGCAATGCAAGAGTTAAAGACACAGCTACTCCCTTTACTGTTCACTAGAACACTGTGGGTGCATCAGCACCATGCCAACTGCGCTGTGTATGGGTTGGCATGGCCAGCTATTGCTTGAGTATCCCTCCCTCCCTCCCTCCCTCCCTCCCTCCCTCCCTCCCTCCCTCTCTCCCTCCCTCCCTCTCTCCCTCCCTCTCCTTCCCTCTCTCCCTCTCTTTTGTTGTTCATTCCTCCCTCCCTCCCTCCCTCCCTTCCTCCCTCCCTTCCTCCCTCCCTTCCTACCCCCTCCTCTTCCTTTTACTTTAAAAGACAAAAATGATGGCAACATAGTCAATGTTCGAGCTCTGTACTGCCTCCTGAAGCCATGCTGATGCCTGTGGGATGTGCTCCCGCAGAAGGCCACGTCCATGTTACCACTGAAGGTCACGTGGATGTCCATGGTCTGTGCTGCCATCCGAAACCATGTTGATGTCCATGGGCAGGGTTGACACTGGGACCTACTGGTTTTCATGGCCTGTGCTGCCGCTGAGGGTCATACTGGTATCTGAGGCTCATGCTGTGGCAGAAATCTGTACTGCCACCAGAGACCATGCTGAAGTCTGTGACGTGTGCTAATGCCAGTGGCCATGTGAACTTCTGTGGTCTGTGCTCTTGACAGCAACCATGTGGAAGTTCATGATCCATGTTCCCACTGACTGTAAAGGAGCTTCTTCTGCAGTGGTATTGATGACAGCAGACTCACAGTTGAGAGTGAGAGACACAGAAGGCTTCTGTGACAACCTCTACCGACTACCCCATACTCCTCCTCCCCCACAAAAAAGAAGAAACAGCCTCGACAGGAAGCCATTGAAGAGAACTCATAAAAATTATGGTAAGGATGCTGATGGGTAGCTCTCCACGACTGATGGGTTCTGGTAGGGTGCAGGTGGGCAAGGACTCAGTTTTCTCTAAGGGGCTGGCCACTGGGAGTGTCACCACGCTCCAGTGAGTATAGGGTCAACACAAATTGGACTTTTTTTGGGGGGGTCACAAGGCTGAGGGGTGGACCTGGGAGGACTGGGGGGTGAGTATTATTGGGGTACATTATATGAAATTCCTGAATAATCAAAAATATTATGTTAGAAACAAAACAAAAACAAAACATTTGAAAAACTTTCTCAGTCTCTCTCCTACTCTGAAAGTGAGCCCTGGGGCTGGAGTGGCTGAGCAGTTAGGAG